>NC_048232.1:36000835-36173543 GCF_002007445.2 Ailuropoda melanoleuca | reverse complement strand
CAGTCAAAACTAGAGGCTCTGACGGCCAGGGTCACCGAGGCAGAGGAACGCGTTAGCGAATTGGAGGATGGGTTAGTAGAAGAAAAAACGAAAATAGAAGCTGGTCTTAAAAAAATCCACGCCCACGAATGTAGATTACGGGAGATTACTGACTCTATGAAACGATCCAATGTCAGAATCATCGGCATCCCTGAAGGGGTGGAGAAAAACAGAGGTCTAGAAGAGATATTTGAACAAATTGTAGCTGAAAACTTCCCTAATCTAGCAAGGGAAACAAGCATTCGTGTCCAAGAGGCAGAGAGGACCCCATCCAAGCTCAACCAGGACAAACCTACGCCACGGCATGTCATAGTGCAATTCGCAAATATTAGATCCAAGGATACAGTATTGAAAGCGGCCAGGGCAAAGAAATTTCTCACGTACCAAGGCAAAGGTATCAGGATTACGTCAGACCTGTCTACAGAGACCTGGAATGAGAGAAAGGCTTGGGGGGGCATTTTTAAAGCTCTTTCAGAGAAAAACATGCAGCCAAGGATCCTTTATCCAGCAAAGCTGTCATTCAGAATTGATGGAGAAATAAAGACGTTCCAAAATCGCCAATCATTAACCAATTTCGTAACCACGAAACCAGCCCTACAGGAGATATTAAGGGGGGCTCTATAAAGGTAAAAAGGCCCCAAGAGTGATACAGAGCAGCAAGTCACAACCGATACAAAGACTTTAAAGAGAAATGGCATCATTAAAATCATATCTGTCAATAATCTCTATCAATCTAAATGGCTTAAACTCTCCCATAAAACGCCACAGGGTTGCAGATTGGATAAAAAGACATGACCCATCCATTTGCTGTCTACAAGAGACTCATTTTGAACCCAAAGATGCATTCAGACTTAGAGTAAGGGGATGGAGTACCATCTTCCACGCAAATGGACCTCAAAAGAAAGCTGGAGTAGCAATTCTCATATCAGATAGACTGGATTTTAAACTAGAGGCCATAGAGAGAGATACAGAAGGGCACTATATTATTCTTAAAGGAAGTATTCAACAAGTGGATATGACAATTATTAATATATATGCCCCCAACAGGGGAGCAGCAAGATACACAAGCCAACTCTTAACCAAAATAAAGAGACATATAGATAAGAACACAGTAATAGTAGGGGACCTCAACACCCCACTATCAGAAATAGACAGAACACCCTGGCAAAAACTAAGCAAAGAATCAAAGGCTTTGAATGCCATACTCGACGAGTTGGACCTCATAGATATATATAGAACACTACACCCCAGAACCAAAGAATACTCATTCTATTCAAATGCCCATGGAACATTCTCAAGAATAGATCATGCTCTGGGACACAAAACAGGTCTCAGCCAATACCAAAAGATTGAAATTATCCCCTGCATATTCTCAGACCACAACGCTCTGAAATTGGAACTCAACCACAAGGAAAAACCTGGAAGAAACTCAAACACTTGGAGGCTAAGAACCATCCTGCTCAAGAATGACTCGATAAACCAGGAAATCAAAAAACAAATTAAACAATTTATGGAGACCAACGAGAATGAATACACAACGGTCCAAAACCTATGGGATACTGCAAAGGCAGTCCTAAGGGGGAAATACATAGCCATCCAAGCCTCACTCAAAAGAATAGAAAAATCTAAAATGCAGTTTCTATATTCTCACCTCAAGAAACTGGAACAGCAACAGAGGGACAGGCCTAACCCACTGACAAGGAAGGAGTTGACCAAGATTAGAGCAGAAATCAATGAATTAGAGACCAGAACCACAGTAGAGCAGATCAACAGGACTAGAAGCTGGTTCTTTGAGAGAATCCATAAAATTGATAGACCACTGGCAAAACTTGTCCAAAAACAAAGAGAAAGGACTGAGATTATTAAAATTATGACTGAAAAGGGAGAGGTCACGACCAGCACCATTGAAATTGCAAGGATTATTAGAAACTTTTATCAACAGCTATATGCCAAAAAACTAAACAATCTGGAAGAGATGGAGGCCTTCCTGGAAACCTATAAACTACCAAGACTGAAACAGGAAGAAATAGATTTCTTAAATAGGCCAATTAACTATGAAGAAATTGAGTCAGTGATAAACAACCTTCCAAATAATAAAACTCCAGGCCCAGACGGTTTTCCTGGGGAATTCTACCAAACATTCAAAGAAGAAATAATACCTATTCTCCTAAAGCTATTTCAAAAAATAGAAACAGAAGGAAAGCTACCAAACTCATTCTATGAGGCTAATATTACCTTGATCCCCAAACCAGGCAAAGACCCCCTCAAAAAGGAGAATTACAGACCGATTTCTCTAATGAATATGGATGCCAAAATCCTCAACAAGATCCTTGCTAATAGAATCCAACAGTACATTAAAAGGATTATCCATCATGACCAAGTGGGATTCATACCTGGGATGCAAGCATGGTTCAACACTCGCAAATCAATCAATGTGATACATCATATCAACAAGAAAAGACTCAAGAACCATATGATCCTCTCAATTGATGCAGAAAAAGCATTTGACAAAATACAGCATCCTTTCCTGATTAAAACCCTTCAGAGTGTAGGAATAGAGGGTACATTTCTCAATCTCATAAAAGCCATCTATGAAAAGCCTACTGCAAGCATTATTCTCAATGGGGAAAAGCTGGAAGCCTTTCCCTTAAGATCAGGAACACGACAAGGATGCCCACTCTCGCCACTATTATTCAACATAGTACTAGAAGTCCTTGCAACAGCAATCAGAAGACAAAAAGGGATCAAAGGTATCCAAATCGGCAAAGAAGAAGTCAAACTGTCTCTCTTTGCAGATGACATGATACTCTATATGGAAAACCCAAAGGAATCCACTCCCAAACTATTAGAAGTTATAGAACAATTCAGTAAGGTGGCAGGATACAAAATCAATGCCCAGAAATCAGTTGCATTTCTATACACGAATAACGAGACTGAAGAAAGAGAAATTAGGGAATCCATCCCATTTACAATAACACCAAAAACCATACGTTACCTTGGAATTAACTTAACCAGAGACGTAAAGGACCTATATCCTAGAAACTATAGATCACTTTTGAAAGATATTGAGGAAGACATAAAAAGATGGAAAAATATTCCATGCTCATGGATTGGAAGAATTAACATAGTTAAAATGTCCATACTACCCAGAGCAATCTACACTTTCAATGCTATCCCGATCAAAATACCGAGGACATTTTTCAAAGAACTGGAACAAATAGTCCTTAAATTTGTATGGAACCAGAAAAGGCCCCGAATCTCCAAGGAACTGTTGAAAAGGAAAAACAAAGCTGGGGGCATCACAATGCCGGATTTCGAGCTGTACTACAAAGCTGTGATCACAAAGACAGCATGGTACTGGCACAAAAACAGACACATCGACCAATGGAACAGAATAGAGAACCCAGAAATGGACCCTCGGCTCTTTGGGCAACTAATCTTTGATAAAGCAGGAAAAAACATCCGGTGGAAAAAAGACAGTCTCTTCAATAAATGGTGCTGGGAAAATTGGACAGCTACATGCAAAAGAATGAAACTTGACCACTCTCTCACACCATACACAAAAATAAACTCCAAATGGATGAAAGACCTCAATGTGAGACAGGAATCCATCAAAATTCTAGAGGAGAACATAGGCAACAACTTCTATGACATCGGCCAGAGCAACCTTTTTCACGACACATCTCCAAAGGCAAGAGAAATAAAAGATAAAATGAACTTATGGGACTTTATCAGGATAAAGAGCTTCTGCACAGCCAAGGAAACAGTCAAAAAAACTAAGAGACAGCCCACGGAATGGGAGAATATATTTGCAAAGGACACCACAGATAAAGGACTGGTATCCAAGATCTACAAAGAACTTCTCAAACTCAATACACGAGAAACAAATAAACAAATCATAAAATGGGCAGAAGATATGAACAGACACTTTTCCAATGAAGACATACAAATGGCTAACAGACACATGAAAAAATGTTCAAAATCATTAGCCATCAGGGAAATTCAAATCAAAACCACACTGAGATACCACCTTACGCCAGTTAGAATGGCAAAGATAGACAAGGCAAGAAACAACAATTGTTGGAGAGGATGTGGAGAAAGGGGATCCCTCCTACATTGTTGGTGGGAATGCAAGTTGGTACAGCCACTCTGGAAAACAGTGTGGAGGTCCCTTAAAAAGTTAAAAATTGAGCTACCCTATGATCCAGCAATTGCACTACTGGGTATTTACCCCAAAGATACAGACGTAGTGAAGAGAAGGGCCATATGCACCCCAATGTTCATAGCAGCATGTTCACAATAGCCAAATCATGGAAGGAGCCGAGATGCCCTTCAACAGATGACTGGATTAAGAAGATATAGTCCATATATACAGTGGAATATTACTCAGCCATCAGAAAGAACGATTACCCAACATTTGCAGCAACATGGACGGGACTGGAGGAGATTATGCTAAGTGAAATAAGTCAAGCAGAGAAAGACAATTATCATATGGTTTCACTCATTTATGGAATATAAGAAATAGGAAGATCGGTAGGAGAAGGAAAGGAAGAATGAAGGGGGGGTAAACAGAAGGGGGAATGAACCATGAGAGACTGTGGACTCTGAGGGCTTCAGAGGGGGGCTGGGGGATTGGGATAGGCTGGTGATGGGTATTAAGGGTATTAAGGAGGGCACATATTGCATGGTGATGGGTGTTATATGCAAATAATGAATCATGGAACATTGCATCAACAACTGGGGATGTACTGTATGGTGACTAATATAACAAAATTAAAAAAAAATAAAATAAAAAGTGAAACCTGTATTTAGTATCAAAAAAAAAGAAAAAAGAAAGAAAACAGTGTGAACTTTCACATGATAAAATTTATAATTATTTATAATTATTCAATCCCTAGACATCCATATTTGAAGAGAATCTAATAAAAGTGTATCTTTTCTCAACGTTAATTTTTGTTTTAAAAAATTGTGTTTTGATATAATTTCTGGACATATTTGTAATAATATAACATTGTAGCCAACCTAGAACAGTTTAAATGCAAAACTCAATTACATTCAAAGGAAACAAAATGATGAAGTGGAATTATGAAAAGATACAATTTGGCTTTCTTAAAGTAAAGTAGTGTTCTGAAAGCCAGGATCAGTTTCTGGTTATGTTAGACCAGAGTCCAGGTCTAAGGAACTGGTTTCTCATTTTCATGGCTAAGAGCACACACTCCGGAGTTCACTTTGGTTTAGAATACTGGCTCTGCCATTTTCTGTTTGTGTGACAGTGGGAAAGTCAGGCCCCCTCTGTTTCTCAGTCTCTTCACATGTAAAGTTGAGATAATGCTAGCTCTTGTTAAAGGTTTCTTATGAAGATTCAATAAATGTACATGTGAAATACTTAGAACAGTGCCTGGCACATGGTAAGTGTTATATGTTTATTGCTGTTATTATCATTATTAATACAAGATGAAACTTCTGTCATTTCTATAGACTGAATGTTTGCGTCCCTACAAAATTTTTATGTTGAAACTTAATCCCTGATATGATAGTTTTAGGAGGCACCTACCACTTTGGGGAGGTGATTAGGTTGTGAGTGCAGAGCCCTTATAAAAGGGCTTAGTGCTCTTATCAAAGAGATGCCAGAGATCTCTCTTGCCCCTTCCACCATGTGAGGACACTGAGAAGGTGGCCATCCACGAACCAGGAAATGGTGTCACCAGATACCAAATCTGCGGGTACCTTGATCTTTTGGGCTTTTCAGTCTCCAGAACTGTGAGATATAAATCTCTGCTTTTTACAAGCCATCCAGTCTATGGTATTCTTGTTAAAGCAGCCTGATTGGACTAAAACCGTTATTTTGCAAAGAATTAAGTTAGATCAAATATATTGTCCTCTTTTGTGCCTTTTCCTCTTCATGTTGCTGAGTTAGGAAAGAAGAAGAAAAAAACTATTTCTCAAATGAGAGTAAATCCCCTAGAGAAGATACCTTAAACACCTGTCTGCTCACTAAGAATAAAAGGCTAGGTGGCAAAGGACCTTGGTTTTAGACTCAGCACCCCCAGATTTATTACTCTTGTCATTCAAACCAGCGAACCTCTCTGAGCCTTAGTTTGCACATTTTTAAAAGAGCCACAATTAAGACCTTAGTTATACATAGATATTTAAGTGCTTTCACAAACTGTTAATTTGAATACATAAATATAAGATGGTGTTATATTACTTGAATTGATAACATACATTATTTTTCTCAAAATGATCTCAAAGTTGTATTGGAAAGAATTAACACATTGTAGAAAATACCTCTTTCCAGTATCTTATGGGGTAATTGTATAGGTGGAAAAGTCAAGTTAAGTTTTTCTAAGTGTTGAAATTTACGTGCTATTACTATGTAGGAAAGGGTCCTGAGAATTGGCTAATACTGCCAAAGTAATCCAGTTCTCCTACTGTATGCCACCCATCAAGATCAAGCCTATCTCCTTTCAGAGAGACCACAGTTTTCACCAGAGAATGTTATTTTTTTCCAACCTAAGGAAAGAATACTAAAAGTATTAATAATGATAATAAAAATAGATATAATACTAATAGCCAACACTTTTATAGAACTTTCCATATCAGACACTATTCTTAGCATTTTTCATCATCTTACACTGTATTTGGGCCACCAGTCAAAAGTTGTGTTGTGCCACTGTCTGGGTTGACATTACAATTGAATTGACATTATTCATTCATTCATTCATGAATATTTATGAAGAGCCTAATATGTGTCAGACTTCTACTCAGAAAGTTGAAGCTAGATATTTCCTCTCTTCCTCACACCCCACTTATTTCTGGTTCTGCAAAAATATAAGATGCTTTATTTCTCAATCTTTCACAAATTCTTATCCACAAATTAATTTATTCTATTTCTCTGCTTCTCTGTATTCCTACTCTTTACCCAGCACACGTTGGACATTTTTTACATAGCAAATAAACTACCTTACATTTCCAAATTCTCCAGAGCATGTTCTCTTCTTCTCCCAGCATAATTGAATTTGACTTAAATTTTAGGACTAACCTTGCTCTGTAACCACCCACGGTATAGAATGTTCACGCAGGAATAGGCCACAAATCAGAGGGGCAAGTCTTTGGGTATAGAATCACCAATTTTCTTAGCATCCTATTACCATTGTACATCTTCGTTTTTAAAAAAATCATCTTCAGGACCCCCTGGGTGGTTCACTTGGTTAAGTAACTGCCTTCAGCTCAGGTCATGATCCCAGGGTCCTGGGATCGAGTCCCACATTGGGCTCCCTGCTCAGTGGGGAGCCTGTTTCTCCCTCTGCTCCTCCCTTTGCTTGTGCTCTCTGTCTCTCTCTCTCTCTCTCTGTCTCAAATAAATAAAATCTCTAAAAAAGAAATCATCTTCATTTGGAGATTCTGTCTTCTGAGTCACTTTGATGTAAACTGGATATTTTCAAACAAAAGCAGATTACTTAACAGATATAAAATGAAGTCAGCTCATTTTATGTTTATATATTCAGACAGAAAATTATGGAGGACAACCATTAAAACTATTTTTCACTTTTTAAAAACTTACTAGACCTGAGTGTAATATATAGTAATATAGCCAGAGGACCATATCAATAAGTTCATTCCAAAGGCAAAGTAATTCATATACTCCATAGATAAAATCACTATCCTGCAATCTTTTTCTATTCATGAAAGTTTCTTCCATAACCAAAATTAATTTGTTTTAAAATGCAATCAATACATGTTAAAAGATTAACAAACCTGAAGTCAAATTAAGGATTATTGGAAGAATAAATGATAGGGTCTTGGACTCTTGCTAACAGATGCATGCAGCAGGCAGCAAAAATAATGAGACTATTTTGTCCTAATAATAAATTAATAACTCCTAATCATGCTCACTTCTGTTTGGTTTTCCTTCTCTGAGCACAGAGTCAGCACATCGTTCTCCACACTAATGGAGAGCAACATTAACATCCCTAATAGAGAATAGATGACCATCCCTTCAGGAGTTTTCTTACAGTTACAGCAATTTCCAAGCCTCAGAGAATGATGAAGAAGAAAGAAGAAGAAGAAGGAGGAGGAGGAGGAGGAGAAGGAGAAAGAAAGAAAGAAAGAAAGAAAGAAAGAAAGAAAGAAAGAAAAGAAAGAAAGGATAAACACTAGTTACAGAAAAATAATTTAAATTTTCTTCTAGTAACTTGAATTTCTGAGCTCCAAAGTCCCTTTAAATTTCTTATTTTCATTTCCTTAATTGAACACACAGTTATTGAAACATTTATTGTTTGCAAAGTAATGATAAGTGCTATGGGGTATACTACTAAGGAGGATAAGACAGGAGGTAAACTATAGGAACTAAATAATTATCCCCAAACTATTAATCCTATAAAATCATGGAGAATGTCTGTTTCATTCATCGACATATATGACATGCAGCATAGCGCCTACCCACATTGGTGGTGCCTAATAAAGATTTCGTGAGTGAATGAATAAATAAGAAACAATGTCAGAAGGGACTGAAAAAGTCTGGATAACCCAGAAAAGGGTCAAGTGCTTAGTCACATGCTACTCACCAATCTGAAAGCTCTAATAAATAACAAAGAAAGCAAATACGTATTTAAATAAGGCTCAAACATGCCCTTGCCAGTGAACTGAGGACAATGTAGCTGGCAGTCTGATATTAACATACTTGTGGGTGAGAAGGACGTTTACAGAGTTCCTTCCTTGCAGGTACCAGGAAAGTTACCAGGTACCCATATGCCTCAGGCAGGGCTACTATTTGCTTCAGAGGTGGTCTTCTGAAAGTGGTCAGGAAAGAAAATTTAGGCTAATCAGCATGCACAGTAGTAAATTGTTACTACTGATATTATCATTCCTGCATCCTCCTAGAGAATTTAATCCCAAAATATTTGCATTAATTTTCACAAATTGGTTCCTGTTTGAAGAATTTCCACAATGGTTATTTTTGCTCCTGGTGATCTCAGGATTGACCGGGTTGGGGAGGTGGTCTCAGGTAGTTTGAGACACTCAACTCTTAAGATTTTGCTATTTGCACAGTGGAAAGGATTTCAAATTTGTGGGCCCCATTTACCTTCTTACTTGTATTTCTTCTAGATATATTATGGATAATATTTTTATATCCTTGCCTCCTCTGATTTTTTTTTTTTTTTTGGTACTCTACAGCTTAGAATGTTCATCTTTCTTTTTTTTTTCTTTTTTTAAAGATTTTATTTATTTATTTATTTGACAGAGAGAGAGAGACAGCCAGCGAGAGAGGGAACATAAGCAGGGGGAGTGGGAGAGGAAGAAGCAGGCTTCCAGTGGAGAAGCCTGATGTGGGGCTCGACCGCAGGACCCCGGGATCACGCCCTGAGCCGAAGGCAGATGCTTAACGACTGCGCCACCCAGGTGCCCCAGAATGTTCATCTTTCTATAAAAGTCTTACGGGCTTTTCTGAATATTCGCTAAACTTATACAACGAATGGGTGTTAGAAGATGGCTGTAGGCTGCTCTGGTGGTACACATTTAATTAGCATGTGTCTTTTAGATCATCATTCTAAGAAGTACACTACATGAATTAGCCATTATTTTTACCTGGGATCAGAATGTTTAGAGTTACTGCGAAGTGAAATCACATCAGCTGTTTACAATTAATCTTTTTATTGAGGTATTCAGAGAAGTTGGGAATTTTGATTTTTGTCTTTTTGTTTATAATTTTTAAAAAGAACTGACTCACTTGGAGAGTCAACAGTAGTAGTACCCTGTTTGCACAGATTATGCTTATTCTAGAACAATATCTAAAGAGGTATTTTGCAATACATTGAAAAGTAAATGATTCACTATGTCATATTTTATAGTTTTTAATATTTTTTGAACTGTTATTTATGGTTAACTAACGTAGACCATACATAAAATGCATATTTGTCTAACACATAACTTCAGAAGCCATACTTAGTTCTATCCCTAATATTTTAACATATTTAAAAATATATAGTTCATGTGAATGTATCTCAGTTGCCCCTTTTCAAATAGCCATCCAGCTCAGGGTCAAAGGAGGAAACATAAATGTGAATAGTACACATAGGCTTATAAATCTTTCTGAGAAATAAATCCACCTTAATACCAGAAGAGGAACTTAATAAAATTGAAAAGAAAAAAAAAAAAGGTAGCTGGTATTTAGTGAGTGCTTACAATACACCACACACATTTTTAGTGTTCCATATGGATTATTTCATTTAAACCTTACAGTGACACTTAGTGGTAGGTACTTCTATTATCCTCATTACAACTCAAAAATGACTCTTGGAGAATGGATCTTGTACTCTCAACTGTTCAGATCTTTCATCTCTAATGGTTATTTTTTCCACTGTCCTTCAGCTACTCATCCCCTGGTTTTACCCCCTGACCTTTTCATCAACAGTCACCTTCAAAGGCTCAAATTCAAGTATCTCACTTTTTCACAACCATCTCTATCTAACTAACTCCCATTTCATTATTAGGTCTGCTTTAGAACAGTATGGAGATTAGCATGTCCTTTGCAAGGCTAATTCATAAATTCAAAAAGTGTTTCATATTCTTATGTTCATGGCTTAGAAAACTTAATATTGGGGGGCACCTGGGTGGCTCAGTCATTAAGTGTCTGCCTTTGGCTCAGCGTGTGATCCCAGCATTCTGGGATCGAGCCCCACATCAGGCTTATCCACTGGGAGCCTGCTTCTTCCTCTCCCACTCCCCCTGCTTGTGTTCCCTCTCTTGCTGGCTGTCTCTCTTGCTGTCAAGTAAATAAATAAAATCTTTAAAAAAAAAAAAAAAAGAAAAGAAAACTTAATATTGGAATTGTATAAACTTTCTCTAAATTGAAATATAAATTTACTGCAATTATAATCAAAATACAAATAGTTACTTTACTTTTTGAGGAACTTGAAAGCAAATATTAATATTTGTATAAAATATAAAGGGTAAAAAATATTTAAGAACGCTTTAAGAAAGAGATCAAGGTTATAGCACCTGCTTTACAAATATCAAGAAAAATTATAAAGACGCTATAATTATGAGGATTGTTGGAGGGGATGCATGTGGGGGGGATGGGCTAAATGGGTGATGGGTATTAAGGAGGACACTTGTTGTGATGAGCACTGGATGATGAATTACTAAATTCTACTCCTGAAACAAATATTACACAATATGTTCACTAACTAGAATTTAAATAAAAACTTGAAACATACGGGAAAAAAAAGATACAGTAATTAAAAGCAGGTAGCATTAGCGGAAGTACAGACAAACATATGAATGGAACAGAATAGAAACTCAGAAATAGACCCATAAATATAAAAATTTGATTTTTAGCAATGGTACGTCTGTGAAACACTGAAGGAAAGTCTTTTAAAAAAATATTGTTGCAAAAAGTGTATATCCACAAGTAAAACACAAAATTAAATGAACTCTACCTCACCTAATACACACACACACACACACACACACACACAATCAATCAATTCCAGATGAATTATAGACCTAAATGTGAAAAGCACATATCATGTAGTAGTCTTGATATAATCTTTAAAGGGTAGGGAGTGGTTTATTAAGCAAGACACAAAAGAAGTAGGCAAAAACAGAAAGACTGATGAATAGACTACATTAAAATTAAGAACTCATGTTCATCAAAGCAGAGTACTTAAGAGTAAATATATATATATATATATGCACACACATATATCTCCTACACATAGGAAATATTTACAATATGTGTAACCAATAAAATCTCATATTCAGAATATATTAAAAATTCTTAAAATGCAATAAGAAAAAAGTAAAAATGGGAAAATGGGCAAAAATCTTAAAAAGCACTTCAGAAAACGTTCAATCTTACTAGTAATCAGGGAAATAAATGTAACCTAAAATCATAAGATACAACTCATCAGTGGATAGAATGGCAAGATCCAATAGTGTGATAATACGAAGTGTTGGTAAGGACAGAGATTTTCATTACTTGCTGGTTGGAGTGTAAACTGTGAAGATCACTTTGGACAACAATTGGCCATATCTAGTTAACCTGGAAGACAGACATATGACACAGACTATGTCTAGGGATAAACCCCACAGAAAAGCTTCCTTATGTTCACTAGGATACATGTACTTTATTTTTTTTTAAAGATTTTATTTATTTATTTGACAGAGAGAGACAGCCAGCGAGAGAGGGAACACAAGCAGGGGGAGTGGGAGAGGAAGAAGCAGGATCCCAACGGAGGAGCCTGATGTGGGGCTCGATCCCAGAACGCCAGGATCACGCCCTGAGCCGAAGGCAGACGCTTAACCACTGCGCCACCCAGGCGCCCCAGGATACATGTACTTAAAGTTCAAAATGCATAGTTCAAAACAAAGATAACTCGTGCCCACAAACTGTAAAGTAGATAAACAAATTATAGTGTATTTCTATGAAAGAATAATAAAGATCAATGATAAAAACTACAGATGCATACAAAAACATTGATGGATTTTAAAAACATAGTAAAAGAAAGAAGCCAACACAGTTAAGAAATATACTGTATGATTTCATTATATAAAATTCGAATACAACAAAATTAATCTTTTTTTACTGATGCGTATTTAGTAAAGCTCTAAAAGTAAAGAAAGAAAGAAAAAACTATAAAATTCAGGATAGTTATTAATGTGGGAAGTAGGGAGGGTTATGATCAGGCAGGCCTGTGTAGGAAGCTTTTGGGGACCTGCTATGTCTCATGTCTTGATCTGAGCAGAGGATACAGAGGGCTTGTCCTCCATCAATTTCTTAAGTTAGGCATGTTTTCTTAACTCTGTTACATATTAATAAAAAATAACATGTCATTATATTAAAAGTTTTGGAAGCAGATACAAAATTTCTACCAAAGATTTTAATTAATTAATTAATTAATTAATTTATTTATTTATTTTAGAGAGAGAGTGCACGAGTGGGGGAAGGGGCAGAGGGAGAAAGAGAATCTCATGCAGACTCCCCACTGAGCGTGAAGCCTGATGTGGGGCTCCATCTCACAACTCTGAGATCAAGACCTGAGCCGAAACCAAGTGTTGGATGTTCAACTGACTGAGTCACCCAGGCATCCCAGCAAATACCACATTTTAATGTCTGTAGACAACTCTTTGACAAAAGGGTTGAAAGATTACCATGGGGCAACAGTTTGAAAGAAAAAGAAAGATGAGAGGGGGGGTATCCTAATACTGATAAGGTTTGAACATATTTACAAATCAATGAAAGCAAAAAATGTAAAGTTGTGAGGAAGGAACAGGACTAAAGAAACAAGGACTAGTGAAGTACCCAGGGACTTGTAGCAGCAGGGAGTCTTTACAACCCCTTGGCCTGAAGGGGGAAGGGAGAAAATGAATGGCTTAGCTGGGTCCAAGTGAGAGTTGAAGCTGGGTAAGAGGGGTTATCCCAAGAGTCAGAGCTCATATGTAGCCCCTGCTACCATTGCAGTAAAGCAGGAAAAGGGCATGGGCTGAAGACAGGAGTGGGGAAATAAATCTCCTGGTACCTTCTTCTTCCAATCCTCTGATTTCCTTCTACTTCTTGTCATTGTCCAAACCCAACAGAAATCCATGAATGGGCATGAGTGGCTGGGTGATGCGGTCTGGAAAGGCTGGTCTTCTGTGACTCAGAGCAGAACAGAGAAAGTCAGAGACATCAGGGGAGGATGGGGAAGAGCAAGTGTAGAGTAATCAACACAGGACTGTTATTAACAAAGAAAGCTTGGTTCAGAAAGGACACTTCTCCTTAGGCCACAGGAACTACAGAAACTCATGGGTGATAATTCAAAGATAATTTTGGTGGAAGGGAAAGATAGTTAAGAGAGCTCTTATCTGGTGACCTTACTCTCAAGAAAGTCAATGCAGGGTTGTCTGCTAGGAGGGAAGAAAAAGGGGTAGATCAGGCCATTTGAGAAGATTAGATGAAATTTGAAATTACTTTGGTAAGAAATTCAGTAGGAAGTCAATTAGGTATGGGTAAAGAACTGCTGACTTGCACTGAAGGCAACTGAATTTTTCATATGATGACAGTTTTTCTATTTCAGTGGTTAAGCAAATATTAATCAAAACCACTTATACAGAAGTGAAAATAAGTCTTCTTTACTTAACTGCTTCTAAGGCAAAAAAGAGTTTTGAGGGCAAAAATGGTGGTTTTATTCAGACCTATTCACACGTGTCTCTCCTCCCTCACCGTCATTACAGACATCAAACACTTGTGTGTGTACACACACACACAATCTAACACAATATACTTATATAAATAATTCTTACTTCAACATATCGTAATTAACTTAATACGGGAATACATATAAAGAGTGTTGATTGGTTAAATCCTGGATTTTTAGTCCTAGTTCCACCATGTAATTTTGGTAGATGCTATGATCTGAATGTTTATATCCCCCACCCCCCAATTCACATGTTGAGACACTAAAATGCTCAATGTGATGATATTAGTAGTTGGGACCTTGGGGAGATGCTAAAACCATGAGGGTGGAGCCATCATGAATGGGATTAATGCCTTAAAAAAGTGGCTCCATATTATAAGGAAACAGCATGAAGGTGCCAGTTCTCAACCAGAAGAGGGTACTCAACAGAAGGCGACTGCTGTTGCCTTGATCTTGGACGTCCTTGCTTACAGAACTATAAACAATAAATTTCTGTTGTTTGTAAGCCACACAGTCAGTGGTATTTTGTTATAGCAGCCCCAATGAACTAAGACAGTAAGTCAGGCACATGTTTTCTTTAAGCTTGAATTCAGTATGCATTTACTTTTATAAAGCCATTCTAGGTAAGGCTATACGAAATATGGTTTCTGAAGTTGATTGTTTTTTATGGAAACCAGAAGTATATATGTCAAAATATGTCAAAGATATCTGGAAAATTTGACTGATATGTGCATATACATTTTTCTTTATCTTTGTTCATCTGTTTTCCGTCTTTAACAGTAAAGGTGGTATTAAATTAAACCAAGAAAATATTTATCTGCTACTCACATGGTATAGCCGAATTTTTCTAATCTTCTTTTGGAAAAAAAATTTTGATTTTCTTTAAAAGCAAAATGATTAGAAAGAGACATTCATGATCATGGTTCCTGAGATAATTGGTAATCGTTCCCCAAACTATCAAACAGTATATACCTGAAGTATGCTTAGTCTAGCCTCTAGGAGTGCAATTGAAAACATCAAATAGAATTAAGCCAATAGTTTTTAGTCAGGTGGTAAAGATGAGCAAGAATTTTTTCAACTTTAGATATACTGACAGCAGGAACATGGCAGTAGTTGAAATGGAAACTAGACACATATTATTATTAATGTTGTACCTAATGAATATCTTTCAAGACAGAGTTAGAAGGGTGTGCAGCTCTGAGCACTCTAAACTCACTGGAAATTGGGAGATGACTCAAAGATGAGAGATACGATCATAGGCTATATTCTTACAGAGGATATTCTCTATCCAGAGTTCAAGTGTACATTATGCAAACCTTCACTAAGGGACAGCTATGTGCAAGGCAAGATGTCAGGCACTATGGAGAGTGCCAGGAGAAGGGATAGAGGGGGGGATGTGGGAACACCCCTACTCCATAACCTTTTATATTCAGAAATAATTCACTGCCTTGGGTAATGGTAAGGGCAGAATCCACAGTTCTTTGAATCATCCAATTATTAATATCTGACAATCAGAGAGTAGATCATAATCAGTTATTAGACATTTCTAACAATAGCTGCAAGGTAGTAAAAATCAGAGTTGGATGTCCTTGAGATGCTAGCTGAGAAGTCTCTCCATTAGGGAATGATGGAAAGCAAGACTATTGTTCCACAGGAACCGGCTCTGAGAAAATTAGTCCTTTTAACTATGTGCCATTTAAACACAAGGTATACTGGTGGGGTTACAAGGGACAGGGACCAAGCGGAAGGGCAAATAGCATACTCTAATTATAAAGGTATGCTTACACCAGTTTTTGGAATATGGGAAAGCCATTTGATAACCAGCAGACATTTCTTATTCAATCTGCTACTAATTATGTGATATCACTAAATGTGATATTTTGGCATCAGAGTGTAAAAATATTGGAATGTATTTCCAAGTAATGTATGTATAACAGACCTCTCCAATCTGCATGATTATCTGCAAGCCTGATTGAATAATGGACTAGGTGGGGATCAGAAACAATCAGAAAGGTATGGGTTACTTGACCATATTTTTGACAATAAAAGGTGCTAGTAGTATCAAAATGTCACATATCCTCATTTACTAAACTTAAGCAAGCTACTTGTCCATTCTTTGTCTTGGTTTTCTCGTTTAAAAATTGAAATAGTTGAAGTTATCTTTGGCTCTAAAGGACTATGGAACAGTAATCGTTTAAGGCAAACAAAACATAATTGGATCCTGAGTATAATCCTTAAAGTCCACTTTTTATGTGACGAAGCACAATGGATAAAGTATCTTTTCTGCCACAGGATATTTGTTATTATTTTTAGCAATATCAATAGCTATCAAAACTCCTCCAGACTAGAGCTTGAACTCTCTACAATGCAGCTTTGACTACTGATGTATTAATACAACAACTTTTGACTAGTTGATGTATTATTAAGATTTGAAGCTACAGTATCATTGTAGCTTACCCAAGCTAGAGTCTTTTATCAATATTTCTTTGAGTGATTCTTAATCTTTGCATATGCAGCATATCATAAAGAATCCTGGCAAGCTCAAAACTGCATCCATTGGTCAATGTCGAGAGCTCAGAACTTTTAGCACATACTTTTTGTTGTTGTTGTTAGTTTTGTTTCTATTGCTTTATAATTGTAGAAGATATACATAACATGAAATTTACCATTTTAACCATTTTAAGATGTACAGTTCACAGGCATTAAAACATTCATGATGTTGTGCAACTATCACTACGACCTAATTCCAGAACTTTTTCGTTATCACACATAGAAACCTTGTACCCATTAGCAGTCACTCCCTATTTCCTCCTGACCCCAGCCCTTGTCAAGCACTAATCTGTTTTCTGTCTCTGTATGTTTGCCTAGTATGGATATTTGCTATAAATGAGATCATATAATTTTTGGCTTTTTGTATATGGCTTCTTTCACTTAGCAATTTTCCAAGGTTAATCTGTGTCATATAGCATGTACCAATACTTCATTCCTCTTTTGTGACTGAATAATTTTCCATTGTATCTATATAACACATTTTGTTTATCTGCTCATCAGTTGATGAACATTTGGGTTAGTTTCTGTTCTTTTGAATAATGCTGCTGTGAGCATTCATATATAAGTTTTCAATTATTTTGGATAAATACTTAAGAGTAGGATTATTGAATCACATGTTTAGCTATGTTTAACTTACTCAGATACTGGCAAACTGTCAATCAACAGCAGTTGTACCACTTTACATTCCGTACGTATGTTTTAAATATAATTCTCAAAACACCCCTATAAGGTAGGTTAAATTATTATGTTGATAAGCTGGCTGAGGGCTTGTGAAGTTAGGTAACTTACACCAGGTCACCACCTATAATTTGTTGGTTACCTGACTAAACATGGAGCTCATCAGCCCTAAGTCTGAGTCTCTAAACACAGACAGGAAACATCTCTGATACACATTCCCCCACCCCCCACCCCCAGATATGAAGACCGCTTTATAGCTTTATTTTGCCATTAATTTCATTGTCGCAAACTGAATTAAATAGTCCAGATCAAATTTCCTATATCCTCTTAGTTTGAGTTACTTCTTGTTACCAACCTTGGCATGGTTTAAAATTGTTTGGATTATCTAGTGCACCTATTAATTTTTTCATTCATTTGCAACAAACGCCTATTTGACAACCTTGCAGCATAATAGCTGAATATTCACTGCCAAACTTTAATACAATTCTACTCTCTTTGCTCTAAACATTGTACCCAATTTGCTTAATTTTTTTTTTTTTTAAAGATTTTATTTATTTATTCGACAGAGATAGAGACAGCCAGCGAGAGAGGGAACACAAGCAGGGGAGTGGGAGAGGAAGAAGCAGGCTCATAGCAGAGGAGCCTGATGTGGGGCTCGATCCCATAACGCCGGGATCACGCCCTGAGCCGAAGGCAGACGCTTAACCGCTGTGCCACCCAGGCGCCCCTAATTTTTTAACCTAATTTTACCTAAGAGTTGTGGCCCATTTGTTTCTTTGCTGGAGAAGAGAACCTATTAATTTTAGAAGGAAGGAAATGTCATTGAAACTCAAATGCAGACATCAAGATAAATGTCATTCTAGACTCCTAAGCATCAAAGTCACACTGTTGTATTAAGAGTATCTGCAGGCCACAGTGCAGTACTCTATATGAATTTCCTCTTCTAGAATTCCAAAAGTTTCTGAGTATCACTTGTGGACACTTCTTTTTTGTCCCCCCCCCCCCCCATATATGAACTTCAAACGTCCTTAGGCACATTAGGGAACTGCCTTAGTTCAATTGCAGGTGCCACAGAGCTCATGAAAATACATCTAATCTTGTTGGGAAGAATTCAAAAATTGTCCTACTCCTTGTATAATATATAGAGCCAGTGTGGTTATAGGAAGTTAGGGGAAAATGATCACATTATGCAATGATTTCTAGGGCATTGAGTATTCCTATGAGAAATAATATACAGAGAATTTCTTAGAGCCAGATATTAAAGAATGGTTTTAGTAAAGTGAGGTGCAGAGAGTTGCATGAACATTATTGCTATAAATACATATTTAGTATTTTAACAGGCAGCAGATTATTTCAATTCATTGTCTTGCAACCTATTTTAGTAGATACTCAAAAAATAACTGGGCATTGTATGAGACCCTCCAGATACATAGCCATCATCATGAAATGTGCATACAAACATAAACATATGTATGCATTTATTTATATCATGACAATGTCCCATATAAAAGAAAGAGTATTAACAAAATATCAACACATTTACAATTAATGTTTTATTATTTTATGCATAAACGAATAGGCTTAAGTATAGTTCTTCTCTAACTATGTGTAAGTTTCACTTGGTGGTGAATTTTCATAAAGTACTGATTTACACTGTTCTAGATGAAAGCAATGGTTTCTTCAACAGTTTTAAGACAGAGTTTAGAAAAAGTGGTGGGATACAACCTGAAGACGGAATAGGTATAATGTTTGATGCTACATCATGCTGATAACATCTTTTCTTAAAATATCACCAGGCTTTGTGAGACACTTAATGTAACTGAAAAAAAAAAAAAAGGCAAAGATTAGGGCACAGACAGCAGATCTCACTTAAAACAGATACAGGGCTGGTTTGGCTTCCTATGTGTGTGGCATTCCATTTGAACTCCACATGGGATCTTTCCGTAGTAGCAAGTCTACATAATCAAGCCCATTGTTAGCCAGTTTTAGAGGGAAATTAGTCCCATCCTATAAATGGATTACTCTGTTCACTGCAGTCTGTGTTGAAGTGCTAGCATGCATTTTCTATTTTACTCTGTGTGATTCATTGAACATATTATGGGCTTGTTTACTACAGAGAATGAAAAGGTTACTGTGAAGTTGGCTTTATAGAAATCCAGGTGAGGACCAGTAATGAAAAGACTTAATTACATCTCTCAGTAATCCTCACCCCACCAGGATCACATAAGCAGGGAAATAGTACCAAAAAATGAAATCTCTGCAGACATCACACATACCAAGTGAGCTTACAGACTTCCTCAGAAATCCTAGCAGGTGGTGGTAAAATATCTTTGAATGACACGCTAATAAGTTACATGATAGAAAAAGAAGACTAAAATTAGGGTGCTAAAATTTTCAACAGGAATGCAACAACTAAATATTTGAGTTTTTTCAGCAATGGACATTCTGGATATGCCTTTGTTTTTAATTTAACTATATAAATTGTCATTTACTTTCCGAGATAATTGTTCAGTGGAATGGAAAAGGTAAAGAATATGTTTTGAATACTTCCAGTGCCATCTATTGGCTGTTAAATTTGTTGTTTCAATGCTAAGCCAAGACATCCAGTTACTATTAGGTAAGGAAGAAGACATTTCCCACATTTCAGATAAAAATGCATCTGGTTTGATGTTTGAAGGGTTATAAATGTCATAATGTGCCTTAGGATTCTCATATGTAGTATTTCAAATCAGATAATATAATAAGGAATAAACAGAGATACAAACATTTTAAGTACTAACTCTAGACTCGCAAGGATCCAAGTAGATTATGTTTAATACCAACCATAGAATATTTTACTTGTCACAAACAAAATAAAACTAACAACTCTTCTTTATACAATGAATAATTTTCTAAAAGCCTTGTAGCTTTTACAAATGCAATGTTAATCTTCTTTTTTGTCTTTGTAAGCATAAAGGAAGCTATTTCATGTCACAAAAAATGGCTCAATTAATAGCATTTTCTCTTTGTATCAGAAATGAACAGAGAAAAGACTATGAAGTAGATTTTTAAAGATGTCTTTTCTAGAGCTCCCTTTTTACATGTGTATTACAATTGTTGAATTAGATAATTTGAACATTCAAATTAAAGGACATGCAATTAATTAGTTTCAGGTAAAATTATTTTCTCATTCAATTTTGCAAGCATAGCTAATTGAATAATGAAGACTTAAGCCTAGGACCAAGAAAGTCACCCTTTTAAAATCTGTCCCTCTCATTATGCTTCTCATAATGAATACTTTCATACATTTATGATCTATAAATGTCCTCACTGAGAGGGACTAAGTGGGGTGAAGGGAGAGAGGGAGGGAGGGGGAAAAGGAAAGGAGGGGAAGAGAGACTATTGGAACAATTGATAATCATGGTGTACCTGAAAATAATACAGTTTTTTCATGGTGTAGTGAGTTAAAAATCCCCCCCCCTTTTTTTAGAGGGGGAGTAGAGGGAGGGTGGAGGGCAGAGGAAGAGAGAGAGTATCCCAAGCAGGCTCCACACCCAGTGCAGAGCCTGAGGTGGGGCTTGATCTCACAAACCCAAGATCATGACCCTGAGTTCATGACTTGGGCCAAAATCAAGAGTTGGACGTTTAACTGACTGAGCCACCCAGGCACCCCTAAAATTTCTCCCCTTTTGATCTCCAATCTACTTCCCTTTCGGTTTGTAAATCTGTAGTTTTTAACATTGTATTTTTATATAACACATCACTAAAGTGCATATTTTCCACTTGTTTCTGCCATATTAATGAGCTATGGACTATTTATTACAAAACTTTATAAGATTTTTCAGTGAGGTGAAATATGCATTTGAAGCCATATGCAAAGGAGAAATTTAATGTTTAATTTTCTAAAATGTGAACTATTAATAGTTTTCTCAGTTAATTTTTTTTTTTAATTTCAAATGTGCTACTCCAGTTTTACCAAAGAAATAACAAAATCCTCACAGCACCCAAAGGATTTCCTGGGTAATTTAACTTCTGTAGATCTAAGTCTATTAAAAAATGGAGCCCCATTTTCCAATATTTCTGCTATTCAAATAGATTGCTTTCACATATGGAAGATAGATAAATCATTGCTTTGCATTGTCAATGCCTCCAATTTCCTCAAGAGGGTTAGCTAGACGATGAAACAGACAAAAATGACTGTAAAAAGTTGTATAGGTACTTGGCTCTTGCCTATAATTTAGAGATGTTGTGACTGATTCTCATTCTGTGTTTCCCTCCAAGAACATCTTTGTGTGGCCAAAGGTCTTTTTGATTTTACGGTCTATTCTATATTCAGATAATATGTGAATAAAAGTGTGCTAGTCTGTGCTTGGAAATAAACAGAACTTAGAATCAAACTCCAAAACAAACACACAAGAAGCCTTTCCTATCTTAAAGTAATGTTTTCTTTTTCTGTAATGATTTTATTGGTCATGGTTTACATTGGCCCTCAAAGGCAGTCATTCTGCAGAGAATTGGTTTCCTGCCTGGTAAGACCATGACATCATTTTGTACTGTATGGTGACTAACATAATATAATAAAAAAATCATTAAAAAAAAAAAAAGACCATGACATCCTTTAAGATGAACCTCAGGATTTGAGATGACTCAGCAATGTCTAGGAATTTGCTTGCATTTGGCTCATTAAAAATTAATACAGCTCAAAATATAATGGTAGTTCTCATCAATGGATTGCTATTTAAGTGCTATTTGTATACACATCTTGACAAGAAACTAAGTACATATGCGGGGAAAAATTTAGATAAGAAAAAGAGAGACTAAAAGGGAGAATCTAGTTAAAGATTTTTTTTTTCAAATGAGAAAGAAGATGTATGTGCAAATATATGTGCATTTCACAACTCACAACATAGAGCTACTCTGTATTTTATATCAATATCGCTACATTTTCCAGCTCAATAGAAATCCTATTGAAGATGCAACTCTGTATGTCTTACAGGGAACCAAGTAGCTGCGGCCACACATTCCCTCTATCTCATTCCCTCTAACAATCTATAATGATTAAGAGTGTGAGCTCTGGGAGCAGACTACTTGGGTTTAAATCCTTAATCTGATACTTATCTCTTGTAGAAACTTGGGGAAATGACATAAATTCTCTGAGCCTCAGTTTCCTTATATGCAAAATAAAAAGAATACCTTCTAGCACTGGAAAGATCACATATGAGGGCACCTTTAAAGTATTTGTTTTAGGACCTGGTACACAGAGTACATATTTATCAAGTTTTAGCCATTTAATAAGATTAAATTGTTAAGATTCAAACATATTTGGTTAAAAAATAAAAAAGAGACCATGATGAGAAAAAAAGAGTGAGATACAATCAAACCACTGGATCCTAGCCTGCAAAAAGCTTTCAGTTCAGCTTTGTGACTCTCAACTGAAAAAGACACAAACTCGTTTGTATTTTGGCTCCTCACCAACTATAATGAGTAGTGTAGTAATGAACATAGCTGGCATTAAACTTCTCACCAGCACCCTATGTGATCAGGATAAAGACGTTCACTGAATGCACAGGTTTCCTTGGTGATAGGAACCTATGAAATCAGTGCTTTTTCTCTTGGGGCAGGCCTGGGGACTCCACTGACATCCCTTTACCCACAATAGTGAAGGGCATCCCTCACAACACTGAGGGCATCTCTCTGGAAGACCATCTTCTGACAACATTCATACTCCAAGGTCAACCTCCCAGTGACCATCAGATTCCAAGTCACACCAAACATGGGTCATAGAGAATTTTACTTTATTTAGAAAAATCTTTGAATAGCAAAAATAGAGATGAGAACTGAAAGACTGAGAGAGAAAAAAGAATGGGAGGCTAGGAATTCAGAGAGAAAATCTGAAGTTTGGAGTCAGAAAGTGAGTGAGAAAGAAAAAACAAAATGGTCATAAGTACAAGACAGCAAGAGCACAAGGGGAGAGGAGAGAAGAAACAGAAGAGTAGGAAAGGGAAGACAGGTGGAGTGTGGGTGCTGAGAAGAAGCTTATTCTGGAGACCACATGACACCATGCAGGGACAGCACATCTATTTCTTATCATTGCTTTCATGCCATAGTCTTTAAGTATTTCAACTTCCTTGTTCTTTACAGTAACAGTACAAGGTAGGTAGATACTATTGTGATTACTATATTTATAGACAAGAAAAGTTAGGCTTAGAAATAATAAGCAAGTGGAGGAAGCACACAGCAGTGTCTCCCCTTTCCTCATGGATAATCAAGTCAAGTCCCCCTCAAGAGGTTTTATCCCATTGAAGGCACCCCGACCTCTCCCGTTTAAGCCCGCCCTCGACTACTAAATTTTATAAGTGACGCACCTCAGAAAACCATACTCCTCAGTTCTGCCATCCACCCCATCTGTGATCAACCCCTCAGTGTCAATCAATTCATAGGTCTCATCTTACTTATAAAAATGCAACCACTGGATATTTAGGATGTTTCTGAGGGTACTGAAATAACCTTCATTTTTTCTATTGCGATTAGGAGGTGGGAGATGTCGGGTATATATAATTAAAAGATTTTTTAAATGTTGTTTCTCTAAGGAATATTGAAAAATTTAACCCTTTCCTTTTTCAGGCCAAGCTCATTCTCTCCTCAACTTTCCAATAGTCACTAAGTGTGGCTACATTAAGCATTATACCTGTTATTAGTAATTAATGCTCAAATGAAAAGCACTGGTGCAAAAAAAAACTTGAAAACTAAACTATTTTGGAATTGAAATTTTGAAAAAAATATTTTCAATGCTTTTCCATTATATAGTATTTCAATAGCATTTGAATTAGAAATGAGCTTTTGCAATTTTTTAAAGTTAATTTCCACAATCCTGCTATGAAGAAAGTAGGTGTTATGTATTGTGTGATTACAATCAGGTGCAGTTGAATATTTTAAACCACATTGTATGCACAATAGTTTCAAGTTGGTTATTATTAAAAGATAAGGAAATTATAGTTCACGTGCTAAGCTCCAACTAAAAGATTATCCTGTCAACTTGAGACTATATTGTTCTGATTGGTATATAGATTTTTAGGATAAACAATCTCATGATATGAAAATAGAATAAACTGCAACCTAAAACTTTCACACAGTAAGAATTTCCTTGAGTGTAGCTTTAGCTTTAGTTCTTTGATGCCGAAGTGAATCTATAACATATTTCTGAGGGTGTACATTAAATATATGTGCCCTGGTAAATTATGGCTAATTAATGATAGGAAAAGGAAAGAATGAGCAAGAGGAAGAAAAAAGGAGAAGGGAATGGGGAAAGGAGAAAAAGGGAGAATTACTTTTAGGCCACAGAGCATTTATAAGATATGTGACCTCATAAAAATCCCATGAAATGGGTATTATTTCTGTTTTACACACAAGGGAGCTTAGGCCCAATTTTTAAATGAGTTACCTAAGGTCATATAAATGCAACTGGAGTGACGTGAAGTCGGTATTGTAGGATGCCATTACTTTCAATATCTCTTAAGATACTCATGTGTATGGGTGTTTGCTAAATCACTTCAGCATCAATGAATAATCATTTTGCCATATGCTCCCAAAGCGAAATAAAAATAATGTCTGTTCCAACAGCTCATGCTTTATAACCATTTTATAACATTTAGAAAGTTTAACTAGAAACCTTTTCTCTTGGGCTGTATTCAAATGATTTATGATAATGTCCTTAGCAAAAAGACGCATCATTATTGTGATTAATCTCATCTGGTGACAGTACCATTGCACAACTAAATCATCACGCTAGAAAGAAACAAAATCAGGAACTCCATTTAGCAGATTTGGTGATGATGCTTGTTCAAGTATTGCAAAATTCATATTAAATTACTTCCATATGGCATTAAACACTGTTCATTGCCTGCTAAAGACCTCGGTCTAAAAAAAATCAGTGATTTTCCATTTCTATTGCATACATGTGTTTAGACTTGTCAGTTACTTGAGATAACGCTGGTATTGAGGGAAAATCACTCTCATCAGCGCTGTTCCTGAAATCATTCCTTGCCTGTGATTTTCAGGTAATTCTTCTCCAATTTGGAAAACATATTTTTCTGTAAACATGTCTCATAATGTTCTCCATATTACCTTACTCTTGTCCCTAGATGAGATAGTGTTGCTAAATTTTAAGCTCCCCACTCCCATTCTTAATCTATCACACACCAATAAACTTGGTTTTACAGCAGCATTTAATTTACTCTGATGTAAAACTCAAGTTGGAGTTCCATGAAATGTTAAATTCTCCTATTTCAAGAGAACCAAAAAGCTATCTTGTTTCAGATGAACAGACTTAACTTTAGTGTTCACATCTTTATCTATTCTGCCCCATGGATGTTATTCCTTCATCTCCACAGCATGACTGGCACATCGCTACTACCCACTTAATGGGAAGTATAGCTGATTATACATCACCGTCCTCACTGGAAAGTAAGCTCACTGACACAGGAGCCTGGTCTAACTTACCTTTGACATCTTACAACTCAGCTAGATAACTTCTACTCAGTAAATAACATTAAGCAATAACAGTATTTACAGTGGCTAATGGTTAAAACATGAATGCTTATTTTGGTGTGCACTTTACTTATATTACCTCATGTTATCCTTGTAGCAACCCATGAAATAGATTCTATCATTATCCTCACTACGGTAATAAGGAAACTGAAACAACGGACAAAGATTGCATCACACCGTCCTTCACACAGTTAGTATAGTAGTGAAGCTAAAATTCGATCTCAAGCAGTCTGACTCCAGAGTCATGGCCTCAAGGCACTGCCCCACAATCCTGTATGCTGGAGAGGGCTTTGGCATCAGGAATTATTGATTCTTAATTACCAAGACTGATACTACGACTTTTATCAATTATACCTGACACAGAATTACATCACCATTTACTACCTTTTATTTATCATGAGTGATGGTTAATTTTATGTGTCATTTTGACTGGGCCAAGGGATGCCCAGAGAGCTGGTGAAAGATTATTTCTGGGTGTGTCTGTGGGGGTGTTTCTGAAAGAGATTAGCATCTGACTCAGCAGACTGAATAAAGAAGATCTGCCCCTCACCAATGTGGGCAGGCATCATCTGCTCAGTTGAGGGCCCAAATAGGACCAAAGGCAGAGAAATGGTGAATTCTGTCTCTCCTTGACTTGGGATTCATCTTCTGCTCTCAGATGTTGGAGCTCCTGGTTCTCAAGCTTTCATCATCTGAGACATACCAGCAACCGCTGTTCTCAGGCCTTAGTTCTCAAACTGGGAATCACACGTTCAGCTCCTATGGTTCCTTGGTTTTTGCACTCAGACTGAATTATACTACAGGATTTCCTGGTTCTCCAGCTTGCCAATGGCAGTTTGTGGTGCTTCCTGGCTTCCACAGACTGAATAAGCTAATCCCCATAATAAATCCCCATAATTAATTAACATATGTGTGTGTGTATGTACGTGTGTGTGTGTGTGTGTGTGTGTGTGTGTGTGTATACACATCTCCTATTGGTGCTCTTTCTTTGGAGAACTCTAACATATCATGGTTTGTATGTTTATTTGCTTTTCAGCAAATAAAAGTCTTTCATTATCCATGCTCAGATGAGTGGACTGATAAATACATTCCAGAACTGCAAATAATCCAAAATGCTTTTATCTTTGGCATATTGTTTAAGTTTTTTTGCATGAGAATTGACTTTCTAAAGATTTTTTTTTAGACCTTAAGTTTTATATACTTAGGGTCTGGGTCTGTCCTTCTCATCAATTATTCTTAGCAACTAGCATAGTAGCCAGACCATAAGTGCTCAAAAATTTTTGAGTTTTGTGACTAATTATTGCTACTGATACTAGATTTTTTCTTTAAAACGAGACAAGTTGGAAGTTTGGAAGTTTGGAAGACACATTGAGATCACTGAAGATTTGTAACAAAAAAGAATCAAGTTTGACTAGTATGTAGTTACCAAAAGAATTCTTGATTCATCAAGAATTCTATTTTCTACCCTTTCCACTCCAGCCAACTTTGAGATGGTCATGTAGTTATGCATAAGGAATGCCTATGCTGGATAATAAACAGAAGTTGTAAAATTAGAAGTAGAAAAATATAATTGTCTGCCTTGTACAGGTTAAATGTGGTCTTAGGAGAGGGTGAAAAGTTGTCATCCAGAATCCTATTTAGCGCTGTTTGATAATTATCTTATTAATTAGCTCAGCTTTTCAAAATTAGTATAAATAAATGATTAGATCAACATGTACTAACCCCAAAATAGAATAAGTATTTTGAAAATGGCACTGTACTTTCTTTGATCCTGAGGACCTCTTCCATATGGATGGCGAACCCTAAAGCATCCACTGATCCAAGAGGTAGTTGTCACATTAGAAAACAGGCATTACATTCATGCTGAGATATAAGATGCAATGTTTTAGAAGACTGCCTGTTCTAATTTTTTCCTCAACTTCAGAGTAGTTTTAAAAATAACAGGTAACTTTCTAGGTTGTAAGAAAAAGGGTAAAAATAAGAGAAGTATGGATTTAGACACTGCCAGTGGTCTCTGTGATGACCTAGGTCTAGCTCCCTGACCCAGAGTAGTGATTACAGAAACCTCAGAGGAGTTATAGATCAGAGAGTGCACATTTCTGAACCAATTACCAGAATAGCATCTCATTGGAAGTAAGAGTTTAGCAGACAGAAAGAAGCAGTGCATCTTCCTATGAGGAAAACAGTATACATACAGGCAAGAAGACCTTTATATTCTCCTTTCCCTTATCACCACCGTTAGGTGTCCACATCCTCATGAATTGTTTCATGATAACCAATTAAGCCCCACCTCCCCAGACTACATATAATGGACAAAAAGAAAGTTTTGCAACAATATCAGAGTAAAGTTTTTAATCCTTTTACTCTTTTTAGAGTCTTCCTAAAACTGTCTATCCATTCTCAAATTATTGATTTGATCAGGTTAATAAATGGAACATTGATTCAAAACACAGCCTCATTAAATTCCATTCCCATGGAGTTAAATCAACCTGATCCTGCTTTCATCTCTGATCGTATTTGATTAGTTCAACTAGCAATCATATAGTTGGAAATATTTTACAACTTGAAAAAAACTAAAAACTTTCTTAAAAATCCTGGCTATAAAGATGCTAATAAAGATTAAAGAAGAACATCACAGTTGAGATACGTAAATGTGAACTTCCAAGGAACTTTGAGGGAGACTAAAAATATAGTTAATTTTGGAATAAATGAAGAATTTAGCATGAAATATTTTCTGAGTAAATCCAGTCATACAAATTTATAAAAGAAGATATGCTGTGGGGTAAATTTATACAAAAGTGAAAACATTTTATATTGCATAAAAGCATTTCCTTCCTTTCAGCCGAAGCTGTTTCCCAAAGTCCGAGTTCTCTACTCCCAGTGGGCCTTTTAGAGAGGGTCCGTTATTTTCTTGTTGAAGTGGCAGGCTGTTCTTTTGATGAGTACATACCTTGAGGTCATTTTGCTGACACTTTATTTGATAGACTGTCTACTTTCTCCCAAGGAAAACTAAGGAAACTGGGTAATGCACTTAGTTTAAAAAATACTAGGACATCCTTATTTCATATGACAGTCAATTAATGGAAAATAATAAAATGAAAACCATTAGTGATAGTTCTATCTTCATTCAGTATCATGATGGCCTTCTACAACCTGTTTAAATTTCACATTTATTTAACAGGAAAAATGAGCAAGGGTCATGTCATGAGCAATATTTAAGGTCTATAACTTTTCCTCCTACATGCTGTGGGATATTGGACACATTCCTTAATTTTTCTAAGTCTTTGTAACCTCATCTGTAAAATTGGAATAATAGAAGCAGTAACTTCATAAAGTTGGTTTGAATACTAAATGAAAGAATGCCTTGGGACCATTTAACAGAGTTCTTAACACATCTTAATCACTTCATAGATATCAGACAGTATTGCTGTTACAATTTTTTATTTTTCTTTATGAATAACTTATTCTCCAAATTGTAGATTTGGAAGATATTTGACATTTTAAACTATCTTTTTTATTTTTAAAATTCATCTGCTGAAGAGAAAATTATATTATTTCACAAGTTGTTACCTGTAGATGCAGTTTTAAAATATAAATATTGATCTTAAACATGCTAATAAGTTTACTAAGTGAATAGAACACAAAAATGACAAGAAAGGAGAAAACCTATAATGAAGTAAATTGAAAATGAATATGATTTAACTCAAATTGAAAGAAGGTATATATTAGTGCATTTTCTGTTTAGGATTGTCAGCAATAGAATAGTTCAAAGAGAAGAAGAGTGGCAAAGCCTGTGTAAGAAGGAAGGAGCTGAATGATGGAAAAGAAAGAAAATGTTTAGTTATTAATTCCAGAATGGAGATGAAGTCAGGACAGTAGTTAGAAATGAAACGCTTGCTGACTTTGAAAAATAAAGTTTTGAGTTAGAAATACTAGGAATATGGTACTCTATTCCTAAAAAGCCACCACCAACAAAAGACTTCTAAATTTTCATGTTACTGACAATAGCTCTGAAAGAAAGTCTAGGTGCTATTAAAATTGGAAGTAAAAAATGGAACTTGAAGATAAATTAGCAAACACTTGCAAATTAACTAAAATCAGTGAGTAACTCTTTAATTGATTCATTCATGTGTGAATGGATGCATTTATTTTATTTACTGTGGCCTTATGAATGAAATGCAAAATTTAGACTTGAAAGGGAACACTAGTATAATTAAATATCCAGTGCTTGAATTCTGTTCTAAAATGAGTATGTTAAATAAAGACAAACTGAACTTCAAAACATATTGAAATTTGTGACTTAGAAATGTGTGGATTTTCCAAATATATAAAAAATGTTCCTGTCATTTCCAATATGTGATAGTTACCCACCCGAAAACCAAAGTCTTCAGGAAGATCTCAGTAGTGTTAGTCTAGGCTTACTTAACCCTTCCCCAAAAGAGAGTCTTACTATTCAGTGATGTTAAGGATGGCTACACATGACTTTCTCTTTTGTTTCTCTGTATTCCAGTATTATAAAATTCAGGCAAGATTGTAGTATGAGAAGATCACCTTGCATACATTCCCTTATTCACAGGCCACACAGTGGACATTTATTTAAAAAAAAAAATATGCATTGGTTATCTTCCAAATGGGAGACTCTTAATTTGGTGCTCAAGAGAGAAATATGAACAAAGTCCTAACATTCAGGGAATTGGAAGAAAATTATAGTCTAACTCAATATCCAAAGATTAAATTCTGTTCTAAGAGTCAAGCTAAATAAAGGCAAGCTACCACAAATTTCTGTTAGGGCAAAAATAAAGCCAATAATTTCAATAACTATAATAAGTCATATAATTGAAATAAGAACAAATGTGATAAGACAAAAGGAGAAAAGACTAAAATAGAGTTAGGAAAGACTTCTCACAAGAGATGATATTTGAGTTAAGCCTGGAATGCTAAACAATGAAATTAGGCATGAACTGATGGAAGAGAAAAACTTCTAAGAAGCAGGTATAGTAATTACAAACACAGCAGCATTGAGAAATCGGTGTTGTCAATTATTGTCTTACAGAGATTCCCCCCAGCTAGAAGATCTCTACCAGGTGACTAGAAATATGTCTGGATTTTGGGAGGGATTCAAGATTAAGATTTGGGAAAGTTAAGGCAATAGTATAGTTATAAGGAGCTCAGCAAGTGCTGAGGATTAAACACTACTCGAAACAAGCAGAGGACTAACTACGGGAAAAGAAAAGAAGCATTTGAAGAACTGGAAGAATTTTAAGTATAATTTGTTTCTGTAGGCAAGAAAGAAAAAGAAAATTTCATGAAGAAAGTGGTAGCTAAACAAGACAACATCTGCAGAAAGGTCACAATATTAAAACAAAAATACGTTAATTTTGTTTTGGAAATCACAATACAACAAAAATTATCTGAATGGTTAATGGAAATCCAAACTGTATTATGGTCATTTGAGGAAAAATTTTTCAAAAAAGTAAAGATGCAAGCATGAGTTATTCTTGGAAATAATAAAGACCCTTTCTAAATTCCAGCATGGCTTCTAGCAGCTTAAGGCCTTGCCTGTGAGGTTACCCTAGTGCCTTTAAAATGCCTCCTAGGAGGGGAAACTGGGTCAGGTCATGGTCTCAGTGTCCTGGGATTGAGCCCTGCATTGGGCTCCTTGCTCAGCATGGAGCCTGCCTGTCCCTCTTGTCTGCTCCTCCCCAGCCTTCCCCTCTCCCCCGCTAGTTCTCTCTCTCTCTCTCTCTTTTGCTTTCTCTCTAAAATAAATGAAGGAAGGAAGGAAGGAAGGAAGGAAGGAAGGAAGGAAGGAAGGAAGACAGTCTTTAAAAAACGTCTGCCTGGGAAAGATCAAGGATGCCAAAATAATTTGTTGTTTGTTACACTCAACACCTAAAGATAAGGCCCATGTCTCCCATCTCTGTGGGAGGACAGAAACCTAACTCTGATAAACAGTAGTGAGGTTCTATCCAGTGAGGTAAGGTAATGAAAATAAATAAATGTATAAAGATTGAAAAGAAAAAAGTAAAACTGTTTTTTTTTTAAGATGACTTGATTGTACTTAGAAAAACTGTACTTTTCTTAAAAGGGCCCAAAAACTATAGAATTAATGAGGTAAATTAGCAATGTTACTAGATACAAGGTCAATACATAAAAATCAAATGTATTTTAGGTACTAGATATAAATAATTCAAAAATTAAATTCAAAAAACCACTGTTGTTTATAAGATACCAAAACCATCAAATACTTAGGAATGACTTTAACAAAAGATGTATGTGACTTCAACTTAAATGTTATTATTAAGAGAAATCGAAGAAGATCTTGATAAATGGGGAAAGTATCACATTCATGTATTGGTAAAACTCAATGATTTAAAAATGCCCGCTCTTTCTATCTTGATACATATTAACTGCAATACATATAAAATTGAAATGTTGATTCTAAAATTTATATAGAAATTAAATCCAAGGAAGTCTTCAAGAACAGTAATATTCGAGGATATACATAAGCAAGTATCAAAAATTATTATAGCCAAGGTAGTGAAGGCAGGATGGTATTGATTAAAAGATAAATATACCAAGGGAACAAGAATAGAGCTACCAAGCACACATGTTCACTTGATGTACAAGTAGGACATTAATGTAATTCTGTAACATAAAGCTTATCTTTACTAGATACCCATTTACTAATTGGACATACATATTTACTAGATACCCATTTACTAATTGGACATACATATTCAAAACTAAATCATGACCTCCATCTTCACAACATATGTAAAAACAGTTCAAAATATAGACTGAAATGAGAAAGGTAAAACATTAGAGCTTCTAGATGAATCTTCATGATCTGGGGTGGATAAAGTTTTCTTTTTTTTTTTTTTTTTAAATTTTATTTTATTATATTATGTTAATCACCATACAGTACATCCCCAGATTCCGATGTAAAGTTTGATGCTTCATTAGTTGCGTATAACACCCAGTGCACCATGCAATACGTGCCCTCCTTACTACCCATCACCAGTCTATCCCATTCCCCCACCCCCTCCCCTCTGAAGTCTTCAGTTTGTTTCTCATAGTCCATAGTCTCTCATGTTTCATTCCCCCTTCTGATTACCCCCCTTTTCTTTATCCCTTTCTTCCCCTACCGATCATCCTAGTTCTTATGTTCCATAGATGAGAGAAATCATATGATAATTGTCTTTCTCTGCTTGACTTATTTCACTTAGCATTATCTCCTCCAGTGCCGTCCATGTTGCAGCAAATGTTGAGAATTCGTTCTTTCTGATAGCTGAGTAATATTCCATTGTATATATGGACCACAGCTTCTTAATCCAGTCATCTGTTGAAGGGCATCTCGGCTCCTTCCATGATTTGGCTATTGTGGACAATGCAGCTATGAACATTGGGGTGCATATGGCCCTTCTCTTTACTACGTCTGTATCTTTGGGGTAAACACCCAGTAGTGCAATGGCTGGGTCATAGGGTAGTTCAATTTTTAACTTTTTAAGGGACCTCCACACTGTTTTCCAGAGTGGCTGTACCAACTTGCATTCCCACCAACAATGTAGGAGGGATCCCCTTTCTCCACATCCTCTCCAACAATTGTTGTTTCTTGCCTTGTCTATCTTTGCCATTCTAACTGGCGTAAGGTGGTATCTCAGTGTGGTTTTGATTTGAATTTCCCTGATGGCTAATGATTTTGAACATTTTTTCATGTGTCTGTTAGCCATTTGTATGTCTTCATTGGAAAAGTGTCTGTTCATATCTTCTGCCCATTTTATGATTTGTTTATTTGTTTCTCGTGTATTGAGTTTGAGAAGTTCTTTGTAGATCTTGGATACCAGTCCTTTATCTGTGGTGTCCTTTGCAAATATATTCTCCCATTCCGTGGGCTGTCTCTTAGTTTTTTTGACTGTTTCCTTGGCTGTGCAGAAGCTCTTTATCCTGATAAAGTCCCATAAGTTCATTTTATCTTTTATTTCTCTTGCCTTTGGAGATGTGTCGTGAAAAAGGTTGCTCTGGCCGATGTCATAGAAGTTGTTGCCTATGTTCTCCTCTAGAATTTTGATGGATTCCTGTCTCACATTGAGGTCTTTCATCCATTTGGAGTTTATTTTTGTGTATGGTGTGAGAGAGTGGTCAAGTTTCATTCTTTTGTGTAGCTGTCCAATTTTCCCAGCACCATTTATTGAAGAGACTGTCTTTTTTCCACCGGAAGTTTTTTCCTGCTTTAGATAAAGTTTTCTTAAATGGATCACAAAAGCACAATCTATAAAAGAAAAGTTTTATAAGCTGGACTTCATTTAAAATAAGAACTTTATGTTTCTAAAAAGACAAAATTCAGATTATGATAATGCAGGTTTCATAGTGAGAGAAGATATTCATAACACATGTATCTGAAACAAACTTAATTCCAAAATATATTAAGAACAGAAAAAAACCCACTGACAATCATATTCTTCAGTGAGCAAAAAATTTGAATAGACATTTTATAAAAGACGAACCAGATAGTCAAAAAGTCTACAGAAAAATACTCAACATAAAAAAGTCATCAGGGAAAATCAAATTAAAACCACAATGTGATACTACTGTATTTCACCTGAATGGATGAAATGAAGAATTAATAATACCAAGGATGTGAAGCAATTAGAACCTTCACACAGTAGTAAAAATGACACAACTTTTAAAAAATTGTTTAATAGTAAGTACCAAAGGCCCCCCCCCACACACCCATAGACCTTTGAACATTTGATTCTATTCTGAGATTTGCAAAAGAAATGAATGAACGAGTTCGTCAAAAAAAAAATATATATATATTACAATGTTCATGACAACATTACTTATAAAAGCCTCATGGTGAAAACAGTAGTAGCGGCCAGGAACAGTAGGATAGATAAATAAATCACAGAAGATCCGTACAGTGCAGTTACGCAGAGCAGTGGAAGAAGAACAGGCTACTCCCACGTACCCTAATACAATTGATTCACACAAACACAATGCTGCACAAAAGAAGGCAGATGTGAGAGTACGTAATCTACGATTCCACTGAAACTAAATTATGAAATTAGGGGCGCCTGGGTGGCTCAGGCGGTTAAGCACCTGACTCTTGATTTCTGCTCAGCTCATGATCTCAGCGTTGTGAGACTGAGCCCCACATTGGGCTCCATGCTGGGTGTGGAGCCTGCTTGAGATTCTCTCTCTTCCTCTCCCTCTGCACCTCCCCCTGACTTATACATACATACTCTGTCTCTCTCTAAAAAAATAAATAAATAAATAATGAAGTTAAAAAGAAAGCAATAACAACCTATGATGATAGAAGTCAGAATAGTAATTACCTTTGGGGGAAGTATGGACTGGTTAGGGCATGAGGAAGACAGCTGGAGTGCTGGAAATGTTGATTATGTGCACACACACATGCATATATATATATATATATATATAAAAGCTCCTATATTATATATATATTAAGGTATGTATATAATACACATATATAATGTGTTGAAACATGGATATATATGTATATGAAAAATATCAATTTGTACAGCTATGATCAAGTTGATGCCTTACTATATGTCATTATATCTCAATAGACAGGAAAATGGAAATAAAATAGGGAGATAGAGAATAATTAGAACAAGACCCTGGAGGAAGCTGAAGGGGATGGGATTAAAAGTACAAGTGGAGGATTAGCATTGAAAAGGAGGAATTCTACCACTCCCTCTGAGATTTTAGGGAAGGAGATAAGCATGCATCTGAATATCAATTTTGGGGGGGATTTTGTTATAAGTGAAAAGGGGTGGGAGATGTAAGGAATTCAAACTATTAATCAGAGAAAACCTATGGCCCCAGGAGTTTGCTGGCACAGATTTAGCACCCCCGCCCCCACCAGTCTGGTACTACTTATGGTCAAAGTCACAGGATGCCATGGAATTCTTATCAGCTACTTTAAATTTCCATTTCATTTTGCTTCACTTTTTGAGTTATTCCTCCCTTCATTTCTGCCCTAAACACTATGTCTCTAAGATTCAAGACTATCCAAGAAAGCCATACCCACATTGAGGATCTCAAAAAATAGCTTCCCTGTATCTGACCAACACTTCACAACAGCAGTTTGGCAGCTGATGTTAAGCTTGTGCCCTGTTCTGATGCATTTCTCTCAGCATTATCAAGATACAGTGCTTTGTATTAATGTACCAAACAACAGGATTTCTATAATCATTTGTTTGGAATCTATAAAACATAAAGAAATTCTCATCTAATTTTGAATTAAATATCTATTTACTATATCCATTACCAAAAAAAAAAAAAAAAAAAAGAGATAGAGACAGAGAGGGAGAGCGAGCGATTAATCTATTTCCTCTTCGAATGGTGGGCCTTAAGGAAGCCAAGAATTTCCAAAACAGAGAAGTGCCTTTCTCAGATCTAGAAGATGGGATAGAACCATCCGGACTGTCTTCTTGCAAATCATCAGGAGTTGGCTCAGTGAAAAGTCGGGGACAGCCCTATGAGAGGCATGCCAGAGATACTGCCTTAGCTTTCAAGAAAAGACAAAATAGTCACTTTTTACCAGACAATGCTTTGGAGAAAGTATTTAAAAACAAATCAGTCTTAACGGCTCCTTGATGTTTTTCATTTCTAATTCACAATCCCTTGTCAAAATCTAGAGCCAGGAAGTATAATTATTCAAATTCTGGCCCATATACAAAATATTTCTTTCCCAGATTTAGCAACACAGAGTTAATGGTTAGACTCAGTTACTAACCAAGGACGCGATCATCTTCTGTATATGAAGTAACAGATGTAGATAGGAGAGAAATCCCTCTTTGTATCTAAGGGGCTTAGGGTCAATATTACAAAATTACTTGCTTATACAGGCTGCAGCGGCATTCCTTCTACCTTAAAAACACTCCAGTTTCTAAAAGTAAGGATGTTTGTTTCGGCTGCGATGAAAATATATTCTCTGATCCCTCTCATCAGTAAAGTAAAGGCTCAGAGTCCCTCTAACACTCGTTCCTTCAGTTGATCTTCCAGATGTATTTGGAACTACCAAGGATGCTATTTCTGAAAGCTCCTAGGGTGAGCAATGGGAGTATTGCTGTAATAAATCATGATTCAGAGGCCCAGAGACAATTGGGTGGTACTAAAGCGCTTCAAAAGACTTGATCAGATTGCAACAACAATGGCTGTCTGCCCTACAGCTGCCAGGAAATACATCTACAGATTTTTTTTTTTTTAACTGGAGAATAACTGGGTTTTAGTCATCTGTATAGAATTTGAAACTCAACCTCTGACATTTCAGAAAAATAGAGCTTAATACTAAAGCCGCATCAGTATGTTTTGTGCTGAAAACACCACAAGGCAGTACTCAGTGAAAAGAGTAAGGATAAAGATTACACTCAAAGGGAATGACCTATAGGGGAAATGAAATATCCAGGAGTAGTGGCTATACAAAGTCAGCAACAGCATTCAACAACAAAGAACCCCGTTCAAGGATGCCCTGGGCTTTTATCTTTACAAGAGCTCCTTAAACTGTATAGCTCTCTATAGATTACAGAACACTTAAAACACATTACAACCACCACCTCCCTAAAATCCTACATCAGGAAAACCAAGGAGGCAAGTGAAACAAAAACATAACTGTGGCTACATAGGACCTATTTCAGGAAAGGCATTTTGAGATTTCTGTCTCATTTTGTTATTGGAATGTGAGGAACATTTCTTCAAGTTTCTTGAAATGGCATGAGTTTTTGGTTATGAATAACCTTCACTATCTATATTTTTGAACACCTAACTCAGGGTTTCTCAACGTTGCCATTATTGACCCTTTGGGTGGGATGATCCTTTGTTGTAGGAGAATGTCCTGTACATTGTAGGATATCTGGCAGTGTTTCTGTTCTCCACTCACCAGACACCAGTAGCCACCACCACACCCAGTTATAAAAGCCACAGATGTTGGCAAATGTTGCCAAATGGACTGGGGACCAGTTTGGGTGGGGGAAGTTAATAAGGCAAGAGAAGAAAGTAGCTATTTTGATTCAAATAAATTCTTATACCAAAATATCCACATTATATATGAACAATTTGGAAGAATCGTTACTTAACAAATCTGCTTGTTAACTACAAAACAGACTATTGTTGATTCTTTTGGACATCAAATGAACAGATAAGTTCCAATGTTGATCACTCCACTGGGCCAAATGAGTCTCTTTATTACATTTTGGAAGAATTTATTCTTACCTTTTTATGTTGGCCCATGTTTGCACTTGGAAGTGCAAGCGTACTTTTTCAGGTCAGATTTGGGTTTCTCATTTTTTCTACCATTCTCTTTCCTGTAGCTAAGAAGACATAACATTTGACTGTAGTTACATTATACAGGACTCAAACTGAATCTTTTGATTCACATGTTTTTGTTCTTTCTTGTCATGGAAACAGAACCAGTATTTGTACAATCCCTTCCAAACTAATGATAAAAGACAGATGTTCTTTCCTCAAATCAATATAACTCAAGAGATAACCTGAAAATAAAAGATGTTCTTAAGTGAAAATAGAAACTCATCAAAGACAAGTCAGAATAAAAAGTTCCAGAATTAAAATATTTGACAGAATTTTTTAAAGGAATTAATGAGAATTAGGTGTAAATAAATGTTAATTAAGCTAATTTGAAATGTGGGGAGCTTTTTCAATCTTTGGATAATATCTGAACTTGGAGAAAAACAAAATGTCAACTTGACCCTAACAGAAACTTAGCAATACAGATGAGATCATTTGGGTGGATAAGATTCCAGTAATTCAGAAACAATCAGAAATTCTAAATCTGAAGAAACTGAAATTCAGTCAAGAATTAGGCTATTTGAGAATGAAGTGAGAATGTGAAAAATGTGTGGGAGGTTCCTGTTTGATAAGAACATCATAGATGAATCAAATGAAATTTGAAAGTGATTTTATCGAGTAAACCAGATGAATCTGAGGTATTAAAGAGTAAAGCTTTTTATTTTTATATAATCCCAATACTTTATTTGCTGTTGTCAGGAGACATATTAGAAATATGTTGCTATGGCCAATGTCAGAGAAATTGCTGCCTATGCTCTCTTCTAGGATTTTTATGGTTTCAGTTCTCACATTTAGGTCCTTAATCCATTTTGAATTTTTTTTTTGGGGGATGGTGTAAGAAAATGGTCCAGTCTCATTCATTTGCATGCTGCTGTCCAGTTTTCTCAACACCATTTGTTGAAAAGGCTGTTTTTTTCTCATTGCATAGTCTTGCCTCTGCTATCAAAGATTAATTGACCATATAATTGTGAGTTTATTTCTGGACTTTCTATTCTGTTCCATTGATCTACATGTCTATTTTTGTACTGTCTGCACGGCAAAGGAAACAACCAATAAAACTAAAAGAAAACCTACTGAATGGGAGAAAATATTTGCAAATGACATATCTGATTAAGGGTAAGTATCCAAAATATATAAAGAACTTATACCACTCAACACCAAAAAAACAAATAATCCAATTAAAAAATGGGTAAAAGACATGAACAGACATTTTTCCAAAGATATCCAGATAGCCAACAGACACATGAAAAGATATCAAATAACTCATCATCAGAGAAATGCAAATCCAAATCACAATGAGATACTATCTCATATCTGTCAGAATGGCTAAAATCAAAAACTCAGGAAACAACAAATGCTGGTGAAGATCTGGAGAAAAAGGAACCCCTGTGCACTGTTGATAAGAGTGTAAACTGGTGCCGCCAGTGCGGAAGACAATATGGAGTTTCCTTAAAAAATTAAAAATAGAACTACCCCTATGATCCAGTAATTGCACTACTGGGTATTTACTCAAAGGTACAAAAACACTAATTCAAAGGTATACATGCACCCCTATATTTATTGCAGCGTTATTTATAATAGCCAAATTATGGAAGCAATCTATGTGTCCATCAATAGATGAATAGATAAAGATGATGTGAGATGATATCTATCTATCTATCTATCATCTATCTATCTATCTATCTATCTATCTATCTATCTATATAGATAGATATATGAATATTATTCAGCCATAAAAATAATGAATTCTTGCCATTTGCAACAACATGGATGGATCTAGAAGGTATTATTCTATGTGAAATAAACCAGTCGGAGAAAGATACCATATGATTTCATTCATATGTGAAATTTAAGAAACAGAACAAATGAACAAAGGAAAAAAAAAGAGATAAAGGGAGAGACAGCCCAAGAGACAGACTCTTAAGCATAGAGAACAAACTGATGATTATCAGAGGAGAGGTGGGTAGGGGAGTGCATGAAATAGGTGATAGGGATTAAGAATACACTTATCTTGGAATATATGGAATTGTTGAGTCACTGTATTGTGCAGCTGAAACTAATATAACACTGTATGTTAACTATACTGGAATTAAAAAGGAAAAGAAAAAAGAATAAAAATTAGGCATATACTATCACCACTGCAGGCCACGTCTATGAACACAGGAGATGAAAAGATCAATAAAAATTTCAAAAATCTCAAAAAGAAAAAAAAAGTAGAGTTAACCTTTTAACTTGGAACCAGGTCTTATTCATCTACAAGTACATTGACCATCCTGTTGCCTAGGCCTTCGGGTCCACTTAAAGAAATTACCCCACAAAATGCCCAGCTTCTATGTGTCTGTAAATTTTATATCCCCTTAAATGCAAAGTTCTTATAGTTTTTAAGCATTTTTATGTTAATTAGGGTCCTAAACTCTGCAAACATTCATCTATTGCTGTTCAGTGCCAAATTTTGGGCTTTCAGGAAGCATGACATCAAGAGCCAAAAAGAGAAGCAGCTGCCCAGGATTCTGGTTTGGAAGATGATAAATCCAAAGCAGAGAATGATTTCGTTTTAAAAGCCAGGGATTCCTATTGGAAAAGAGAAACCAAGAAATTTCTAGTTTTCTTCTCACCCTGTGGGCGTTAGGCTGGGCTAATGGACCATTTTATTTTATTTACTTATAAGAATGGTCATAATAATTTTCATGCATGAGTCACTGTTCTAGTCACTTTACCAATATCAACTTATTTCTTCCTTGAAGTAAGCCTATAAGGTCCATACTATTATAATCCCGATTTTTTAGAAAACTTTAAGGAAACTAGAGAAGTAAAGTTGCTTACCCAGGACTCTCAGCTGACTAAACATGAAACCAGCTTTCAAATCCAAACATTCTGGCTCCTTAATCTATTTCCTTACATACGATACTCTGCTGCCTGAGTCAGAAATAAAAATAACAGAAGCAGCTCAACTCTGGCACCAGGAGCTGGAGGATGAGGATGTCTTGAGTGCTTAGACACACAGAGGGATCAAAACCTGTGAAATCAATTTTACCATGAGAGCCAAGGGTATGTGACCAGAACGTAAAAGGAGAGGAGATAGTCAGAAAACAGGCAGGACTGGAAGATGAAATAGTATTAAAGTAAGGGAGTCCAAGGGAATGGCCCAGAAAGGATTTACATACTGTGTTAAGACTACTAGCTACTGTATCATGGGTGGATTGGGCTAATTTAAAGTAACAAAGTAGAATTCGAGGAAAATTTCCTCCTGTGAATTTCTCTTTCCCTTCCCTCAGCTTTTTAGAGCACAGTGAGGAAATAGAAGAGGGAAAACAGATGTAATATATGAACTTAACATGTTTCCTCTAACATTTTAAAAATTACTGTTCATTCTTGACATACTCTTCTCACTGGCAATTGCTTCCTTTTTTTTCTTGGACTGTTCATTTGATAAAGGCAAATCTTGGCTCTGAGATATTGATATGTTCAGGATAGAAGGTGAAAAACAAATTGAGATCCATGAAAATATAATTCCTATCACAAATAAGATATAGGAAAGTAGATCTAAAAATGTCAGCCTTGTAATATGTTAGGTGAACAAAAATATCATCACCAAGGAAGTTATATTTGATATACAAATGAACAGGGAGGTAGGTACCTAAGGCGATTATACTAGTCTCTGTACTTTTACATAGCATTAACAATTAAAAAGCAACTAACTTTCTGTAATGGTAGCTTGAATATAGTCTTTAATGGACACCTCTCTTCCAGATTCTCCAAGTTTGAGAAAGAAAGATAAAAATATAGGGAAATTTATTTTAGTCTGTCAATCAGGAAAGTGAAAAGCACATGCAAGGAACTCCTGCAGTGTGTGAAATGGGCCCTGATGGTATACCCTTAGTCAGAAGCACAGGCCTATGTGGTGAAAATGGTCCACATAGTTTAGTGTATATTTGGGGAACAATTTTGTTTTACTGATAACCTTGGGAGAACTCTAGATAAAAGAGCAGGGACTTTAAAAAATGTTTACTCCATGCTTGGCATATTTAATAGTCTTGCTATAAGGGTGATCATCTAACTTAGAAAGTGGCACAGTCAGCTACCCCAACAAACTGAGTAAGACCTTCTTCAGCAAAGAGATGCTGCTCCTTACTGAGAAAGTCTGTAGAAGGAACAGGTCCTCCTTCCGTAGTCTATCTCATATGATACCTTGATGTCCCCAAAACTGGCAAAGTAAAATCACAGTAAATCAAAAATTCTCCTTCTCCCTTTAACTCCCCCTAGCAGACTCTCCCAGAGATACATATAGTCTCTTCAGAGAACCCCCCTTAAGTCACAATACAGCAAGAGCACAGATCCGCCTCTGTAAAGATGTACAAAGGAAAGAAAATCACTGGGATGGAAAATGCTTCAGCAATTCAAAAGAAGGGAATCAATCTGAAGAATGAAAAACTCCCATTCTTTGAAATGCGATTTCTACAAGATAGAGGTTAGGACGTTAGAAAATCTTTATTTTCAATTAGACACAAGACATTGCTGGAGGAAGACAGGCACAAAAAGGGAAATTATGACATCAGGGGAAAATTGCATGGAAAGGGAAAACATGATTACAAAATTTTAAAGAGCAGTAGAAACAGCAAAAATCAATGGGAATACTACAGACAACTAGAATAATGAATTAGAAAAAAGTAGTTTTTAAAAAACATAACTCAGAAAAAAGGATGGGAAACAAACTCAGAAAAAAGAGACAGGGAGTAAATATTGATTCATTAATTTATCAGTTCACTTAAATATGTCTTGAGCACCCACTATTTAAAGGCATGTTGCAAGTAGAGGTGATAGAATAGTGAACAGGAAAATGTCTTTGCCTGATAGGGGTTAAATTGCAATGAATGATACAGACAATAATCAATTAGCAAATGAATGTATAAAATAATATCAGGTAGTATCAAATGCTACGGAAGTAACCAGAACAAAGTAAGAGGAAGAGAAGGAATGATAATGGGGTTGCCAGAGATGGCCTCTCTAAAAAGGTGACATTTGAGCAGCTAAAAGCAATAGCCTAAGACAGTGAACTGTGTAGAGGGCACTCCGGGCAGAGTTTTGGAAGTTCAAAGACCATGAGGCAAGGACCAGTGTGTGTATATTCAAGCAGATGTAATGGAATGACCAACAGTAGAATGCTGGAAAATGAAGTCAAAGAGTTAGCCAAGACCAGATAATTTAGATTCTGCAAGATAGTGTAAGGAGTTTGGATTTGTCAGGAGAGTGATGGGAAGCCACAGGAGGATTTTAAGCAGTAGAGAGACACAATTTACATTTTAAAGAGATAGTGTTTGAAATAAGACTATATGTATCTGCTTTATCTCCTTCCCCCTTTTTTGTTAAAAAAGAACTGAAAGTATAAATCAGAACTAAAGTAATTGCTGACTTACAGGAACTGAGTAGAAGGAAGCAAGGTAGAAAGAGGGAAGGCACTAACATTTTCCTATGAGATTTCCCCATATTCAGAAATGAATACAAACAGAAAGTAGCCAAGCTGTATTCAAGTAAGTAACATAACTGCCCTAAAAAAAGGAGTGTGGGGAGAAATGAACTAAGTAACAGTTGAAATGATATTTTAAACATGTTTCAAATTTAAAAACAAAATAATGAAATTTCTCTAACTCTTCTTAATATATGTGTTGGAGCCCAGAAGTAACCAAAATTTGCCTCTTGACTGGTAAGCTTGCCACTACCAGTCATTCAATCAGCAGGGTCACCGCCTAGGGCTATTAGAATGCACCTTTAAGTTAGCTCCTTGAAGCTTAATTGGAATGGTGATACAGCAGAAAGACCATGGACTTTGGAACTCTACAAAGTTTTAAATTTCAAATTTGTTCTTTGTTAGTTCTTAGCATTGGGCACGTCACTTAATCTCTCTGAGTATGATTTCTCCCATCAGTAAAGTGAACATAATAAAATCAAATTTACTGGATTGTAGTAAAAATTAAATGACATAATTAGGCAAAGAGTGCTGGGCATGCATTCTTCCCTAAGAAAAGCAATCAAGTCTCCATTTTGCTAGAATGGTTAGTATATCCAACATTAAACTATGAATGACTACACCTCGTATACATGATTGAAGGCTAAACCCAAGAACCAAATGGCAGTAATTAACCTTGAAATAGAATTCATATCAATGTCTCAGTTAATGTAGGATTTATTTGAGGGATTTCATACACCAAGATTTAGGAGTAAGAGAGGTTACTGCTTTGGTGATGATGAAACCTCTGCAGTCCATAATTAAATATAGTAAGTATTCAAGATTTCCCTCACATAAGACTGAGAGGTCAGTTACACGGACTTCAGTAGATTTTGGTCTTGACACAAAGATAAAAAAAATTGCCAAAAAAAAAAAATGTAGATCCTTAATCTCCTTTAACCTCACTCACATCTTTGGTTTTCCGGCAATGGAGTAGGTATAAATACAGAATGAAGTGATGCTTTTCCTTGCTGAAAAAGACGATCCTAGTTATTGGGATGCTTTATAATTAAATCTATTTTTGCTATTGAACAGCTACTTGTAAAAACAATTTAATTCTATCTTTTCCTAAGCATAATGTAAGATCTATTAATAATTCTTCTTGTAACATTATAAAAATGAAAAAATGCACATTTAAGCATGATCTGAGAAATGCAGTGATATTATGAGCTACAAGGCAATATCTAAAAATTACTATTCATTTCCAAACAATATCACATAATTATTTTCTTGTCCTGTCAGCACCATTATGCTAGTATTTTAGACTCAGTTAAAAAGTCCAAAATAGTTATCGTAGCATATTTGGAATTTTTTCATGAAAAAAGGAGGCATTTTAAATCAATGGTGAATGGAAGAATAATACAATGAATGCTCTTAGGATATTGACTAATTATTTAAAAGAAAATAAAGTTTGATTACTAATCTTCAAATATAAAAAGGTATTCTAGAGGGTTTAAAAATTCAAACATTATTATGCTTGGAAGAAAACATACAGAAATATTTTAATAATACTAGAGTAGAAGAATACCTTTGAGATAATGTACCAAACCCAGTAGATACAAAGGTACAAAGTGACAGACTTGAATATGCAGTAATTACAGACTTTTGTAGAGTGAAAGATACCATAAATGACAAGTAACAAATGTCTGTACACATAACATAAAAAGAACTTTCACATGCTGTCTTTGTAGTACAACTTGAAATCCGGCATTGTGATGCCCCCAGCTTTGTTTTTCCTTTTCAACACTTCCTTGGTGATTCGTGGCCTTTTTTGGTTCCCACACAAATTTAAGGGCTGTTTGTTCCAGTTCTTTGAAGAATGTCCTTGGTATTTTGATCGGGATAGCATTGAAGTGTAGATTGCTCTGGGTAGCATGGACATTTTGACANACAAAGCTGTGATCACAAAGACAGCATGGTACTGGCACAAAAACAGACACATCGACCAATGGAACAGAATAGAGAACCCAGAAATGGACCCTCGGCTCTTTGGGCAACTAATCTTTGATAAAGCAGGAAAAAACATCCGGTGGAAAAAAGACAGTCTCTTCAATAAATGGTGCTGGGAAAATTGGACAGCTACATGCAAAAGAATGAAACTTGACCACTCTCTCACACCATACACAAAAATAAACTCCAAATGGATGAAAGACCTCAATGTGAGACAGGAATCCATCAAAATTCTAGAGGAGAACATAGGCAACAACTTCTATGACATCGGCCAGAGCAACCTTTTTCACGACACATCTCCAAAGGCAAGAGAAATAAAAGATAAAATGAACTTATGGGACTTTATCAGGATAAAGAGCTTCTGCACAGCCAAGGAAACAGTCAAAAAAACTAAGAGACAGCCCACGGAATGGGAGAATATATTTGCAAAGGACACCACAGATAAAGGACTGGTATCCAAGATCTACAAAGAACTTCTCAAACTCAATACACGAGAAACAAATAAACAAATCATAAAATGGGCAGAAGATATGAACAGACACTTTTCCAATGAAGACATACAAATGGCTAACAGACACATGAAAAAATGTTCAAAATCATTAGCCATCAGGGAAATTCAAATCAAAACCACACTGAGATACCACCTTACGCCAGTTAGAATGGCAAAGATAGACAAGGCAAGAAACAACAATTGTTGGAGAGGATGTGGAGAAAGGGGATCCCTCCTACATTGTTGGTGGGAATGCAAGTTGGTACAGCCACTCTGGAAAACAGTGTGGAGGTCCCTTAAAAAGTTAAAAATTGAGCTACCCTATGATCCAGCCCTGGGTATTTACCCCAAAGATACAGATGTAGTGAAGAGAGGGCCATATGCACCCCAATGTTCATAGCAGCATTGTCCATAATAGCTAAATCGTGGAAGGAGCTGAGATGCCCTTCAACAGATGACTGGATTAAGAAGTTGTGGTCCATATATACAATGGAATATTACTCAGCTATCAGAAAGAATGAATTCTCAACATTTGCTGCAACATGGATGGCACTGGAGGAGATAATGCTAAGTGAAATAAGTCAAGCAGAGAAAGACAAATATCATATGATTTCTCTCATCTATGGAACATAAGAACTAGGATGATCGGTAGGGGAAGAAAGGGATAAAGAAAGGGGGGGCAATCAGAAGAGGGAATGAAGCATGAGGACTATGGACTCTGAGAAACAAACTGAGGGCTTCAGAGGGGAGGGGGTGGGGGATTGGGATAGGCTGGTGATGGGTAGTAAGGAGGGCACGTATTGCATGGTGCCCTGGGTGCTATACGCAACTAATGAATCATGGAACTTTACATCAAAAACCAGGGATGTACTGTATGGTGACTAACATAATATAATAAAAAATATTATTATAAAAAAAAGAACTTTAACAAAGCAATATTGGTATGAACAAGTAAATAAAAAACTGGGCAAATAATGGAAACACCACACACAGACAACAAATAGAAATAACCAATAAACATATAAAAAGATGTCTAGGATGCTGAACAAGGAAATTCAGCAAGCCTCACTAGTCAAATGGAAGTGGTACAGTCAAGAGCACAGCTGGACTGGGTAGAACATTGTGTCACCTTTATGAGGCAGCTACATCTTCACTCCTTCATGAAGCAACACTGCTGGTTCAATGAGGGTCTTTGATTCACAGGTGTTCTCTCTAAATTTCTAGACCTGATTTACTGATGGCTCAGCTAAATTAAAACTTAGTGGTGTCCACTGAACCACTACTGATGTTCGGTCTTTGTGCCAGCTACTTGTAAACAAAGGTGGATGGGTTACTTCAGTCAGTGGGCAGAACTCAAGACAGTCTTAATAGCTCTGGCCAATACTACCCTTCATGAATCTTTTTACGTTTTTATTAACATTTGAGCTGCTGCCAGTGTCCCAGGTGTCTTGTGTGCCACTTGGAAGACCACAGAGTAGCAGACTAAATACACCCCTTTTTGGAGCCATGAACCATGGAAACAAATCTCAGCTGGCACTCAAACAGACATCATCACTCACGTAGATGTTTACTGTAAAGGCCCATTCTCTGTGAGAATAACTAAAATCAAGCTGCTGATCAAGCCTGCTCAGATGGTGACCGTCGCTACCTACGTTCATCATCCTACTAGACATGGCAACACACCTACTTTTGTAGACAGGGAATAAAGTAAAGGACTATATGTTTCTGATGCAGAAACCACTTCAGGCCAAAACATGGCTCTTGCTAAAACTTGACTCCTTTGACTCGCAGTTGAGGGGCACATTGCAGAAGCAATTGCTCCTGCCTCCTTTGGCAAATTGACTATATGGGATTTTTTTAATCCCCCTTTTTTAAAGGTTATATATGGTATTTCATGACTGTCAACACTTTTTTTTGGTCATAGTGCTGCTGTTCCAGTCTAATCAGCTAACTCTGGCAACCCAGATATGATTCCTAAACCTAGGCTGTGCTCTATGTTCTGCTTTCCAAACCATCTATACTCTGGTAGTGGTTTTCCCTTTAAAAGCCACTGAAAAACAGGCAGATGGTTATGGCATTTGAGAGACGTTCATGCCCCTTATCATTTTCAGGCTGCTGATATCACTGAGAGGTGGATTTTTTAGAAATCACCTAAAAACTATTTCTGATTCTCCGTACTTTATCTCTTGCTGGCCTATACTTCTTAGTAAGATGATTTAGTTACTGAATGTGACCATCCCAGAATGAGTTGATCTCCTCTTGGCTCCCTCCTGGGTAATGATCAGAGAAAAGGGGAGGATAAATATGTAAAACTATCTTGAAAATTCAGGATTATTCCTTGACCATTCCTGGACATGATGTTTATCTTTCTACTAGTAAACTGCAGTGGGCCTGATTGGTATACTCTCTGAGGGGCAGCCTAGGCAAAAAGAAGCTGGGAGATTCAAACATAATTCTAGTTCAGACACCTGGAATCTAGTTAGGCACTCACATCAGCCCTGGAGGCTGATGAGGATGAGGGACTGAGGCATCTATTGATGTTCACATGCTGCCTGCAGTATTGTGAGTAATAAAGTCCTTTGTCTCTGACCGTGGAGTCGTGTGTCTTCTACTAGCATCCATGAAAAAGTAACACACTAATACAATAGCTTATAAAAAAGGTAAAGTCAAATCTCAGACTAGACTATACATGAATCTGATACTCATCAAAAGCTGAAAAATTACTGAATTTGATTCTAAAAAAGAGATTGTATATCCCCTGAAATCACAAACTGTATCTATTCTTGGTCACTCCAATCTGCCTAGTTTATTCTACAAAGTTTGTTCTGTTTAAATGTCAATTAACTAAATTATATCAGGAAGCCATTACACTAAAAGAAATACCTGCATACAATGGTAGGATCACAAGTACAGACACCATTTTTGGTTCACTCAATATACAAAATATGCATATCCAAGAAAAATATCTTCCTGTACTTTAAGCCATTATAACTACAGTTGATACAATGTTAGTTTTAATTTTCATGATAAAGGAGTTGTTAAATTATATTTAATGATATCATTTTCTTTGATTCAAGAAAATATTGCCCAGATTATTTTAAAAATTAGCCTTTAGATATTGCACCTTAGTTTTTTAAAAATATGACCACTGAATAAAAATTTAGAGCTCTACTGAAAGTTTTCTAGTTAAATTTTAAAAACTAAGGAAATTAATTTTTGCAGCAAACTGTAAACTCAAGGATAGCTTTTCTGAACTTGCTATATTCCACTTTTCATTTTTAACTATCTTTTTCCCCCAGCTGGTTATGTCTAAATCCAGTGAAAACTCAAAAATGTCAATTTACAATTCATCTCCAAAAGAGAAAATATGTTTTCCTAATATTGCAATGAATTCCATCACTATACTCTATAGTGATGGAATTCCATCAGAGTGTCTATAAAAAGAGACAAAAAGATCACAATACAAATTATAGGTCCTTTGTGTGTGACAGAAAGGTGTAATTTGAGAATGTTGATTTGTGCTGTCTTTGGCTGACAAAAGTAAGTAAATCCAGCAGGCATCTACCTAGTAGAATATAAAGGCAACTCAGGAGTGTGTGTGTGTGTGTGTGTGTGTGTATACATGAGGTGAATGGAAGTTTCCCGTGTAGAAAATGTGAGTCAGTTTAGCATAGATTTCCTTTGCATCTTTACTCTTCAGTCATTTTCTAAGTTGGAGGTCTCTGCACTCTTAGTCTACCATTATCACCACAGTATTAAATCCAGAGTTTTGCACATACCACACCTACATTTTACCTTCCATATTAACTCAAAGCTGATGTAAATACAATCAATCCTATATTAGCTGGACTGTAATTTATGTATTTTATGAGAAGTCTTTATACCTCCAATAAAGCTCTAGTTTAAGTGATGGGGAAAATCTAATTTCATAGAGATATTCCATGCATAATTTTCATTATATGCTACTTTATCTTGATGTAATCTCGGTTCATTTTTTTCCCCAATGAAATATAGTAACAGAACCTTGAACTAAGGCAGGAGACAGTCCAGTGTAATAAAAAGTTATCTAAACTTTTGTGTTCCAACTATGCTTCTCCAAGTATCCCATTTAGTCACTAGTTGTTAAATGCCTGTTGTCAATTTGAGTTGTTTTTTTTGTTTGTTTGTTTGTTTGTTTTGTTTTGTTTTGTTTTAAGTCTAGGTTTGGAAGTACTAGGAAGGTCAAATCTCATGAGTCAATTTCATATCCTGCCATAGTAAATGGAATCCTGTGTTGAATTTCTTACATATAAAAAAGGTCAGTTTCACTGTAAATATCATGTCTGTCATTGAAACAAGACATTGCTTAGCTACTGACAGATGTAGTTGTTCACCTACAGGCTTTCCTGGAGTAGCTTTCCAGTCTTAAAATCTAATTCTCTCCAGTATAAATTCTGATCCAGTAACTAGAGATGAGTGGATATGTGGATGAGTCTCGCGTATGGTGATTAAGAGTCAGAGAGCTCTGAGGAATGAATTCAGCCTCTGTAACCTAGGAGCTGTGTGACCTTCAGCAAATTACTCAAAATCTCTGAACATGAGTTTCCCCATGTACAGAATGGGTATTTAAGGTCATTGTGAGAATTACATGAGATAATGTGTATAAATTACATTTACATATATATAAAATTATACACTGTAAGTACTAAATAATAACAACTATCATTATTATATGGCATTTCCACTTTCTTCCATTCCCTCCAACCAACACACTCTTCTTTCATTGTTACCAAAAAATATATTACCTATCTTGTAAGTTTTATCCCAAACTCAACTGTTCTTTAAAAATTTTCAAAATGCCCTAGGTGGAAATCATTTCTCTACTCTCTCAAACTTCGGGCAACTCAATTGAGCATATTTTTATTAAAGCAAGTGATATGTACAAAAAAAGTACAATTTATTATGGTAGATTATAGAATTGAAATATGATTTTTATTGTCTCACACAGCACTATTATAATAGATGTAATATTATAAAATAACAAAACTGGCAATATTTGTTCTTTTGGCCCCAGAAGGACACAAAAATTCACATATTTTTAGTCTCAAGCCTTATTCTCAGGCACTTCCAGTTTGTTTCCTGAAAGGTATAAGATTGGGAGTTAAGGGAGATGTGGTCAGGGAACAAAAGGTCAAGAAGACTCCCATATAGACTTCTGAAATATGAAGGATGAATATGTGTTACCTGGACAGAGCAGAAGGTGAACAAGGGCTGGTGGGAATCATTGGGAGAGAGCTTGATTTTATGAGGAGAACCTGACAGATGATATAAGCAAATGGGCAAGAAAGAACACTTTAACCTAATGTATTTCATTTATCCTTGCACATGTTTAAGGGAAATTATCTTTTTACAGAAATTTTCCCAAGAACAACCTTCAAAAACTGTGTTAAATTATTTCCATTTCCAAGGAAACTTCTGGGAAATTTTCATCTTAGCAATTGCTGCACCAGTGTTTTTCAGATCCAAGACTGGAATTTCAGACCCAAGACTGCCACGACTTGGTATTTGGAATTACGCAACACCACCCTCTAGAGGACTTTGAGGTGCTGTGGATTCCTAACTTAGGAATGAACTGGGAAAGAGAAACAGGTGCTCTACCACATCTCTTTATGTGCTCAGGCCCTTAACGCAGTTTGGAAACAAAAACAAAACAAAACAAAGAAAAATCATCATCATGCCATTGGTTTCCATGATGTACAGAACTATTGATGGGTATGTGTGTCCAAAAGAATCTAAACTTGGGTGAAAAACATTTGGTCCCTGAGATAAGTGTGGCCACTAAAATAACCCACCACTAACCCTCCCATTACCACCACTCTAGAGACTGAGAGAAAGCAACTATTTGCTCTGAAAGAGCAACTGTTGGATCAGTCCCTGTCTCAGATTTCTTCGCCTTTCACAAGTCATTTGTAAAGACTGCCCTCATTATATTATATGAGCTGTAAAGTGTTCCTTTGTCCACTATTTTCTGGAAGAATTCGTGGAGTCTTGGTATTTCTTTCTTAAATATCTGATTGTATTCATTAATGGAGCTACCTAGCCTACGTTTCCTCTCTAGTAAGATTTTTACTTACTAATAAATATCTTTGTAACAGATAAATTCATACTTTTTCTCTTCATGAGTCAATATTGATAATTGCATTTTTCCAGGAATTTGCTCATTTCATTGGGATTGTCTAGTGGCATAACATTGTTTATAGTATTTCCTTATAAGTCTTTTCATTTCTGTAGGGTCAGTACCAATGTTCCTTCTTTCTGATTTGGTAACTTTTATCTTTTGTCCTTTTTATCATTGTTTTTCAAGGGGAAGTTTTTTTAAGCTCCTCCCTCTACAACTTCAAAAGCTGTATCATATAGTTGGTCTTTATTTTCAGACAACACAATCTTATATTATTGGTTTATGTATTTATGTATTTGTTTTTTAAGTAGGGCTCCATGCCCAGTGTGGAGCCCAGCATAAGGCTTGAACTCACAACCCTAAGATTGAGACCTGAGCTGAGATCAAGAGTCAGACACTTAACCAACTGAGCCATCTAGGCACCCCCAACATAATCTATTTTTAATGGTTGAGTAAAAAATTATTCAAATACACTATCCAGGAAAGTCAGAGAACTAGCTTTGGGTACTGCACAGTCAGGACCAAAAAAGCCAAAGAACATAACTGTCTACACTACAGGACCTGTAGATACCTACGGCAGCAGAGGATGAGTGCCCTAGGTACTGCGATAGTTGCCACAAGCAGACAAATGCCTTCTACTTTTGTTCTTGCCCATAGAACAGTCTTCCAGTGTATAGCTATCATCTTCAGTTGCTCATTTCAGACTCACACCTAGTTGGTAAAGCTTAGCTCACATATGGCAACCTAGTAGGAAAGGTGTCTGGAAAACCTATTGTCACTAGCTTTATTATACAGGAAGTCAAAATTGAGGGAGTTGTAACAGATGCCTAGTAAGCCAACTTACATCTTCTATTGCAGTGACTTCATATGATCTGGTACTTCCCTCTTCTCTGATCTCATCTTTTAACAAGCTTCTCAAGTGACCACCATGCTTCAGTCACACTGTTTTTTTCTTTTTTTCTATCTCAGAAAACCTTGTAAAATGCAGGGTACTTGTATTTCCTATTCTTTCTGATTCAAATGCTCTTGTTTTAGGTATCAGCATGGTTGACTTCTATGCCATATCCTCTAAGAAATCTTTTGAAATCATTTTGGCTAAAAGCAGCCAACTCCATCCTGACTCAGAAATTTCTCTTTGATTCCTATGATCCACTTTCATTGTATTCTTTTTTTTAATGTTTGGTTAGCCAACATACAGTACATCATTAGTTTTTGATGTAGTGTTCAACGATTCATTTGTTGCATATAATACCCAATGCTCACCCCAACACTTTTATTTTATTCTTAACATTAGTTAATATTATTAATTTGCATGCTTATTGTCTGACTATAGCAACATAAATTAGCTCCATGAAGGCAAAGATTCTGTATATTTATATAACCAACTGCCAAGGACAGAATATAGTACAATTTAGGCCAGCATTATCCAATAGGATTTTCTGTAATGATGGAAATGTTCTATATTTACAGTCCAGTAGGATAGCCACTAGACATATGTGCCTACTGAGCTCTTCAAATGCAGTTAATGCCACTGAGGAGCTGAATTTTAATTGTTATTTAATTGTGATTAATAAAAATTTAAAAAGTCACATGTGTTTAGTGGCTACACCATTGGACGCTACAATGTTAGCCTTCAAAACTATTTGCCTAATGGATTGGTTAATAATTAGCAAAAAGATTGTGCACATAATTCCTATACATCTGTACCCCTATTATCAGTACTCTTTCATAAATGTATTTGTTGGCTATATAATTTGTTTCAGTCTTTAATTTGCCCTCAAAAGAAGTAAGGATTTCCTAAGAAGCTGACCCAACAAAAAACAATTTTTCACTTTCATCTATGTCCACCCTCCATATTTAAGGAATTTACTCAGTGAAGAGCGTTTCTGAAAATCAGTGGTGCTATCTCTATAATTTTTAACCTGGAGAATAAAAACTGGACAATTTTAATCATCTTCTTTGCATCATTTGATATAATACAGAAGAGCACTAAGGACAGACGGCGGAAAGAGATCAATGTTTCAGAATGAGAAAGAAAAAGAAAAAGACAGTGTTAGTTGATGTATAAGAAGCCTGCATTCTTTGTGATTTTGTCAAAACTTTAGTTCTATAATCTATGATCTTGATCTCTGAAATAGTTTGCTTTCAAAACAAGGCTTTTCATGGGTATTCTCACTTTCAGGTTAGTATTTTTGAAAGTGTTACAGATTTGTTTCCTAGAATAAGTCAGTTTCTTTGCATTCACCCCAAATGTTAAGGCTGTAACTTGGGTATGGATTTGGAAAGAACAGAGATTAATTCTATACCAGAGGAGAAGAGACTGGAAAATCCTGTCTCAGGGGAGGTAGAGGATACATGCAATACATATGTAACTTGCTTTCTCCGTGCAGAAGTCCAAGAAGGGCATGGCATGTTAAAATAAGAGAAAGAAGAATAATTCTTGCCCTATGCTCATTTGGAACCCCCCCAAAATACTCACCTTGTAAAATGCCCCTTTACCAAAAGCTGCAGTTCTGCAAAGCTGAGCAAAGACAGTCTGTAGATCCTGTGTCATAAAGAATTTTGTTTGAAAAAGTCTGTAGGTTGATTTATGTTTTAAGAAATCCAAATGCTTGCCTCACTGCTTTTATAAAATGGACCAATTAATTTATTACAGCATGTCAAAAAGAAGTGGTATTAGTAAGATTTACTAAAATATATCGTCAAAAGTACACAATTCCACTCCAGGTCAGGATGTAGATGAATGTGAAAATTTTCACCTGCCTGGCAACAAAAGGAAATATTAAGTGAAAATAAAAATCATACTGTTCCACAGGGATAGTGAAAAGTGATGAATGAAAAGAAACTTTGATAAACTAAATTCTCAAAGAGAAGCGAACTCTCACAGAAGAATAAATTGTCTGTCAGTAGCTTCTATAGATGAGGGTCAATACCTTATCTGCATAGAGTTGGGCCTCACATATATAGAGAGACATTTGAGGAACAAAGGAAAATCACCCAGGTCTTAGAGTACAGGATGGGCTAATGAAATTAACTAAAACCCAGAAAATCTCCAAATGCATAAACTGCTCAAAAATTGCTTGCACCCATAATTAACGAGGACTGCACTTGCTTTCCCATCTTAAAAAACTAGAAACCAGAAAAATACATGAAAAGATTATTTTTCAGACTCTGAATAGTTGGAAGTGATCCATAAAGAAGATAAACAAATGAAATAAGTATAATAATTGACACAGTCTCCTGCTTAAAGGCACTTTTCAAATAGTGATATAGGGAAGAAGAGATGGGTGAGATAGAGGTACCTGGAGTTTGGAGGGCAGAGTACCAGAGAGGAGGGAGCAATAAACAAAAGTTTCAGAAATCTGTATAGATGTTTCCTAAAGTCTGTGGTTAAATAATAAGCCAAATATCTATGCAGTAAAACACATGGCAGGAAATTGTAAGAATACTCCTCAGAGCTAAGTAGGTCTGAGAATGTCTGAATACTGGCCATAAAATTTGAGAAACCATGTTAAACAGTCAGGGCATTCAGGAGACTCTAGAAGGATAGTGCCTTGATAGTAGGGCTAAGCTAGACATGCTACAGTATAACTGTCCTAACTGTGCTTAGAAATAAGCCTTGGAAAGATATCAAGCTGATCTCTAAATAATTTACCCACTTTCTAGAAAAAAACTGCAATAATCTTGAGAGGAAGAACCCAAAGTTCAGCACTCAACAATATCCAGCATCCATTCCAAAAATAATAGATATGTGCAAAGTAGAAAAATTGATGCATTTATCAGGGGAGAAATCAGTCCATAGAAACAGATACAGAAATAACAGGTGAGGAAGTAAATATAAGGGCTTCAACACACTCATTAGAACTATGCTCAAGGATGTAACAAACAAAAACATGAAAATAATAAGAGAAGAAATGGAAGACATAAATTTCTGTAGATGAAAAGCACATATCTATATTTTTTAATTCACTGGATGGGATTAACAGCAGGTTATACAATCCAGAGGAGAAAACATCGGTGAGCATTATGACACTGCAATAGAAATTATAAAAAATAAAGAACAGAGACATAAAAACTAAACAAATATACACAATCTAAGGGATTTACAGGACAAACTCAAACTGTTTAGTATCATTGTTAATTGGAGTATCAGCAAGGGAGAAATCAGAGAAACAATTTGAAATTATAATGGCTGATACTTTTCCAAATTTTATGGAAACAAAATACACAGATCCAGGAATGTTAATACACCAAACCAGTATAAATACAGGGAAAACTATATAAGGCATACAATTAAATTACTAAAAACCATTGTGGAGAAAATTTTTAAAACAACAAGACTAAGGAGGATATATTCCAAACAGGAGAATAAAAAAGAAAAAGAATCATAAACTTCTCATAAGAAATTATACAAAATAAAAGACATCAAACAAAAATAAACAGTAAAATCCAAGCCCAGCTAAACTCCTAACTAGATTAACTCAACCCCTCACACTTAAGACAGAGCAGAAATAGAAGCCTGCCAATTTTTGGCAAAAAGATTATTTCAGTCTCTTCTGTCTTAAAATTATGAAATACATGGGAAAAAAGTGACTAAAAAAGTGACTATCAAGGGACAATCAAGAGAAATACAACCCACTATTAAAGGCCAAAATAATCAACAGAATCAGCTTCAGACTGGAAATTTAAAAGGACTATGATGAATAAGTTAAAGGCTCTAGTAGAAAAGGTAGATAACATATATGAACAGATGGGCAATTTTAGCAGAGACATGAATGACATGGAAATGTTGAGGAAAAATGGTGACATAAAGAATGGCTTTGATGGACTTAGCAGTAGACATGGCACAGCTAAGAAAAGAATCAGTGGTGCTGACATGTGGTCAATAGGAATTACACACAATGTGATACAAAAATTACAGGAAAATTAGCAGGAACGAAGAGAATGGAACATTCTGTAGGACATTATAAAACAATATAGCATATGTATAATTAGAATCCCAAAGCTAATTGGCAGAGGATGGAGGTATAGGAATATTTAAAGAGGTAATGGCTGGAAAATTTCCAAAAATAATAAAAATCATATACCTGAAAAGCTCAGAGAGACCTAAGAAGGATACATATTAAAAACAAAACAAACAAAAAATCACACATAAACATAACATATTGAAACAGAGGTGAAAAGTAAATATTGAAAGCAGGCAGAGAAAAAGGAGAATTTGCACCCAGATGGACAAAGATAAGAATTATAAAAGACTTCTCATAACAAATTATGCAAGCCAAAAGACACTGTAGCGGCATCTTTAAAGTGGTGAAAGAAAAACAAAGTCAACCAAAACTTCTCTACCCAGCAAAAATATCTTTTAAAAATGAAAGAGGCATCAAGGCTTTTTAGGAAGAACAAAAACTGAGAGAATTCATTGCCAGCACACATGAACTAAAAGAAAATGAAAGTTTTTCAGGTTGGAGTTATATAATGTCAAGCAGAAACTAGGATCAATACAAAAAAAAGAAAATCAGAATTAGAGGGGAAAAAAGGTTAGATTTTTAAAAATTGATATTTTGTCATTCTTAATTGGTCCAAAAGATAACTGTCTGATAAAAAAAATCAAAAGATATGTTGTGTTTATAGCATATGTGAAAGTGACATATACAGTTACAATAGCCCAAAGACTAGGAGAGAAGAGCAGGGAGTATACAGATTTATATGGGGAGCTGCAGAGTTCTTACACTACTTATTAATACAAAGGAAGAAACACTGTTACACATAGCTTGAATTGATATAAGCATTATATAGATTAAAAGAAGCCCGATAAAAAAGATTACATGGTGTATGATTCCCTTTGTATGACATTCAAGAAAAGGAAAAAATAATCTATGGGGAAAGAAAGCAGAAAGTTTGTGTTGTAGAGAGCTTGACTGTAAGAGTGCATAGGGTAATTTTCTATACTTTTAGAAATGATTATATGGTCTCATGCATTTGTCAGAATTCATCAAACCATACATTTAATATCTGCATTTCAACATATCAATAAAAATCAACTTAAAATAAAAAAGGATAAATAATAGGACATCTGTGGAAAAAAAAACATTGAACTCTGGTTTACAAAAACATTTTCTTTTATTAAGAAATGTATGTGTATATATGGTTGTAGTACCTTTATCCAGCATGAAAACTGTCCAAAGGCAACATTGCCTGCAGAGTGGTGATACTACAATGAACCCAAAATTTTAGACATTTTCTAAGTCTAAAACTATTCTGAAAGAATGGCAAGTCATGAATGAACTTCTCTTCATTAAATTATACTTAAATTTTGCTGTTTTTTCCTCAATAAGACAACCCTTTGCTTGAAATTTAGTCTAAAACTTAAAAACATTTTACCAATAAGTCAGTAAGCATCTCTGTAATTGAAAATAACTTCAACCCTCATTGTCATTTCTTGACAAAATCATTTGACAAATAATTTATGGTGCTAGATCTGGCCAATTTGAAAACTTTTATGTCAGCTAATAGACTTCTTTCAGCTGGAAGAGACTTTTAGATACATGCTGATAGAAACAGTGAACCATAGAACTATGGACTTTCTTTACCAAAGCCACAGAACCCAGTGTGTTCTAATCATCATCTCAACAGGGGTTAGTCGATCTGTGACAGAATACTGATTTGTTTTTCTTCCATTTAAGTTTTTCTTGGTAAAATATAAACTATTTTAAGACTGTCAATAGAGTATGAACTTGTTGCACTCAGGGATTTCATCCAGTTGCCTACTTGAGGGAAATGGACTAGCTGTCAATTCCTCCAAGTTATGTTTCACATTAAAGAAAACGTCAGGATATCAGGGATAGGTAATGCCAATTGACACTGATGCTGCTTCAGTTTTATTTCTCTCTTTCAAACTAGCTCACCTATTTCCACAGTGTGGGAGTTTAGCAAGGTGTTTGTGGTCCTTTCAGATTGGCTCTGTATAGGAGTGAGGTAGGAAGCTTTAAAAGATGCTTCAAATTCTCTGGCTTTTGTGTTGAAACAAACCCACGATTTGGTAACATACCAGTAGTTGATAAACAGCCTTTTCTTTTAGTAAAGGTCCTCACTCCCCAATGTATTCTTGGGATGCAGAGATATTAAGTGCTGTGTCAGGCAGGTTTTTGAATGCAAAAAACAAAAACCACTTTGGATGTTTTAAGCAGAAGAAAATTTAACACAGAGAATTAGGTACTTAAAAATCACCCAAAGGGATGGAAAAGTAAAATTGAGGTGGTGATTTAAGTTTTTGTACCTCAAATAACAGCATACCAGGTATGATGCAGAGAATGGAAACCTGTTAAAAATTCTCTCTCCACTGCAATGGCTGTATTGCCCCCCACTCCTCAGGTGCTGCCTAGACAGTGGAACGTGTCAGCCAGCATCACTACAGAAAATAGCTTCTACCTGCTCTCTGGCTTCCAAATACCACAGGGGTACACGTCCTTGGCAAAACATAGGTTTTGTCCAGAACCTTAGTTGTAAAGAGGAAAGTAGAAGAGGGTGCTGAAGGATGCCAACTGCTGTAGGCAGTATGGAGCTTAGATGTCCCTTTAGCTTTATTTTCTGTTTCCACTAGCAAGACTCTTTCCATACTTGTGCATTATATCCAGTGAAGAAAATAAAACCAATGGATACAGAAGCTTCCATTATTTTTTCTTTCCAACTTAAGCTTGACCTAATGTGAAATAGATATCTATAAATGAAATATTTCTCTAACTGCTATTAATGATAGCCTATTTGAGATGATAAAATATGGCAGTAATAATAATTGTATATAAACAGTTTGCTACTCCATGATCATTCTGAAGTGACAAAAAACACTTCACACCATAAATTTATCATAATTTTGCACCACAAAGTAATTTTCAAAGTAATATAAATTTAAATAATTATCTTTTGGGAGGGATGAGAACTAAGTGAACTTCCTAAAGCCAATCTATGTGTAACTCACATAGTTAGGGAGTTGAGAGTTTGTGGCTTCAACCTAAAATTAGCCATATACTTCTGGCAGCTACTTAGGAGTAACTGGTGGAAACTGATAATCCAGGAGCACTGGGGAAATTAAAATTAGCATTATGCTCAGAATAGAATTTCATGGTTGAAAAGTCTTTCAGGGTGCCTGGGTGGCTCAGTTGGTTAAGTGTCTGCCTTCCAGTTAGGTCATGATCCCAGGGTCCTGGGATTGAGCCCCACATCTGGCTCCCTGCTCAGCGGGGAGCCTGCCTCTACTTTTCCCTCTGCCCCTCCCCACTCATGCTCTCCCTCTTTAAAAAAAAAAAAAAAAAAGGTCATGGACAGAGACTTTCTAAGGTTTTGACCAAAATTAAACCAAGTTTAAAAGGCTAAGGCTTATATAGTTTCAGGGTAAAAAAAAAAAAAAGAGAAACAGATTTTAGTTGGTCAAAGCAAAATTTCTGCTTAGTGAATCAACCTCATCCAGACCAATAGCATATTATCAAACCACACAAACGTCTAGGTCCACCTTTACCCCATACTGATAGGCTTCACTGAAGAGAGACTGGATTTGAACTAATTATACTGCAATATTCAAGAGCAATCATCATGAGTGTGTTTACTGATCAAAAGGAAATATATCCCATTTCTTTCCTTTCTAAGAGGTAAGATGTTATTTAGGTTTTATTATAGACAGGTTCAATCTGTTGAGCAAAACAGCTACACACAGGTTAGAGAGATCACTCTCAATATTTTATTACTAACCAAGTTATTTTTAATACATTTTAGAGTTTTTGTTTTTTGTAGAAATATATCAGCTTTTGGCTAGAAAGCTTTTGGAATTTACATTATACATTATAAAATAATTGATCTTTGTTAATTAATGGGTAGATGATAAAAGAAGGATAAAAATTTTAGTTGGGGCTATTTTAGATTAGGTAAGTTAGAGAACATCGCTCTCAGAAGGTGACATTTAAGTAAAAACAGGAATAAAATAAAGATGTGAGCCAAAAAAAAAAAGTTGGGAAAAGATATTTCCTGGCAGGGGAGAAAGCAATGGGAAAGCCCTGAAGCTACGACAGACGTGGCAGGTTCGAGGAAGAGCAAGAAACACTATGGTGGGAAGGGAGTGAGTGAGAGGGTGATGACTTTGGAGAAGCAGCCATAAGCAGAGAAGTGTGGACCTAGAAAGACATGATGAACACTTGAATTTTAAATGTGATGGCAAATCATGGGAAGATTTTGAGCAATGAAGAGATATGACCTAATTTACATTAAACAAACAAATCATGAACCTCTCTCTCTCTGGCTAGTGCTAAGAAAAAGATTATAGATGGGGCGCCTGGGTGGCACAGCGGTTGAGCGTCTGCCTTCGGCTCAGGGCGTGATCCCGGTGTTATGGGATCGAGCCCCACATCAGGCTCCTCTGCTATGAGCCTGCTTCTTCCTCTCCCACTCCCCCTGCTTGTGTTCCTTCTCTCGCTGGCTGTCTCTATCTCTGTTGAATAAATAAATAAAATCTTAAAAAAAGAAAAAAGATTATAGGGCGTTAGTGGAAGTAGCAAAAGAGCTATCAAAAATGATTACCTTCCCCAAAATCTAGGGTGTTAAAGAATGAAAAGGAAGGCATGATTAATTCAGACTTAGTACATTAAAAGAATGAGCAGTTAGTAGAGACTTTGAGATCAAATAGGGGGCCTGGGAGAAATGCATCCCCAGTTAAGGGACAAGCTGAGCAAAAACAGGACCACAGGATCAGGCAAGCTGTCATTGGTGAAAGGCTGAGGGTTAACAGGATTATAGATTAAATGTAGAGAAGGACTGGGAGATTTGATTGTTTAAGTAGGTTGGAGCTAGGCTCTATACTGGAATTTGTGATTTATTCTTCTAGCAACAGAGACCAATTTTTAAAATTAATAATTTAGATTTTATTTAATGAAAAAATTTACCAACTTTTCCAAAATTTCCTACAGTGTAGAGTGCTTTGCTAGGAATTGGAAACACAGGGTTAATATAAGACAAAACCTATTCCTTTAAAATTTAATAGTTTGTTACACTTTGATTAGAATAAAGTATCCTCCTGTAAGCAATGTGTCATCTTTTCTATAGCCTCAGAAGATGGAATTTGCGGTCCCCCCCAGTTTTGTAGTTACTGTGGCTTTGTTTTAGAGCCACCGATTTTCCTTCCCTGAAGAGTTCAGCATCAATACCCAAGGTTACACAGACTCGCACTTCTTCCAATATTGACCCAATTCTTCCTACTCATTATCTTCCAAGTTACCAACACATCCTGACCTCATATGACAGGAGGGGAAATTAACTTCTATTCTCATTAAGCAGCCCAGTTAAATTCTACATCAAATCCCCTTATTCAAGTTCTTCTGGTTATTTCTTTTCTTATTTTTTTTAAGATTTTATTTATTTATTTGACAGAGACAGAGACAGCCAGCGAGAGAGGGGAACACAAGCAGGGGGAGTGGGAGAGGGAGATGCAGGCTCATAGCAGAGGAGCCTGATGTGGGGCTGGATCCCATAACGCCAGGTTCACGCCCTGAGCCGAAGGCAGACGCCCAACCGCTGTGCCACCCAGGCGCCCCTCTTCTGGTTGTTTCTAAAAGCATTCCAGGGAGCTGTCATATGAGTGCACATTGAACGGGTTCCTCAGAATTTACACTTCAGCTTTATTCATTAATTCATTAGCAATCATGTTGGTAACAATACCTCATATAGAGAACCACAAAGCAGAGTCAATTCAGCCTCTTAGTGATTGCCATTTGTTGCAGCTCCTGGAAGGATGGTCTTCCCAATGTGTCCAATGTCACCCCATCCTTAACATGGAGCAGGCCTGTCTCATAATTCACCACTGCACGACTCTAATGATGGTGACCATTTAACTGATATTTCAATGATAGTGCGAGGACAAAAATACAAAAATACAACACCAAAAGTAATGTAAAACTACTCCTAAATATGCCTGTTCTCAGGGTCTACAGGTCCAAGGCCATCCTCAGCATCCCTTATCACACTGCCTAGCTTGTGGGAAGATGCCTACTCCTGCTCAGAATACACACACACACATTTTTGAGAAACTCCTGATTCTATGCATATCTCTGTGCATATCTATGATCCTAAGTTAAAAGTTAAATTGACTTGAGGTGCAGAGGGTCCCAGGTTTAGACTCATATCTCATACTTCACTTTTTGTTTCCAACAAAGCTCTTCTTAAGGATGCTTCTAAATGCCACACCATTTAGAAAAAAGAATTCCAAGGGCACCTGTGTGGCTCAGTCATTAAGCATCTGCCTTTTGCTCAGGGCGTGATCCCGGGGTTCTGGGATTGAGCCCCGCGTCAGGCTCCTCCACTGGGAGCCTGCTTCTTCCTCTCCCACTCCCCCTGCTTGTGTTCCCTCTCTGCTGGCTGTCTCCCTTTCTGTCAAATAAATAAATAAAATCTTCAAAAAGAAAAATTCCATATTCTTTCCCAAAGGATGTGAAACCATCCTCTGGCCACCACAGACAGTTCTATCGCTTAGAAAATAATATTTCAAGAATGGCATACCTAAGTCATTCGTATGAGTAATAACATATAAATTATAAAACAAACCTTGTCAAACTCTGATTTACAGTCTGTGTTGTGTGGCATGAAGTGCACACCTATAGATTTTCCTTGTGTTATCAGTGTAGGGGCAGAAAACCTTTTCCTTCTCCCTTCTAGAGTTTTTGGCTGGTCTAATAATTAAATTGACATAAAACAGATTAGGAAGAGAAAAACAAATTCTGTAATGTGTAGGAGCCCATAAAAATAGGAGACTTTCTGACAGTCAGGTAATTGAAGCTTAACACCCTGAGCTAAGGAGAAGGGGGTAGGGGTCTACACTTCAAAGGGGAGGAATACAATCCCCAAGAAGGTAAGATGGGCAAATGTTCAGAAAACAAATGTGTGTCATGCCATGCAGATAAGTCTGATATATAAAAAGTTATCTCTGGTAATAACTCCCTTTTGGTAGGGGTCCCCTATCTAAATTCTAGGCAGTTAAGGGGTGGGGGAGGGGAGAAAGTGCTTCATGGGTCTGCTGGGCCCCAACTATCTCCAGCTAGAAATACCAGCTTCCCCTCATTAGCTTTGTCCCTAAATATTTGAAAACCAGTACACATAAAGCTACAAGTATAAGATCAGTTTACAGTTCAGTGAACTCTAAATTTTTATAAAACCAAGGAACATTTCTTCCAAAAGGGCAACAGGTTTGCAGACATAGCTTTAGCTGAAAAATACAGAGAGCATTGTGCTTTACCTGAAAGAACAGTGTTGTCCTTAAGATAAACATTTACATTCCAATACTGGTTTTGTTTTCTAGCAATATGGGAGGTGCTTTTATAAATAAAAGGTATATTTCCCTAAAACAAAAGTGCACTTTTCTTGAAAAGTGACTGGAAAGTCTATATCCAGAAAAATATATGGCCTTTTTCTTTTTTACACCTATTAAGATTTCTTAAAACTCTCAAGATCTCTCTCTTTTTTTTTTTTTTTTTGGTCCAGGACATTCTAGTAGACAAGCGCAGCTGCTCTTGTGGTCATACAGTAGACTCCTCCTCATCATTCACTTGTCTGAGCAAATTTCAGCTCATGCACTGTTTGCCTCCTTCACAGAATGCCAGCTCCCTGACAGCAAAGACTCTTCTCACCTCTGTGCCTCTAGACTAGCTCTGAAAGGGGTGCCTGGCATCTAGGAGGTATGCCTGGCACATGGTGAGCTCAGTACTCACTTATTGAATTGCTAGATTCCAAAAATTAGTAAGTACAAATGAATAGAGGCTCTGATTATACTCTGAATTTTATGCCTCATACTATATTTTATTTAGTTTTCACTGCCACCATCTCTTCCCCCATATTTTTGATTAAATAGACATCTTCTACTCTATTGAAAGCATTTTCAAAAATAAACTATTACCCATATGGCAAAAATAAACGGTTACTCATTTGTTCTTTTCCTACAACAATGTCCAACTCGGGAGCTACTTCTATTTGTATTCTTCTCTTACCTAGCCCCAAAAATAATTGTTTTCTCATTTATATTCATTGTACTTTATAATTCTGCACTTGTACTGTATCATTTGCCAGAGTATAATTATTTGTTAACGTGTTATTTTTTCAACGGTTTTTGAATACTCCAGAAAAGTATTTTAAAAATTTCTTTTCTGAAGAATCCCAGCACCCCAAGTGTCCATTGACAGATGAATAGGAAAAGAAGAGATGGTATATAAATACGATGGAATATTACTCAGCCATAAAAAAGAATGAAATCTTCACATGTGCAACGACATGGGTAGAGCTAGTGAGTATTGTGCTAAGTGAAATAAGTCAGTCAGAGAAAGACAAATACCATATGGTTTCACTCATATGTGGAATTTAAGAAATAAATGAGCAGAGGAAAAAGAGAGGGAGAGAGAGACAAACCAAGAAACAGACTTAACTACAGAGAACAAACTGATGGTTACCAGAAGGGGAAGTCGATGGGGGATGGGTGAAATAGGTGAAGGGGATTAAGAGTACACTTACTGTGATGAGCCCTGAGTAATATATAGAATTGTTGAATCACTACATTGTATACCTGAAACCAATATAACACCATATGTTGATTATACTGAAATTAAAAAAAAAAAAGAAAGAAAGAAATCCCCAGCATCTTGTAGTTGCTCAGGAATGTTTTCTGAGATATTTTTGAAATGCAGAATAATTTTCTTACATTATGCCTTTTGATGAATAGGTCACAATAATTTACTTTTTAAAATAAAAAAATATATATATTATAAATTTGGAATTACCAAAGAGCTAACATTCTTGGTTAAACTCCTCTTGCAATCTCACTATGGAAAAGCAAAGCAATGGTCTGTTTTAACCTATTGTATCATCTATTCTTACTATATAAGTTTGTCAACATGATTCACTTTTCATTGGTTGTTTGATCTCCTCAATGGATTTTTTTCATTTAGTAGTTAATGGTATTTTATTTTTGCGGAAGTATTCAATAAGAGGCATAATTCATTTTCCCCTGGTTTCAAAAAATATTTCCCTATTAAAATTCTTAAACAAAGAACTTTGCATATCTAAGAGCTTGGTTAGCAGTTAATATTTTGGTTTTGCTCGTCTCTCAGGTAATGTAAAAGCAATTATGACATTTTTTGAAACTGAATTTTGTAGGTGTAAGAGTTAATTACATTTATATCTTCTCAAATTTCATTTTCATAAGCTATCTAACATAACAATACGTAGCACAAAAAGTGGATATAATTTTAAGATGCCAAAAGCTCCTACTTGCCATCAAAATTTTTCATCAAATAACAGTCATTTATCAACACTTGCTCTTTGCCAGGTGTTTCACTGTTTCTGTTTCCCAAAGTGAACTCATATATCATGTCTCTCCATTACTCTTTGGTTCAGTGAAACTTAGATATTCAACTATTTATTGGCGAACTACAACTGTAGATACGAAGATGCACAAAATGATCTCTTCTTCCCAATATTCTATGTGTGGAAATGATTATACTATTTAACTCAAACAATAAACATATTTCTCTTCTATCTACAGGGTTCAGGGAAGAAAAAATGATCTGTCAGAAGCATCTACTAAACGTTAACTCTGTTCTCCAGAGAGATGTGTTAGCTTACAAAGGGATGGCCATAATCTTTTAAAGAGTTCTACAACAATGGAAGTCAGAGTAGTTTTAGACATCAAGTAATCTTCCATGACTGCAGTTCTGATCATGGTGGATTTCTGATAAAAATTCAGCAATGGCTTTCTTCTTCCATTAACAAAACTCCCTGGCTTGCACAATAGGCCCTTAGCCATCTAGCTTATGTTAGCTTACCAGCCTGTTTCTGATAGTTTCTTGCACTGCAGCGCCCTTCCAAATATGAACATTTTTGGTCTTACAAAGCTCTTTACACAATGACTATATTCTCAAAATTTTATCTGTTTCCTGTGCCAAGAATCCCCTTTCTGATTTTGTCTACCTTTGCTTTCCAAGCCATCCAGCTGGTCACTCAGGACAGTTTGGGAATTCTAACCTCTGTACTCCTATTGCATCTGATGTCATTATAATTTCTTCACTGTCTGAACTTCTTAAGGACCAAACATCCTCTTATTCATCTCTGTAACTTTACTAACCAGTATGTGTTATAAAGTTTCAAGAAATGATTGATAAGTAGATAGACAAATATATCTGATATCACTGTATCAAAATGTTTACATATACATTTGATATTATATAGATTACATATATAATATTTTTGATTTCAGAAAATATCTGAATATTAGACTAAATTTTTCAAAATTTCCTTGGATACTGGATATGATACAGCAATAGTATTTTCAATACTTCCTCCTTCTGTCCGTGTTTAATGTTTTCTCTATTCATTTGTATTCCTGTCCCTAGGAAGGTAAGAGTAAAGATTTGCTTTTATTTTTTGCCATTTTCTCCGTATGATTTTCTATCCATATTACCATGCTGTGTCACCTCTACAATTAGTGTTTCATTAGCAATGTCCCTTGAAAGTAATTGTTGTCATTGGCCCCAAAGGTACACATTGGAATTAGGCCATGTCAATAGATTCTAGAACGCAGACAGCTTTAGAATTAGGCTCTGCTTACTTATTTTTAACAAATTGAAAATTAATTGACAATAAAAGGGAAAAAATAGGGTTCTCATCTATGACTTACGGGGGATACTGGGAGTCTAAATGTTAGTTCTACCTTTGTGTTAACAAGAAAAATTCTATTCCCTTTGATTGTATCTCTCTTGCACAAAAAGCAGATTTTTTTTTTCTTGATTTACACCAACTTTAAAGTGTGTTTGCCTCTGGTAGCTTGTAAATTAAAGGGCTTTTATTGTATTCTGGCATCGTCACTTACTCAATGTGTCTCTTGCTTGAACATTTAAATTTTAGTAAGATTTAATATATTCTCAGTTACATTCTGTGTAGTGGTTTTGCCATAATACCAGTTGAGAAAAGTTATAAAATGCCTGACCATATGGTCCCTTGATGCACAACATTTAATACAAAACTCAAAGTAAACATTTCAAAAGTATTTTTGGAATCATTACCAAATGTTGATGCTGCATAATAAAGACTATATGACAACACTCCAAATGTTAAGCATTCTTAAATTGAGGAGCATTTTCATAATAACAGGGAAAAAACAGAGTTGTAGAAAGAAAACATACTTAGACATTAGACTTGTGTCAACTCAAATCAGGTGTGAACACTTAGCTGAAGATGTCGTGTCTATAAGTCTCGAAGTCTTAGGAAAAAGATTATTTAGAAATAATATTGAGTATGAAAATATATTGGTTGTGAAAGAAAGAAATTATTCTTTAACATTATTTATAATTTAACATTATTTAACATTATTTATACCAAATTATAGGTTTATCATTGCTTCCTAGTTACTCAAATATCTCTTGTAATTTTAACTGGTAAGTGAATTTTCTTATTTAGTGCTTAGACTATGTTAAATACTAATATGCATAGGAAGCATATCATCAAAAAGTAATTCACCTTAAATTGTAGCAGCAGAATCACACGGAATTTTCTCAACTTTGATTATATCTAGAGATCTCCAAGATGTTTACAGTTCTGCACATTTTTTGTCAGCCTTTTTAGGTTATAATTTATATACAATAAAATCTAGTAATTATAATCATACAATTACAGGAATTTTGACAATTATATCGTCATGTAGCCATCATCACGACCATGTTATAGAATACTTTTATCACCCTAAGATCTCCTTAATGTGCATTTGCAATTAATTTTCTCACTGCTACTCCAGCTCTTGATAACCATTAAACTACCTTATTATAGTTTTGCCTTTTCAAAAATTTCATATGAACAGAATTTAAAATATACAAAACAGTCTTTTGTGTTTGGTTTCTTTCACTTGGCATATTGCTTTTCAGATTTATCCAAATTATTGCACGTTTCAATAGTTTGTTCTTTTTACAGCTAAGTAGTATTTCATTATATGAATATATCATTATTTGTCCATGCATTCACTACCTGATAGAAACTTGGACTTGTTTTCATTTTACAGCTCCTGTGAAAAGCTGATATCAACATCCAAGTAAAAGTATTGGTTTGTACATATGCTTCCATTTCTCTTGGATAGACACTCAGGGTTGGATTGTCAAGTCATACGGTACGTGTATGTTTAATTTTATAAAATACAGCTAAATTGTTTCCAAAGTGGCTGTACTATTTTGTATTTTTACTAGAATATATGAACATTCTAGTTGTTCCATATCTTTACCAATACCCTCCAAATTAATCTATAGCTCCAATATAATTTAATCAAAATCTGAGCAGACTGTTTTTGAAGAATTGACAAGCTGGTTCTAAGATTCATATAAAGGAATTCGAGGCACCTGGACACAAATGTCCAACAACATGTAAGTGTATAAAAAACTGTGATATATAATCAGACAATTAAATGTTAGTCAACACTAAGAATGAACTTTTGTTATAATTGAAATATCATTGATCATTCCCGAAAGATTATTCTGTATACAGAAGTCAGACCAAAGAAGGTGAGTCTACTCTAGAAATACACTTACATAAAAGTCTATATAAAAAAAAAAAAACTGAGTTATGGTGAGAGGAAACAAATCAGTGATTGCCTGGGAGTGATGCTGAGAAGGGACAGGAAAGAGGAAATTTGGGGAATATAAGGAATTTGAGGAATGAATAAATACATTCATTATCCTGATTGTGTTAAGGTCCATATTTATCAAATAATACTCCTTAAATATGTGCAACTTATTGTATGTCAATTATATATCAATAATATATGAAAACAATTTTTGTTAATGATTTTAGATAAGTTGTCTTAACTTTTAGTAATATGAGAAAATATAATGCAATAATATGCCCAACTAAAACCTCCCTTTAAAACTCTATAATGATTCCAAAATTTCCTCCTAGGGATTTAGGTTTTGGGTTTTTTTGCTTTGTTTTGTTTTGGTTTGGTTGTTTATTTCTTTGGCCCTTTCTGCTTTGTTTTATTTATTTTTATTTTTTATGCTTTATGTGTTATAGTTATATGTGTTTTTATGCTTTGCTTTAAAGAATGGGACACAGGTGGTTAGATTAAATGTCTCCTTCATGATATTTATTTGAAATTTCATAATTGGAATTAACCATTTGGGTTGGCAAGGATTTTTCATGACTTTGAACTTCCATGGGTATGCGAACATGAGTTTAAACCCAATTGACTAAACACTTAAAACAAGTGCACTGGTTATTTGACATGGTCTCCTCATTTACTTGATTTTGTACTTGGATAGAAGTCTTCCAAAGAACAAATCCGAATCTTCCTGGGCATCTAAAACTGGTGAGAACAAGAAGAGAGAAACATTACCTCTCTCACTAGACAGTAGACTATTCATCTGGCATCTTGCCTGGAAAGTTGCAAACTCAATTAAATGCACATATGGCCCAGAGCAGTAAGCATTCATTTTTGCCAAGACTCATTTCTCTATGGCATTTCCAAACCATGGCTATGCTATAAACCCTTTCCATGTAATGAATTGTATTTTTCTTTTTTTGCTTAATAATTTCACATTGTACAATGCTTTCTCTGCCATAAAAGTAATCATGGAAAAAATAGAATATTAATACAAATTCCACGAGTGTGCTTTTCCTACTGAGGTACATTTTATCTAGGAAATCAGGTTTGGAGATATCTAGCCTTAATGAGAGGTAATGGTAGAATTAATAAATCTCCCAATATTCCCTGAAGCAGCTGTTCTCCTTTGAAATAATGAGCATATGGTTTCATCATATTTTATTGATTTGATCCCTTCAGCTAAAGAAATATTTCAGTGGAATGCAAACAAGTTTCACAATTTCTGCATATTTCTCTATTTCTTGGCTAAACAGAAAGCCGATGAGCATACAAATGAAAAAACCAAAGGCAGTATTTAGATTTCTTAACCAAAGATGAGACAAAAGATAAGATGCAACCCATGAAATGTCTTTATTTCTGAGATACCTATCTAAATATTTACTAGATTTTAAAAACAAAGTGGGATGGACTAAAATAAGGTAATGGTATAAAGAGACCCCACAAACTTACATAGATGCAGAAGTTGTCAGGGTTTGAGCCAAAGACGTATATACACTAGGAAGGCAGAAAGTGACCACAACTTCCTAGCAAAGTGTGACCAGGGTTGATTCAAGCGAGTAGTATCAAAATTATACAGAGAACTCATGGAAGGCTGTGCAGAGGTTCAATTAGGTGGATATGAGTAGGACTCCATTAGAAAACATATACAAGCCCAGAAAAAAATGGAAAGAAGTTAAATATAGGACATAAAAAAGAAAATGTTCTAATCAGCCCAAGTTTGGGTGCGAAGCAACAGAGTGAGTGGAAAAAGAATTAGGTCAACAGACAGGTAATTTCCAAAGGAGATGAACCAAGCTATTTGAGAATTACTGAAGTAATGTGTATTTTAACTAGTCTCGCTCCCCCACCCTATCGATAGTCCCTTTGTAGAAGAGCTTCTCCTCCTGGAATAATATAATGTTATGGTACAAAGTTATTCTCTCAGTTGGAATTTCTCTCATTTTGTGTAGTGGAGTATGCTACTTCAGAATGAACTCTGGCTGGTGTGCTCTAACAGCTACATTGTTGACTTAAAATGTAGATTATTGGGCCCCAGCTCTCAAGAGGATAGATCCAGTAGATAGGAGGTTGAGCTAAAATCTGCATATTTTATTATTTTATTTTTTTAAAGGTTTTATTTAGTTTGACACAGAGAGAAAGCCAGCCAGCGAGAGAGGGAACACAGGCAGGGAGAGTGGGAGAGGAAGAAGCAGGCTCCCAGCGGAGGAGCCCGATGAGGGACTCCTTTCTGGAACGCCGGGATCACGCCCTGAGCCGAAGGCAGACACCTAACGACTGAGCCATCCAGGTGCCCCCAAAATCTGCATATTTTAATGAGCTCTCCGAAAAGGTCTGGATCGAGAATTTTTCCCTTCTGGTTTCCTGCAACATGTGGCTTTTGAGGTTCTAACCGAGTTCTGCAGGAGGCCACTTATGACTCTGATCTTGATTAATTACCAAAAATAGAGCTATTTCTATGCACATTATGCCAGAAGAAGCAAATGGTTCATCCTAATTTATTTGTTATTTTTATGAGATATGACAATAAAGGAAAACAGTAGGAAAATATTTTAATATAGGGCTGAAAGAGGGAACTTAAATTCATTGTGTTCTTTAGCCATAATCTTTTGTTAGTCACAGTTAATCATGTGTTTTTGATGCAAAGCTTCTCTAGGTTTTTCTTCGGCATGCCAAGGTGTTTGGTGAATCTCTAAGAGGAATGATTACAGTCCAGCATTTCTGAAACAATTTGACCACAGGAGTGTCTTTAGGAAGAGGAGCACTGATTAATTTTCTTCCAGAGCTGATGTTCAGCAGAATAAAGTATGGAAAATGACTTAAACCACTATACATTTTTACAAATATATAGCAGTAGTGAAGAAGAGATTGCTCAGGAGTGAATGCCCGAACATTATTGCTAATTTGCTATTTATAGTTATATGCAATTTATTATTGTAGGAACTAGACTCAGTAAGTTGTCAAGTTCAGTGAGAACAGAGAATGGCTACGTGGAACCTCAAGTAAGATTTCTAAACCGTTGTACTACATGCCACCATGTTAGGGAAACACTGGCGTGTGGTTGACCTAAATTCAATGTCAGTAATGGCCTACCTGAGAAGCAAAGGCATTTAATCTGCCTAGGAAGAGCTGCACAAGTAGGGCTAGATTGTAAATGGAAGAAGTCCATAAAGAGAAAAAAGGTTTTAGACAAGCTGAGGGGAAATGTTAAGGTTTACAGAGAAAGTGAATTCCAGGAACAGAAATAAGGTTGAAAAGTGTGTGACCTAGTCAATTAATGTCATAGGATGAACATGCTAGAGTTTCATATGTCTGACATTATACTCTTAGGTAATGTGTTTATAGTGTACTTGTCCTTTATTTGATTTCTTTGAGGTCATTTCTTCCCCAGCTTTTTACAGAAAACACGTGTAGACTTTAAAAATTATACACTACCATTTAGTGAGTGACTATTATACTCCAAATCCATGTTCATCACATTTCTGTACCATTTATTATAAAATATTATCTAAAATAATTCATATACTATTTATAATGTAATATATTAGATAACGTATTAAGTGATAGAATGTCAAATGCAATTCTCATAAAATGCCTTACAAGGTGAGGGCAAAGCAATTCATCCAAGGGCAAGCTCCTCCAAACTAGGAAAATGGACAAGACTTAGGATCATTTATTTATGATGATTTTATCTAGTTATTATTGTTTTTATTTTTAGGTTTTTTTCCCTTTATTTGTGACTTAAATAGGTGTAACTACCCCATCTTAATATTATATAATTGTCCCATATTCTTTTTTGTTTTTTCTTTAAAGTAGGCTCTAGGCCCAGCATGGAGTCCAGTGTGGGGCTTGAACTCATGACCATGGGATCAAGACCTGAGCAAGGGTTGGACACTTAACCAACTGAGCCACAAAGGTGTCCCATCCCATATTCTCTTTAAAAATGATAAAATATAATAGTGATAAAGAATCTTTATCAAATAGTTTGTTCTGCTATTAGCCAATGATGATTCCCACAATACCTTAATTGCTTTAGTCATTTGTTGTCTTTGTACCTCACAAAATTAACTAATTATTAATAATATAAGATAAATCAGTTATGATGCTGATCTAAAAAAAAGTCATTGGACAATGAGTTGTAACAGATGTAACAAACAACCCTTCTGTTTTTCTATGTTATAGTGAAAAGGTGCCATATACATCATGTATATGAGGGGCATGAATAATTACTCTAAATGAAAGATGCAACCAAGGCTTAGTAAAATTTTCCTATAATACAAATGTCACCTTATATTTGCACAGGTTGTTTAAACAGGTCATATCTTCCCTTCCACAGTTCATGGAAGAGTTCTGTTTTCTATTAGGTTAAAAAAAGTCTTTCATTATATCCTATGGTTGTTTGGCATTAACACATCATCCAGATCATGACCCAGATGTTCTGATCTTAAACACTTTAGATCAAGAGCTTTTCTTGCCACTGCAATTGAGAATAGCTACCTCTTTCACTGGCTTTTTCTGTCTCCATGAGGTCAATGTTATTTTCCCCATTTTTCAAGCGAGGAGACTGGCAGAAAGAAACTTGCTCAAGTGTCACAATCAAAGCAAGTCACTTGCAAAATTAAACTTTGAACCTAAAGCATCTGAGATACTGGCTTACCAATGACTGAATAACGCCAAGTGCATTTCTTATGCTCTAAAAATCCTTGCTCCTTTTTAAAACAAAATATTGTTAATAAGGATCCACACTATTTAAAAAAAATAAATTTAGCCCATATTTATGAGTCTACAGATAGCACTAGAAATTACAATAAACAACAAATTAAGTACATAAATATAGATAATTTGGGGGCATAAATCAGTTTTTCAGAATATCGTGAAATGCTAATAATTCTTATTCTATTCTATTATATACATAACTATCATTTTTCTCATATGGGCTCCAAATTTTATTTCTTTAAGAATTAGAAAGACACATTTACACCACATATTACCTAGGGAGGAAAAAAAGGAAAAATACCAAACCAAAGCATAGCATTTATGCTGTCTATACTAATTTGTAATTGAGTTTCTTCACTTAACATTAAATCAAATGAATCTCATTATGAAAGGTAAGTCTTAAAATATCTTAGGTTTTCAGGACTCATAATCACCAAGAAAATCAAGACTTATTTACTTAAATCTTTCCATAATAATGGGTATAACACAGGTTTTGTCAGATTTTAGTGAAGCAGTTCAAGGTTACAAGAAAGATGATTTCTCTCTGTGATATCTGAATAGCAATAAAACAGACAAAGGCATCACTTGTGCTTTGAATGTGACTTTACGTTATTAGATATATACATTTGATATATATATATGCAGATAAACATATATATACATATATATGTATGTATTTGTGACATTCTGATACAAATATTATACTTAACCAAGATATTTAATTTCTATAAACTAGTCTTATGAATATGTGGATGATAATCTTGCTTAATTTAATAAAAAATGATAATTCTGAAATCATCTTACTTTTTTCTTCATGAATTGATTCTTCATAAATTGTCAATGTCATAAATCGATACATTGTTTTTCTTCATAAATTGGTGACTTAAATGGGCCCATGAATGGTATGTTCAACCCAATGGCCTCTGAGTGATTCAAACCATTCACCTCCAGTGCTTGTCTTTTCCTCTATTTTAGCAACTCTTACCATCACACTTTGACTCTTGTCAACATGTTTAACAACTAGAAAGCTAATAATCAAACATTTCACTCTGAATACCAAGTACTCTTTTCAACTTGCATATTTATTTTTTTCTTCAACAAAAACACCACCTATTTTGGTGGTCCCTTTGCTCCTTCCCTACTTAGATTTCATGGTACATCACTTCAGTAACCCTCTTGCAAAACTAAACACATTTGCCTTAATTTTTAATTGAACAAATCTACCCAAACCTCTGCCCTGAATGAACCTAGCCATCTGTTTGCTCTAAGCCTGCACTGATCATTCCAAAACCACTGGAAAATGTCTCATTAGGCAATATATTAATTCCGCTGTGAATTGAGAGGTAACAATTTCAAATGAGCCCTCAGCACTGCCACATCTCTCTGATTCTCTGATAACCAACTTCTAGATTCCCTACAATTACCTCGAAACTTCTCTACTACTTTTTCAAACATTGGACTAAACTTATCCTGTTTATGCTAAGTGACCTTGACTTCTATTTTAAAGAAATTAAAACCATCAAATGGAAACTTCCTAATTTTCTTTATATAAAACATTACAACCTACCCCCATCTGTACATATACTTTTTTCACTTTATGTTATTAAGTAGAGAACCTGCCTCTCCTCTTCCCGAAGGCTGATGCTTCCACCTCTGGGTTTTGTTTTGTTTTTTTTTTAAGATTTTATTTATTTATTTGACAGAGAGACACAGCCAGCAAGAGAGGGAACACAAGCGGGGGAGTGGGACAGGAAGAAGCAGGCTCCCTGAGGAGGAGCCTGATATGGGGCTCGATCCCAGAACACTGGGATCAGCCCTGAGCCGAAGGCAGACACTTAAGGACTGCGCCACCCAGGCGCCCCTTCCACCTCTGTTTTGGACTCTATCGTCTCTCATCTTTAAAAACTGTAAGTAATCTATTATCTTTTTAAAAATTATTTAAACTTTCCCCTCAATATATCATTACTGTTGTTTTAAAATTGTTTGATATTTACAAAAATATCTTAGTCTTTCATTTCCAGTTACTGCCCCATGATTGTCCTCTTGAAAACCCTCATGCCCCCATTATTTTTCACTGACTCTCTCATACCATAGACAAGTGTTCAATTAACTTCTATATGCAGAGGACAAAAAAAATTAATATCACAGCTCCAAACATCATTTCTGATTCTCTCTCTGTCAAATTTATTCCATGGATTCCATGATTTACTGACTTATAATTTTTATATTAACATACTAGGACCACATATACTGTTTTCTCTTCATTTACAATTTTACCTCATTTCTTGAACAAACCTATTCCATTCTGACCCCTGGATATTACAAGCAGACCCAAAGAACAAAATTTTAATCACTCTCTGATAATTTCCTTCTTGTCTTTACCCAGTCTTTCTAACATTTACCTCTGGATATAGCCATGTGACTTCACCTAGAACAAGGAACATGTAAAACAAAAAATATCTTAATAAATGTTAATATCTTATTAACAATTGCTGGTAAAACAACAGTAATAGAATAAGAAAGTTGTATGGTAGGGGCGCCTGGGTGGCACAGCGGTTAAGCATCTGCCTTCGGCTCAGGGCGTGATCCCAGCGTTATGGGATCGAGCCCCACATCGGGCTCCTCCGCTATGAGCCTGATTCTTCCTCTCCCACTCCCCCTGCTTGTGTTCCCTCTCTCGCTGGCTGTCTCTATCTCTGTCAAATAAATAAAAAAATAAAATCTTAAAAAAAAATTAAGTTGTATGGTAAAAAGAGAGGGATAGGAGGTAAAATCAAACCTTGGAAAGGCTCAACAAGGAGAAAAAAGAGAGAAGGCTATGAGCCAAGAAAAATGAAAGAAAGAAAAGTACATATTGCATCTTATTTTATTTTAGAAAGGAATTGTCATATAACACAACTTAGTGGTTTATTTTTTAATGAAAACTCTCCTTTTAATCACCATACACCTATCAGAATGGTAAAATACAGAATACTAACAACACCAAATGCTGATGAGAATGTGCAGGAACTGAGACTCACATTCGTTGCTAGGGGGAATGCAAAATGGTACACCCACTGTGGAGGACAGTTTGGTGGTGTCTTACAAAACTGAACATAATCCTATCATATTATCTAGTAATCATGCTCTTTAATATTTAACCAAGTGATCTGATGTCTGTAGCAACTTAACTCATAATTGCCAAAACCTGCAAACAACCGAGATGTCCTCCTTAGGTGAATGGATAAACTGTGGTATATCCAGACAATGGAATATTATTCAGCACAAAAAAAAGAAATAACCTATCAGTCCATGAGAAGATATGGAAGAAACTTAAATGCATATTACTATGTGAAAGAAGTCACCTGTAAAGGCCACATACTGTTATTCCAAGTATATGACATTCTAGAAGACAGTAGAGACAGTAAAATTATAGAGACAGTAAAATTATAGAGACAGTAAAAGGATCAGTGGTTGCCAGGGATGAACAGGCAAAATACAGGAGATGTTTAAGGTAGTGAAAATATTCTGTATGGTACTATACTGATGTACATACATGATTATACATTTGTCCAAGCCCATAAAATTAAAATACAAAAGCAAGAGTGAACCCTAATGTAAACAATGGACATTAACTATTGACAATGGTGATGTGTCAGTGTAGGTTCATCCATGTAACAAATATATCACTCTGGTGGGGATGTTGATAATAGGGGAAGCTGTGCCTACATGCTAGCAGGAGGTATATGGAAAATCTCTGTTCCTTCCTCTCAATTTTGCTGTGAACTTAAAGCTCTCTTTAAAAAAATAGTCTTGAGGTGCCTGGATGGCTCAGTCAGTTAAGTACCTGACTCTTCATAATGGCTCAGGACGTGATCTTTGGGTTGTGAGATTGAGCCCTGCCTTGGGCTTGTGCTCAGTGTGGAGTCTGCTTGTCTCTCTCCCTTCTCTGCTGCCCCTGCCCCCACTCGTGTGCTCACACTCTCTCTCTTTCCCTCTCTCTCTCCAAAAGTAAAAAAATAAAAATAATTAAATAAATTATTTTTTAAAAAAATTTAAAAATAAAAAAATAAAGTAAAAAAAAAACAGTCAAATTCACCCTTTAGACAGAGGTCTACCATGTGACTCTATTCCAAAGGTTTTGTTCTCCCTGCTGCTTACCCTTCACAAACATCTGGGAGAAAAGAACAGCTTGGTTTTCCCCTTAATCCGTCACTTTTGGGAAATCTCCCATCATCCATATTAAAACTTCTACATATTGACAAATTCCAAATAGCCCCAGCAGACTTCACACAAGAATATAATCCCAATGTTACAAAAGAGAAAAACAACCCAAAAGGTTTTTGTTTTTTTTTCTAAGATTTTTTTTTAAAGTAATCTCTACACCCAATGTGGGGCTCAAACTCAAAACCCTAAGACCAAAAGTTGCACGTTCTACTGACTGAGCTAGCCAGGTGCTCGAAAACCAAAAGTTATAATTTGGTGTACAATCAAGGTTACTGAGCTTATAACGATGTGAAGAAAAAGTTTTCAAAGCATTGTCTGGTGACAGATGGCATGATTCTACTATTTCCTAGTATGCTGTTATGGTTAGTCATGTCCCAATAATTGTGTTAAGCAAAATTCTGGTATCAAAAGGGAAGAGGGAAGCTAAGTCTGTTAAAGCATATCCTAATAGACTAGTGAAAAGTGTCAAAAACAGACCACAAACTGTTTAATTATGCCATCCAAATGAGCAAGCTGAAGTTTTCTGGGAAGAGGTTACAAGGTTCCAGTGGCCTCCGAGTGATTCAAACCACCGAATCCTTTGCAGTAGGGTTAGTCCTTTGCAGTTAATAAAGAACTGCTCTTCCATTAAAGACATAGTTGGTCCAGAAATAAGAGGACTGAAAGAAAATAAGTGATTTTATCAAATAGCAATTAAAAATATTTGGTTTAGAGCAACAAAGTGAAAAATACCTCTTACTAAGCAAAAGATGTATTAGGGGAGGTGGGTAAGGACTATAAGCATACTTTGGCTATAAATGAGGCAGAAGAGAGGATAAGTGATATCAAAGACAAAATGATGGAGAATAAAGAAATTGAGAAAAAGAGTGATAAACAACTACTGGATCATGAGGGGAGAATTTGAGAGATAAGTGATACCATAAAGTGAAACAATATTAGAATAACTGATATCCCAGAGGAAGAAAAAGAGTGAGAGAGAGGGGAACCAGGTATACTGCAGCAAATTATAGCTGAGGACTTCCCTAACATGGGCAAGGAAACAGACATTCAAGTCCAGGAGGCACAGAGAACCCCCCTCCAAATCAGTAAAAAAAGGTCAACATCTCGACATATAATAGTGAAGCTTGCAAATCTCAGAGACAAAGAACCTCCTGAAAGCAGATTGGAAAAAGAGGTCTGTAACCTACAAGGGTAGAAACAGTATACCGGCAGCAGACCTATCCACAGAGACCTGGCAGGATAGGCAGGACTGGCATGATATAGTCAGGGTGCGAAGGAGAAAAATATGTAGCCAAGAATACTTTATCCAGCAAGGCAGTCATTCAGAATAGAAAGAGAGATAAAGAGCTTCCAGAACAAACAGAAACTAAAAGAATTTGTGATCACTAAACTACTCCTGCCAGAATATTAAAGGAGATCCTTTAAGCAAAGAGAGACCCCAAACACAGACCAAAAAGGAGCAGAGACAAAATACAGAAACAGTCACTTCACAGGCAATACAATGGCACTAAATTCGTATCTTTCACCAGTTACTCTGAATGTAAATAGGCTAAATGCTCCAATTAAAAGACAAGACATAGGGTATCAGATTGGATAAAAAACCAAGACCTGTTGATATGCTATCTACAAGAGACTCATTTTAGACCCAAAGACACCTCCAGATTGAAAGTGAGGGGGGTGGAAAACAATTTATCATGCTCATGGACATCAAAAGAAAGCTGGGGTAGCAATCCTTATATCAGACATGTTAGATGTTAAACCAAAGTCTGTAATAAGAAATGAGGAAGGACACTGTAACATAATTAAAAGGTCTATTCAACATGAAGATCTAACAATTATAAATAGTTATACCCCTTACATGGGAACAGCCAATTATATAAACCAATTAATAACAAAATTAAAGAAACACATTGATAATAATAGAATAATTGTAGGAGACATTAATACCCCTCTCACTACAATGGACAGATCATCTAAGCAGAAGATCAACAAGGAAACAAGGGCTTTGAATGACACACTAGATGAAATGGACTTCANGTAGCAATCCTTATATCAGACATGTTAGATGTTAAACCAAAGTCTGTAATAAGAAATGAGGAAGGACACTGTAACATAATTAAAAGGTCTATTCAACATGAAGATCTAACAATTATAAATAGTTATACCCCTTACATGGGAACAGCCAATTATATAAACCAATTAATAACAAAATTAAAGAAACACATTGATAATAATAGAATAATTGTAGGAGACATTAATACCCCTCTCACTACAATGGACAGATCATCTAAGCAGAAGATCAACAAGGAAACAAGGGCTTTGAATGACACACTAGATGAAATGGACTTCACATATATATTCAGAGCATTCCATCCTAAGCAACAGAACACATATTCTTCTTGAGGTCACATGGAACATTCTCCAGAATAGATCACATATTGGGTCACAAATCAGGTCTCAACTGGGCCAAAAGATTGGGATCATTCCCTGCATATTTTCAGACCACAGTGCTTTGAAAATGGAATTCAATTACAAGAGGAAATTTGGAAAGACCTCAAATATTTGGAGGTTAAAGAGCATCCTGCTAAAGAATGAATGGGTCCACCAGGAAATTAAAGAAGGATTTAAAAAATTCATGGATTCAAAACCTTTGGGATGCAGCAAAGGTGATCGTAAGAGGGAAGCATATAGCAATACAAGCCTTTCTCAAGAAACTAGAAAAGTATCAAATACGCAACCTAACCTTACACCTAAAGGAGTTGGAGAAAGAACAGCAAATAAAGCTTGAACCAAGCAGGAGACAAGAAATACTAAAGATTAGAGCAGAAATCAATTAAATAGAAACCAAAAGGACAGTAGAACAGATCAATGAAACTAGGAGCTGGTTCTTTGAAAGAATTAATAAGATTGTAAAACCCCTGCCAGACTTATCAAAAAGAAAGAGAAAGGACCCAGATAAACAAAATCATAAATGGAAGAAGAGAGAACATAATCAACACTGAAGAAATACGATTACAAGAACATATTATGAGCAACTATATGCCAACAAATCAGGCAATCTGGGAGAAATGGAAGCATTACTAGAGATGTATAAACCACAAAAACTGAAACAGGAAAAAAATAGAAAACCTGAACAGAACCATAACCAGCTAGGAAATTGAAATCGTAATCAAAAATCTCCCAACAAACAAAAATCCAGGGTCGGGTGGCTTCCCAGGGAAATTCTACCAAACATTTAAAGACAAATTAAAAACTATTCTTCTGAAGCTGTTTTTAAAAACAGAAATGGAAAGAAAACTTCCAAACTTGTTCTATGAGGCCAGCACTATCTTAATCCCAAAACCAAAGATCCCACCAAAAAAATTACAGATGAATATCCCTGATGAACATGGATGCAAAATATCTCACCAGGATTCTAGTCAATAGGATCCAACAGTACATTAAAAGGATTATTCACCAAGATGAAGTGGGATTTATTCCTGGGCTGCAAGGGTGGTTCGACATCTGCAAATCAACCAGTGTGATACACTACATTAAAAAAAGAAAGGACAAGAACCATATGATACTCTCAACAGATGCAGAAAAAGTATTTGATAAAATAGACCATCTTTTCTTGATTAAAACTCTTCACAGTGCAGGGCGCCTGGGTGGCACAGCGGTTAAGCGTCTGCCTTCGGCTCAGGGCGTGATCTCGGCGTTATGGGATCGAGCCCCACATCAGGCTCCTCCACTATGAGCCTGCTTCTTCCTCTCCCACTCCACCTGCTTGTGTTCCCTCTCTCGCTGGCTGTCTCTATCTCTGTCAAATAAATAAATCTTAAAAAAAAACAAAACAAAACTCTTCACGGTGCAGGGGTAAAAGGAACATACTTCAATATCATAAAAGCCATATACAAAAAGCCCACAGTGAATATCATTCTTAATGGGGAAAAACTGAGAGCTTTCCCCCTAAGGTCAAGAACATGACAGGGATGTCCACTATTGCTACTGTTGTTCAATAGAGTACTAGAATTCCTAGCCTTAGCATTCAGACAACAAAAAGAAATAAAAGGCATCCAAATTGGCAAAGAAGAAGTCAAACTCTCACTCTTCACAGATGACATGATACTTTATGTTGAAAACCCAAAAGCCTCCACCCCAAAATTGCTAGAACTCATGCAGGAATTCAGCAGAGTGGCAGGCTATAAAATCAATGCACAGAAATGACTTGAATTTCTATACACTAACAATGAGACAGAAGAAAGAGAAATTAAGGTGTCGATCTCATTACAATTGCACCAAAAACCATAAGATACCTAGGAATAAGCCTGACCAAAGAGGCAAAGGATCTGTACTCAGAAAACTATAGAAAACTAATAAAAGAAATTGAGGAAGACACAAAGAAATGGAAAAAAAGTTCCATGCTCATGGATTAGAAGAACAAATATTGTTAAAATGTCTATGCTTTCCAGAGCAATCTATACATTCAATGCAATCCCTATCAAAATACCATCAACGTTTTTCACAGAGTTGGAACAAATAATTCTAAAATTTGTATGGAACCAGAAAAGACCTCAACAAGCGACAGGAATGTTGAAAAAGAAAACCAAGCTGGAGGCATCACCATTCTGGACTTCAAACTCTATTACACAGCTGTAATCATCAAGACAGTATGGTACTGGCACAAAAACAGACACACTGATCAATGGAACAGAATAGAGTACCCAGAAATGGACCTTCAACTCTATGGTTAACTAATCCTTGACAAAGCAGGAAAGAATATCCAATGGAAAAAGATAGTCTCTTCAACAAATGGTGTTGGAAAATTGGACAGCCATATGTAGAAGAATGAAACTGTACCATTTCCTTACACCACACCCAAAAATAGATTCAAAATGGATGAAAGACCTAAATATGAGACAGGAATCCATCAAAATCCTAGAGGAGAACACAGGCATCAACCTTTTTGAGCTCTGCCATTGCAACTTCTGGCTAGACAGGTCTCCAAAGGCAAAGGAAACAAAGGCAAAAATGAACTACTGGGACTTCATCAAGATAAAAAGCTTTTGCACAGCAACGGAAATAGTCAACAAAACCAAAAGGCAATGAGAGAAGATATTTTTAAATTTCTTATTAAAGGGCTAGTATCCAATATCTATAAAGAACTTATCAAACTCAAACCCAAAGAGTAATCCAATCAAGAAATGGGCAGAAGACATGGACAGAAATTTCTCCAAAGAAGACATACAAATAGCCAACAGACATGAAAAAATACTCAACATTACTCAGCATTAGGGAAGTACAAATCAAAAACACAAGATGCCACCTCACACCAGTCAGAATGGCTAAAATTAGCAAGTCAGGAAATGACAGATTTTGGTGAGGATACAGAGAAAGGGGAACCTTCTTATAGTGTTGGTGGGAATGCAAGCTGGTGAGTATAAAGGTTCCTCAAAAAGTTGAAAATAGAGCTACCCTATGACCCAGCAATTGCACTACTAGGTATTTATCCCAAAGATATAAATGTAGTTATCTGGAGGGGCACCTGTACTCCAATATTTATAGAAGTAATGTCCACAATAGCCAAACTGTGGAAAAAGCCCAGATGTCCATTGATGGATAAATGAATAAAGAAGATGTGGTACAGAATGCTACTCAGCCATCAAAAAATATGAAATCTTGCCATTTGTAACAATATGGATGGAACTACAGGGTATTATGCTAATGAAATAAGTCAATCAGAGAAAGACATCTATCATGTGATTTCATTCATATGTAGAATTTAAGAAACAAAAAGGATCATAGGGTAAGGGAGGGAAAAATAAAAGAAGATGAAATCAGAGATGGAGACAAATTATAAAAGACTCTTAATCATAGGAAACAAACCATGGGTTGCTAGAGAGGAATGGGGGGTTCAGGGATGGGTTGGGTGATTGACATTAAGGAGGGCATGTGATGTAATGAGCACTGGGTGTTATATAGGACTGATGAATCACTGAACTCCACCTCTGAAACTAATGATACACTATATGTTAATTAATTGAATTAAATTTTAAAATCATAAAAATTAATTAAAATATTAAATAAACTGTCAATCCCATGTAATGAAGGGAAAGAAAGAAGGAAGGAAGGAAGGAAAGAGAGGAAGAGAGGAAGAAAGAAAGAGAGGAAGAGAGGGAGGGAGAGAGGAAGGAAGAAAGACATTAAATAATAGGATTGGGTGATAAAAGGAAGTAAAATTGTGATGTCACCTTAAAAAAAAGTGGCATGGATAAAGTTAATCGTGTCATAATTGAATGAAAATGCTACCACTTTTGAACTTTTTATTGGGTCCTTTTTTTTCTTTTCTTTTTTTTTTTCAGAAAGTCCCAAACTTTCTAGTAAAAAACTTATTTTAGTTTTCAGCCTCTTTGATATCTGATATAATGGATTTTTCTTCAAGAAAGATACATATTTCAACAAAAAGACAGAATTCATAGTCTTTGGCTTATTTTCTTCCCCAGAGAAATAGACTTTTTTTTTTCTCATTATGTTTTACAAACAAAAAGTAATGGCAGATTCTAGCAGGATGTTCACAATTCAAAATACTGAATCATACAAAAACTGGGATGAGAAATAGAGAGCAATGCAAGGGCCATGTCCACTGCACTAAATTCCACATAATAAGTTCTCTCAAAAGAAATACCACTGTAAGGACTGAAAATTTCAAGTTAGAAGAACATAGTTTTTAGAGGTGCCATTAAAAACTTTAATAAAGAATGTCTGGGGCACCTGGGTAGCTCAGTTGGTTGAACATCCAACTCTTGATTTTGGCTCAGGTCATGATCTCAGGGTCCTGAGATCAAGCTCTGTGTTGGGCTCCACCCTCAGCAGGGAGTCTGCTTGAGCTTCTCTCTCCTTCTCCTCTCCGCCCTGCTCTCACTCTCTCTCAAAAAAAAAAAAAAAGATAATAATAATAATAATAATAATAATAATAATAATAATAATAGTGTCTCAATTTAAGTCAATCAACCCTGGGATTTTTTTTAAAGTTCTGCTTTACAAGTATAGGACCAAATGTTCAATATTTTATATGTTTAAGAAAAAAAAATCATTTGATTCAAAAATAGTTAAAAATCTACCAGAAAAAGTGTTTATAATTTACAAACTTGTAACAGGTTTACTTATTGCAGAAACTTAAATTTAATGTGTTTATGTTTAAACATGGAACATTTCTATTCACACTGATATTCCTCAAGACAGAGAATCTCAATGAGAATGCAATCCATTGAATCTGAAAGAACTATTTAGCATCTGTATCTTAGTAAAGTAAGAAAAATAAAGTCCAGTGATACAAAATTCTTACATCTAATAAATGTAAGATACAAAAACTGGGTTTCGTGATTAAAAATTCTAAGTAAAAGTGTTAGAAGCTAGATGAGTATGGCAATTAGGATGCTTTGACTACAAATAACAGAAAATTGAGATTTAAATAGCCTTAATTGGACATTACATGAAAATTTACTTATTCAGTTAACAAGAATCTCTACAGGAAACTCAGAGATGGACAGGAAGGAACATTTTCAAGGTGGTTTTGTTCAGTGACATGATAAGAAAATTAATGACTCAGTTTATTTCCGTATCTCCGCTCTACCCCCAGTGCCCACATTTTTTGGCTTTGCTCTTTGGCTTACCCACGGTTCCAGACATCACACCGAGGCTTGGTAATAATAACCATCATCAAAAGAGAGAAACTCTGTATCTTCATTTTAAAGAGTGAAGAAATCTTTTCCAACTGTTCCCTCAAAAAATTTCCTTCCACAAAAACTTTGGCTAGAATTAAATCCCATGACGGCCTTAGACAAATTAGGATTCACTTGCTGGTACTATAGATGGGTCAGAATCTGAGTGCAAAGGAGGACAGAAAGATGAACAAAATCAATTCTTGGAAAGATGTCAGGGATGGAGAGGTGGGTTTTCATAGGCCTCCTCAAGAGTATATTATCTACTGTTTTAAAATGATAGAATTTTCTGGAATTGTTTGCATTATAATTATAAAAATAATGATCTAGATGAAATAAATAGTCTTTAGAAAAGCACTTATTTGTTTTCTACATTTGCCAAGACTCTGGTAGAAACTTGGAATAAAATGTTATTTTGATTCTTAGTGGTATAAATGTTAAAGATATGATGACAATATAATTTTGCTACTTAGACTTTAAATTATTTTGCTTAGAGCTTACAGTCTTTTGAAAATTAATTAAAACAAATCACATCATAAGGGAACTATCTCTTTTCCTGGTCCTGAAACATAGAAACACTTCATGCAGAAGATTCCTATAAATTGTGAGTTAGGGGATAATGTCACCAGATTAAATTTCTGTTTTCTAAAACAGAGAGTCTTACATACACTTCAACTAGGCCGGTGGTACAATGGCAAATGACAATACACACACACACACACACACCCTTCTAAAGAGAACCAAAACAACGTGGACAGGCAGGCAGAACAGCTGTCAAACAATCTTGTTTCCTAAATAAGTAGTAGAATATAAATAGGCCCTAATACGATCAGGAAATACTGAGGTAAAGTTAAACCAAGCAAGTATCTTTTCTTAAGGGTTTCTTAGAACCTTTAATATGTTAATATGCATTACTAAAAATAGCTAATATTAATTAAGAATTTACTGAATATTACACACTGGCATACAGTGTTTTAAAATTTTTTTAATCAACAAAATAATCTTATGAGGTAAGTACTTATGGTACTTTCATTTTAAGACAAGAAACCTGAACTCAGCTAGAAGCTCACCTGGGGGAAAGGCTCAGCAGGAGGCAGGGAGACTTTTTCTATAATTAATTCAAAAACCTACTCAGATTGCAAAAAGTGCAAGAAAGCAAAAAGCGATAAAAACATAAACACATAGTTGTACATAGAAGTAAAAGTGAAATAAAAAGAATATTCGAGACTTTGATATCCCTCCCAGCTTTATAAAAGTATCCAATACATTACTTCGTAGAATTAAAAAGATAAACAATTGGATTAGATGCTTTGCTATTGATCATATTATTATTCAATATGCTGACATTTGCAGTACTGATTTTAGAGGAATAAAATAGGCTGTCTTCATATGATTTAGAACTACTAAAGTGTCAAGTAACAAGGATGTATTTAAAACAGATTTTTATTAGTTTTAATCTGGAAAGTAGCTATGAACTGTGCCTTGGAGCATTTAACAATATTTAATCTGTAAAAACATGGCAAATGGTAAATCCTTGCATAGCTTGGAAGGAACATATGTTTTACAAGAGATAAGTGTAAATATGTATATTCTGAGTTGTATTTCATTTTTAATCTCAAGTTCTTTAGGGTGAACCTCATTTTGAATTTTAAGCACTTTGTTTAGTCTATTGCAGTAAATTCTCATGCTTCCACAATTATTACTTCTTTTTTTTTAATGATTTTTTATTATATTATGTTAGTCACCATACAGTACATCCCCGGATTCCGATGCAAAGTTAGATGCTTCATTAGTTGCGTATAACACCCAGTGCACCATGCAATATATGCCCTCCTTACTACCCATCACCAGTCTATCCCATTCCCCCACCCCCCTCCCCTCTGAGGCCCCCAGTTTGTTTCTCAGAGTCCATAGTCTCTCATGTTTCATTCCCCCTTCTGATTACCCCCCCTTTCTTTATCCCTTTCTTCCCCTATCATCCTAGTTCTTATGTTCCATAGATGAGAGAAATCATATGATAGTTGTCTTTCTCTGCTTGACTTATTTCACTTCTTATATGCATTTTTTTGCAAAGAAAAAAATACCAATTCTTATTATCACATTAAATTGCTCAATGAAGAATTGTCAACTTCTGTTGCTTCACTTCTTTTCTCACATTTGCTTCTTTAAAGAGAACTGATGCTTGTCCCATATCAGTCCGTTTTACATCAAGCTATTCTATGTTAACATTTGCTATATAAATTGGAATAAGGTACCTCCAGTGCATGGCATACTCTGTGTTGCATGCTTGGATAATGCCATGATGTGAATACACTACTGGTGATTCAAATTATATTAAGAGATTTTTATCTCTCGGAGTATTTTCCATAGCCATCTTTCTGATGTTAATTTAATATGATGATAATTTACATGGTTCTATAAACATCTTATAGTATATTGAGAAATTTTATATTTGTATATATGAATTTTTTATTTTCTCTTAAGAAGTCTGAATGGCAGCTATTTGATATGGAAACTGGGTCGTCAGTAGCAACCTCCAGTTTGTCAGAAAATATATTTAAAAATTAATCTGAGTATGCTGTTAATCTATTGATAGTTCCAAACTTAGAACTTTTTCTTCGTGAAAGTAAACCAGTAAGTAAATAAAAATTTCTTGTAGGAAGAAGTACATTTCTGTTGACACTGTTGTGTGTATATATATATATATATTTTTTTTTTTTTTAGAAAACTGAAACACAATTCTGTTAACATCTTTCAACTTTGCCTAAACATGAACTTTCTGAGCAATTCTTTTAAACATTGTATACAGATTTCTTTGAGAGTGTATTAGATTCAAGGATCCGATCTGGAGAGTAAAATATAATCACCTGCAGCATAAAGTTACCTTGAGCTTTGAACGGAACAGTAAACTATGACATAACTGAAGTAACATAAAATACAGGCTAAGTTGGAATGATTAACTGACCCTCCCCCTAATATTTTGGTGAGCTATTAATATTTTGGTGAGCTATTAATTTTCTCTAGTTTTCCTCACCAAAGTTCAGTGTGTATTCAGACATAGAGGGCAAGTTATAATTCTCTCAATGGATGGGAAAAGAAGAGCTTTCCGTGAAAGAGAAAGTTTCATAAGTTTGGTCAAGAAAAAATATGTATCTGTCATGTATATCGATCTGTCCCCATCTCCATTTATCTGATGACCCATTATAGAATATTGGGTACAATCAATAGTTATGGTGTGTTTCGGGTTGTTGAAGAGGCATAAATTTTGCCTTGTGAGATTCTGCTGGAGGGATAACTGAAAGAGATAAATAGCAATTCTTGAGAGATTTTGAGGAACTGAGAGAGGCTCATGTGACTTTGGCTGAGAAAGATATGCTCTCTTAAAACTATGGACAGGAGATTTAAGAAAACAGAAAAGATGAACATAGGGGAAGGGAAGGAAAAGTAAGATAAAAACAGAGAGGGAGGCAAACCATAAGAGACTCTTAACTACAGGAAACAAACTGAGGGTTGCTGGAGGGGAGGTGGGTGGGGGTAACTGGGTGACGGGCATTAAGCAGGGCACTTGATACAGTGAGCATTTGGTGTTATATGCAACTGATGAATCACTAAATTCTGCCTCTGAAACTAGTAATACATTATATGCTAACTAAATTGGATTTAAATAAAAATTAAAAAAATAAAAACAAAAAAACTCTATGGACAGGAGAAATACCACATTGCTAAGCATCAACATTGATTTATTGATTTTTAATTGAGTTGCTTCTTACTAGGATAGTCTCTGGGCTTACAGACTATGGCAATACAAAAAAAAAAAAATCAGTATGTTTAGTAATTCTCCAGAACACATTTAGCCCAACTAACAGAGAAATAAAATGGACAATTCTCTATCTAGGCACTAATGGTCTGATCATTCTATCAGTTCACACAGTTGTAGCACAAAGACATAGCACAGCTAGGTTCTGGACTCTCAGCCCAGCACTGCCATTCCTCATTACTTCATTCTCCCAAGAGATTGATTTGGGAAGAGGCAGACTGCATTGTATTATTTCAGTATGTCTCCTCTCAGGAATGACATCAGTTTGTGAGAATATACAAGCTGCTCCAGCCTAGAATATTTACCCTGGTGACCGAGCACTGTCTGTCTCATCTGGGTAATGTAGAGTCACTCCCAGTTTTAGCTCTGAAAGCCCAAATCCTAGGAAACTCCTCAGTCTAGACAAATGTGCCCATCTATCAACCCTGACCTGTATGCTAAATTCTAGCCCTGCACTTCCAACTGTCTTTTGCACCTTGTGGCCTAACTTCTCAAGCATCATTTCATACTCAAAAATCCACACTTTATTAGAACAATAATAGCTAACAGATATTTAGCATGTACTATAACCCAAGCACTATTATTAACATTTTGATAATATTGACTTCTCTAACGCTTAGAATTTTAAAACAGTCTTGTGAGTACTTATTCTCTTTCAAAGATGAGAAAATGAGGAACAGAGAGAAAAATAACTTGCATAATATCTCACAGCTGGTAAATAGCAGAGTGGGAATTAGAGTCTGGCTCCAGAATCTTCAGACTTAGCCACCTCCTGGTGCTGTTCTTTGTACTCCCTTTAATAACAATAAGCTCCTCTTTCAGATTTTAATAATAACAATGATAATGGTAATAGTAATAATAATAAATCTCGGTTACTTAAGCTCAAAATCTGAGATTTTTTTTACTTCTTCCTCTATTTTGCTGATTCTACTTCCATAATGTCTCTGCTCTCTGTTCTTTTTTTTCTATTACATCTATTTTTCATCTGACTCAGGTCTTTATTTCTAACTGCTAAGATAAATACAACATTGTCCTTTGGAGATATTTCCATTACAACACACATAAATATGTTGTATTCTTATAATGCCAATGATAGTATAAGATTATATGAATATTATTTACAATGTGTCTATACTTTGTATTATCTAACTTTTTAACTTTGCCAACATGACATTAGAAAAATTGTACACTTCGATATATGTTATAAATATTTTCCAGTTTTTGTGACTTTTGACTTTTAAAAACCTATTTTTGCCATTCAGGAGTTTTGATTTTCTAATTGTTCTAATTTTTTTCTTCTCACCGGCTTGTTTGTTTTCTGATATGCATAAAGAGTTATTATTCACACAATTATGAAAAATACTTCTATCTTTTTCTGCTACATTTATGTTCTCTGTTTATGTGTGTGTATTAAGTTTTGTGTATTTGTGTATTTATTGTAGTTATTATTTGTTTTTTTTATTATGTATTTTACATTTAAACCTTTGCTCCACCTAGAATTTGTTCTTGTATAAGGCAGAGTAGGCTCTTTCCCCCACCTCAAATGCTTCTCCAAGTAGACCCATTGCAATATATTGAAAATATTTTCTTCACGGACTTGAAATGTACCCTTTATAATAAAGAATTTCTAGTGATTCCCAATTTTCTTGGGTTTTCCTATTATACATTTATGTTGATTACAAATAACATTTTTCCCTTCTCTTTCTAAAATATCTCATTCTTTTCTTAATTTCACTGTTTTCTACACCCAGAATATAATAATAAATAAGGTGACAGTGGAAATTCTTATCTTGTTCCTAATTTTTCAAAAAGGTTTATTTATTTATTTTAGAGAGAGAGAGGGAGAGAAAGACAGAGAGGGGCAGAGGGAGAAAGAATGAGAATCCTAAGCAGACTCTACTTTGAGCTTGGAGCCCTATGCGGAGCTTGATCCCACGACCCTAAGGTCTTGACCTGAGCCAAAACCAAGAGTTAGATGCCTAATCGACTGTGCCACTCAGGCACCCCTTGTTCCTAATTTTAATGACTATTTTGGATTTCATCATTAGGTTTTATATCCATATTTTAAATTTTACTTAGACTTTTAAAAACAAATAATGTGTTGTAAATTTCATAAATCTTTTTTTTCATCATCTGTGGAAAGTATTAGTTCTTCTCCGTTGACCTATTAACATGGTGAATTATGTTAATGTTTTGCTAACACCAAGCCATGTGGGCATTTGTAGAATCATGTTGCTTGTTGTGTTCTGAGCTTCTTTTAATAAACTACTTGATTCTACTTGTAAATATTTTATTTTGCCTTAGCACCAATACCACCAATATTTACAATGGAAATTAGTCTATAGTTGTTTTTTATATTTATAATAAACATATTTATAAAATTTTAATACCTATTTTAGAATACACCTTATAAAAAATGTCTGGAGGTTTTCTTTCTCTAGGTTATGTAACAGTTTAAACCTTTGCAACTTGATATCTGGCTTAAGTAACACTATCAGCATCACCTGGGAGTTTGCTAGACTCTTAGATCTTACTCAAACCAAAGGAGAATCTGCATTTTAATAACATCTTCAGGTGTTTTGTAAGTTTGAGAACATTAATATGAATAATATAGGAATTATATGTTTTTGAAGGCTTAGAATTCACCTGACAAAATGCCCCAGTGCTCCATATGTGTTTATATTTGGAGAGGGCAAGGGGTTTGACAACTTTTCTCATTTTTTAAACCCAAAGTTCATCTGTTTATTTTACGTATTCCAGAGTCAGTATCTAATTTATATTTTCCTAGAAAATGAAAAATTAAGATGTGCATAAATTTAAGCTAAGTATTCTTTTACTTATCTAATGTTTCGCAAATGTTTGATTTCCTTTCTTATTATAAGTTTTGTGCCTTTGGGATTTTCCCCTTTATTTAAGATCATGTTACTTACTTGTTTACTTTTATTTTCAAAGAAGCAGACTTGTGTGTTGGTTAGTTTGATAGTTTTCTTGTTCATCAATTTCTGTGTACATATTTTATTTCTTCCTTTTGGTTTCCTTACCTTAATTAATCTTTTTCCTAATTTAAGATTATAACATCTAATTTATGCTTTCCTTTTCTGTCTACAATTTTCCTTTTTGCACACTTTACTTAAATCCTTCAATGAAAATATGTCATCTTCCCCTTACCATTTTTTCCCCAGCAATCCTTTAATTTCTGATTTCTCCTTTGACTCAATATGTGGGAAAGAAAAAAGAGATTTCTCTTTTCAGATTGATGGGGCTGGATTTGGAGCGGTTCCATTTTGGTTATCTATGCCTAGCTTTCCTGCACATTGGTCAGAGAATGTGGTCTATTCTATTTCAACAATTTGGAATTTAAGAAGGTGTCCTTCAGGGCTTAACATTTGGTCAATATCTCATGGGAACTTGAAAAGAAGCTTTCTTTCCTCTTAGGATACAGGTTAATGTGTGTACTAGGTTTATTTAATTGTTAATAGTATTTGTATCCTTAACTTCTTTTGTTTACTTGATTTGTCTTGCATTGAGAAGAGTCAAAGAAGTTAAGGATAAATACCCCTCTATGCAGATTTGCCTATTTTTATAGGTGTTTCCTGCAGCTCTTGCTTTATTGGTTTTGATTCAATGTTATTCTGTGTAAAATATTTATGTCAAAAAGTTTGAGCCTGTATTTTTGTATTATACCATAAATTCAATCTATATATATATTCATAGCCCAATCACTGCTTTCTTTATTGTTTATTTTTGACATTTGCTTCATTGTCTTTAGTTATATTTTCACTTTTAAATGGGGATTACAAAATAAACATGTTTTAGATTTATGTTATATAACTATGGTTAACTTTCACCATGGTAAGAAATATATATTTTATATATATATATATATATATATATATATATAAAATCTGATAATTTTTATTTGCTAAGTTCATTTATCTCAGGTACAATAATATAATAGATACATTACATTACTAATATTATAAACATATTACATTTGGTCTTAACTAATCATCTTAATGTAGGTTAGATTTTTTTTCTGTTTTGAATAATACCTGTTTTTATTATTTGTCATATCATCCATATGTTCTTTGTTTTTAGTTTATACATATTTTCCTTTTCATATACTGATGGTTGATAACAGTATTTTTTCCTCGTGAAAAGCTTTTTTTCCTTTTTTTTTTTTATTATGTTCAGTTAGTCAGCATCATTAGTTTTTGATGTAGTGTTCAACAATTCATTAGTTGTGTATAACACCCAGTGCTCATCACAACACGTGCCCTCCTTAATACCCATTGAGCCATCCTCCCACTCCCCTCCCTTCTGTCACCCTCAGTTTGTTTCCCCGAATCCAGTCTCTCATGGTTTGTCTCCCTCTCTGATTTCTTCTCATTCAATTTTCCCTCCGTTTCCCTGTCGTCCTCCATGCTATTCCTAATATTCCACATATGAGTGAAACCATATGGTAATTGTCTTTCTTTCCTTGACTTATTTCACTTAGCATAATCCCCCTCAGTTCCATCTATGTCGATGCAAATGGTGGGTAGTCATCCTTTCTGATGGCTGAGTAATATTCCATTATATATATGTACCACATCTCCTTTATCCATTCATCTGTTGAAGGGCATCTCGGCTCCTTTCACAGTATTTGGCTGTTGTAGACATTACTGGTATGAACATTGGGTGCAGGTGCCCCTTCTTTTCACTACATCTATATTTTGGGGGTAAATACCTAGTAATGCAAGTGCTGGGTCATAGGATAGCTCTATTTTTAACGTCTTGAGGAACCTCCCTACTGTTTTCCAGAGTGGCTTTACCAGCTTGCATTCCCACCAAGAGTGTAAGAGCGTTCCCCTTTCTCCACATCCATGCCAATACTTGTTTCCTGTCTTGTTAATTTTTGCCATTCTAACTAGGGTAAGGTGGTATCTCACTGTGGTTTTAATTTGTATTTCCCTGATGGCTAGTGATGTTGAACATTTTTTCATGTGTCTGTTAGCCATTTGTATGTCTTCTTTGCAGAAGTGTCTGTTCATGTCTTCTGCTCATTTCTTGACTGGATTATTTGTCTTTTGGGTGTTGAGTTCTTTATAGATCTTAGAGACCAGCCCTTTAACTAAAATGTCATTTGCAAATATCTTCTCCCATCTGTGGATTGCCTCTTAGTTTTGTTGACTGTTTTCTTTGCTGTGCAAAAGCTTTTTATCTTGATGAAGTCCCAAAAATTCATTTTTGCTTTTGTTTCCCTTGCCTTTAGAGACATGTCTTGAAAGAAATTGCTGTGGCCAGTGTCAAAGAGGTTACTGCTTATATTCTCCTCTAGGATTTTGATGGATCCTGTCTCACAATGAGGTCTTTTCTCCATTTTGAGTTTATCTTTGTGTTTGGTGTAAGAGAATTGTCTAGTTTCATTCTTCTGCATGTGGTTGTCCAGTTTTTCCAGCATCATTTATTGAAGAAAAGCTTTTTAATAAAATATATTTAAATTTCTATGCTTCCTCTATTATAATACATGAAGAAAACAGGATATATTTTTTCTTCTACTTATTTCTTCATGCTTTGATGTCCTGATTTTTGTATTTTGAACTTTTCATATAGTTAAGGTTTTTAATTATTTTCTGTTATCTTAACCCCTGCTAATTTTTCAGGACACATTTACATATTTAGATAGATTTAGTACTTCTCCATTCCTAAACTCTTCATTTGGATACATTTCTCAGCAGGATTTCATCATTCACTCAGTCATGTAAAGGAGTTTGAATGTGTGACAGTTTCTGAATTTTAGCATGTTTGGAAATGCTTTTTCTTGCTTTTTCACTTGAAGACAAATCTTATAAAATTTAGTACTTTGAAGGTTTTGTGGACCTTTTATCACTATAACCTACCACTCAATATGAGGTAAAGGAGTCTGAGATTAGCTTGCCCCTGTCATATGTAATCGAGTAGTTTGCCAGATGTCCAAAGGATATTGGAAGACAGGAGCACTGCTAGAATGCATCTCAATACTGATAATTCTGTGTCAATTCTTCTTATGAAACAGCATGACTTATAAGTCTATTTATAATGTCATACATTATTTCAGAAGGAAAATAAAAACTTTTTTTCTAAAATCAAATTATGAGTGATTTTATTTCAGTCTATTCTATCCTTGTATGCAAGTTAAGCATACATTATGTATATATTTGTGTTTATTCTATATCACTTTCTCTCTGATCATTTCTAGGTTTTCATTGTCCTTTCATTTTGATTCATTTTATCAAGTCTGTGTTTTATACCTCTGAGTGTTTCAGATGAGTGTTTCTTCTCATTTTGTTGCCTTCATTTCACTAATGATTTCCCCCCCACTCCTTCCTGCAATTGGCCATGTATTTTTACAAATTATGTTGTATTTGACAGCTATATTTTGCAATTGATAGTTGTTATTTCCTTTTTTTGTTGTTATCATTAGGAATGGAAAGAGTAAAAAATATCTATTCTACCAATATATCCATTACCTTAAGGAAAATTAACGCAGCTTTTGTCAAAATATTAAAATTAAAAGATGAAAAATCAAAAAGAGAATTCCACTCCCACTGGTGACTCTGTATCAGATTAACTCTCTCAACAAGAACAATAATGAGAGCAGGAAAAAAGAGAAAAGGAGAGAGGAGGGAGGGAGAGAGGAAGGGAGGAAATGAAGAGAAAATGATGAGAATGGGTGGGAAACTATATCTCATGTTTTCTTTCTTTCTTTCTTTCTTTCTTTCTTTCTTTCTTTCTTTCTTTCTTTCTTTCTTTTTATTCTCTTGCTTGCAAGTGTGATTGAGCATCTGCTGTTAACTGGATACTCCGGTTTCTTCTGTGAATTGCTGGTATGTGTCTCTTGCCCATTTTCCCCCTACTATATGCCTATATATAGAATATATGAGTTCCTCTTATTCTAGATTACTAATTGTTTATCAGTTGGAAGTGTTGCAAACACCAACTCTCAGTCTGTAATTGATTATTTTATTACTTCTGGTATTGTTTTAATGAAAGTAAATTTTAGGTTATGATCTTAGACAAATATGTCAATCTTTTTTTATGGATTTTATTCTTTGGATTTGTCAAAGAAATCTGCTTCTACTCTTAGTTGATAATGATATGTTTCTTTATTCCCTGATACATTTTTATTTTTATTTTTTTTTAAAGATTTTATTTATTTATTTGACAGAGATAGAGACAGCCAGCGAGAGAGGGAACACAAGCAGGGGAAGTGGGAGAGGAAGAAGCAGGCTCGCAGCGGAGGAGCCTGACGTGGGGCTCGATCCCATAACACCGGGATCATGCCCTGAGCCGAAGGCAGACGCTTAACCGCTGTGCCAACCAGGCGCCCCCCCGATACATTTTTAAATAAGCTTTACCTAAACTCTCTCCAGAATTTATTTATTTATTTATTTATTTATTTATTTATTTATTTATGTACTTACTTAAATTTTTTTTTGTATAGGATGAGAGGTAGAGATTCAATTTTAACTTTTTTTCCCTATTGATAACCAATTATCCTAATGTCATTTACTGAGTAGTACATTCTTTTCACACTGATCAGTGATTCCACCTCCAACAATTCAAGCTGCCATACATTCCTGGCTCTGGTTCTAAGCTCTCAGCTGCATTCTATTGACCTAGCCATTCATCACTGCACAAATTTCACAATGGTTTAAAAACAGTCTTCTAGCTTCTACTGTTGCTTTTGAGGATCCCCAAATGCTTATAATTCCATTCCCTTTAATAATTCAGCAAATAATAAGCATTTGTTACATGCCTGGAAATAGTTCAGGCACTAGAGAGAGTCTATCAATGACTAAGGCAAATTTTCCTTGAGAAGCTTACATTCTGTGGAACAGATAATTAACAAATAAATGCATAATATTGTGTTAGATATTGGTAGATAATGTACAGGAATTTAAACTGAATAAGTAGATGAGAGAGCAACAATGGGCCATTTTAAATAGAATCAACAGAAAAAGACTCTCTTTGGAAGGAATGTTTGATTTGAGAACAATTAAGTGAGGAAAAGCCATGTGATTGTCTGTAGTAAGAATATTTCAAAGGAATCAAGTTCAAAGGCCCAGAGATGGAAATGAATAGCTTTGTGAAGCAGAAGTAAGGCTGCTTTTGGTAAAAAGTGGAATAAACAAGTGGGAAGAAGGACAAAATGAGAACAAAGAGGGAGCCAGGAAACCTTATTTTATAGGGCTTTGTAGGTCATGATAAGAAATTTGGATTATATTAAGTGTGTTAGGGAGATTTTGGAGCAGGGACTGATGTAATTAGTTATATATGTTTATAACATTGCTCATGATGCTGCGTGGAGTCCTCTTATAAGAGAGCAAGATTGGAAGCTGGGTACTTTTAGATATTAAATATTCTAGCAACAGATGGTTTGGCTTAGACTAGGATGGTAGCAGTGGAGGTAGAGAAAAATAAGATTTGTGATAAATATTTAAAAGGAATATATATGACATCTAAGAGGACATGAAATATGTGGAATATGACTGAAAAAGAGTTGTTGTTTTCTAAGCAATAGTTAGTTTCATTTCTGAACCAAGGGAGACTGGGGAAGAGCATATTTGGAGATAGAGGAACTGGAAATGAGTTATTTTGGGGGCCTCTTAGGTTTAGGTGTCTATTGGAAATTCAGAGGAGACACTGAGCAGGCAGTTGAATATATGAGTTGAGATCAGGAGGAAAGCTGGGACCAGTGGATAAGGTCACTGGTGCATATCCCCTCTGTAATTTGCTCTGAGTAACTTCATGATATAAGGAACGAACTATTTTAACAAATCACCCCATTTGAAAGAATTGGTCTCTTCTATGTTTAGAGAAAGGATTCTCTATCACTACCCTTATTGCCTAAAAACTAATATTAATATTCCTTAATTTTCCATCCAAGGTGATCTGGCTCCTTCGACTTCAACATCTTCATTTATAAATATTTTTTCTTTCCCTCGTATATTCTATACCCAGCCACAATGATTTTTAAAAATCAGTTGTAGTTCCATAAAACCAGTATATTTCCTTTCAGAAATTATCTCATAATCTTGCTGTAAGAATTTAGTAAGTTCCAAAAAGCACATATGACATGACATGTAGTAAATCTAGCTTACATATGAACTTCTCAGTTTTGCTTTCTCTTACCTTCCATTACCTTTTAGTACACATTCAATTACTGCTTCTCCTATATAAGTTCTCTGCTGGTGGGGAAATAAGTAAAACTCACAAAGCCTCCCAGGCAGCAGGTAGCAGAGTTAGGAGGTCTGTCTAGTTCCAAATCTCATACTCTTTCAACTGCTAAAAGTGACTATTATCCACTTACTTCATATTCATTACCTACTTCACACTTTCAATGTTGTTCTCTAACTTGGATCAAGAGAACCCATCTCCTTCAGAGACAAAAATCACCACTATTATATCTCTGCCTCCTTTTAAGTGGAATGACCAGGAGTGTGAATGTCCTGAAAACTAGATGCTTTGACAAGTCCCTTTCACATAAAAAAATACACATATCTTAGGAAATAAATGACAGTTTCCTAGGTAAGGTCTTCCTAGAAAGTTCAGTATTTTTTTTTTCCTTTGGGAAGTTACATAAACCTTAGAGAAACTAACTTTTATCCAAATAAGAAGGGAAATATTTAATTAGACAAGGTACCTTACTCCAGATTACAAAACGAGGAGTCAGGAAACAGGCTCATGATTAGATTTAGGAAATCTGGAAAAAAAAAAAGAGTACATGATATAAATAAAACATACCAAACCTAGTCTGACCAGTGAAGGATTGTCATGTACATGCCAAACTTACTACAAACAATAGCATCAAGTTTCAAAAACCATCAGTCCCAGTGGTCTCATTGCATGGGGATATTTTAACCATAAGTAACAAGTGCAGACCTGATCACTCCTCATAACTCCCGGCCCCACATACATTGAAAAACATACTGTCTCATTTAAAAGTATCTTTTAATTAATAGTTTTATTTTTTTAAGGATTTATTTATTTATTTATTTGAAAAAGAGAGAGAGTGTGTGGATGAGTGGGGGGAGGGTCAGAGAGGGAGGGAGAGAAGCAGACTCCTTGCTGAGCAGAGACCCCCACATGGGGCGATTGATCCCAGGACCCTGAGATCATGTCCTGAGCCAACCCAAGAGTCTGACATTCAACTGACTGAGCCCCCCAGGGACCCCTAATTAATAGTTTTATTTTGATTCAAATATAAATTATAAATAGCCTGGTCATTTTACCATTTCAACTTTTAATAGAACTTTAAAAAGCACAGTTCTCTTGTCAGGTTGCTAACAGTTGCCTGCAGTGATTAAACACACTAATTTGAGCCATCAGTAATGAAAGTTGCATTTACAGCATTCATCTGACAGATTATGCTATTAATTCATGGATTGTATTTGGTGTACTGATTCAAGGGGTAATGCAAAGTAATGTTGTAAAAGTAAAACAAATTTCTGCTAGTATAATTTTAAATGAAAGGCTCAGTGACTCCAATAACCGATCATTTATTTAAATAACTGCTTATATTGCTGACCTTTATTTCTTTAATTTCATGAAGCCATCATTAAATATGGAGCAAAGACACCAACTGTTTATAATTAGATACATTTGCCCACATCTATTGTGAAGAGAAAAAAAAATATTTGTGAAATTATTGCACTAAAAAACTGAAGTTCTGATTTAGTCCTGGGTTTTAGCCTGTATTAATGGAATGTTCCTTTTTCTCGTTAACCTGAATTTGAGATTCATGAATGGAAGTTTTTCTCAATCTTCTGTTGATAAAACCTGGTACCACAGTGCCAAGCACAAAGAAGCCATTTTTGTTGAAAGAATAAATTTGTAATCTATATGTATATGCAAAATTTGATTGATGATGATTGTGGCCAACGGATTTTTAAGGAGGACCAGTAGCAAGATCTACGGGAATCTATTAGGGCTAGCATATACATTCATATCTCAGATTTACTACGATGAGTTCAATATCCTGGGTACCTGCTCTTTCTATACCAGCAATATGTCATTTTCTGGATATTCTATCTAATTGTTTGTTTTTATTAAAAAGCATAATGAAAATTAATTAATTTATTTTACTTCATTAATTAATGGTTTTTAAAGAACCACTTATATCCTAAACCTAATATAACCAGGTTATATATTGGTTCTCCTTTGTTATCTTGGAGATGCTTGTTTTCTACACCTAGATAAAAACACTACAATATTATTGGTAGAGTTTGTGATATAAAAAAAATTAAGATTTAGATAAAGTATTGCCCTCTATGCAATGAGAATTAGTGTCAGGTGGCTGCTTGCAGCTCTCCTAAGCAGGCAGCATGAAATCAACATAAATAGATGGAGTTTATTATAACACACTGTCCAATTCCCACTGACCCTCATCAGTGATAATCCTGTCTTATCCTTTCCCATCAGTGTCGATAATTCACATTCTGGTGATCTAAATATTAAGTGTACATATACAAATCATCACATTCAGCCACACGAGGCAACTGATTGCTGTCTCATGGTACACTAGTATTTAACACACTGATCAAATTTTATTAATTTACTTATTTAGAGTGTGCATGCCCACACATGGGAGAGGGAGAGGGGCAGATGGAGAAGGAGAGAGAGAATATAAGAATTTTTTTTTTTTTAGATTTTTTATTTTTTTTTTTATTTGACAGAGAGAGAAACAGCCAGCGAGAGAGGGAACACAAGCAGGGGGAGTGGGAGAGGAAGAAGCAGGCGCCATAGTGGAGGAGCCTGAGGTGGGGCGATCCCATAACGCCGGGATCACGCCCTGAGCCGAAGGCAGACGCTTAACCACTGTGCCACCCAGGCGCCCCGAGAATCTAAGAATCTTAAGCAAGCTCCACTCTTAGCGTGGAGCTTGACACGGGGCTCGATCTCAGGATCCTGAGATCATGACCTGAGCCAAAATCAAGAGTCCATGCTTACGTAACTGACTGAACCACCCAAGGTGTCCCTGGACTGACCAAATATTTATTGAGTGTTATGCTATGAGATACATATTACATCTCATAGGTTGTGTCTATGAAATTGCCATTTAAAGAAATTACCAATAGTTTCTCTGCCCTAGACAGTGGATGTGTGAAGTGAGACAACCCCAAAATTATTATAGAAACAAGTAAAATGCTATTGGTGTCACAATAGGTATAAGATAGCATGGAGATTAAGGGAGAAAAATCACATTTTATTTTGATTACTAGGGAAGCATAATACTACATTTAGTTGGGCCTTAAAGGCTGAGTAGAATTTACAGATGGAAATTTCAGAAGGCATATTTTATGGAAGTAACTTGTAAGTCATATACAGAGGTACTGATTAGATGGTCGAATTATCTTGTGACAAGTGATGATTTATTGTATTTTCTGTTTATCTCTGGATAAACAGAGGATGTGGTTCTGCTACAGTTACAAAACATTCCTATACATTTGGGGAAATGATGGAATCCATCGTCTAAATTATTGATGTTCTAAGAGGTTCAGTTAAGAAAACTTTAATACTTCAAACCAAATAGTTATCTAGTGACTTTCCAATTCAAGTCTAATCATCTCCTTTTTTGCTGCCTATATTTAGACTATTTAATTGTTCCAAATCAAGAAGGTTAGGAGAGGAACAGAAGGATAATTTCAATTTAGTCAGTTTTGTTATTTGTTAGCTCTGGTAAATGTTCTGGTGCAGAAGGTGATAGGAAATAATGATCTTCAGTAATTGTCTATGGGTAATGGTAAGTGGCAGAACGCAGCATCTGACAGCAGAATGTTGCATCTGTGGCTGTTTTTGGGATTCCAAGATTATATTTCTATATCAAAAATAGCTTTATGTGAGCTCCATGGGTTAAAAAGTCCATGCACACATCTGTGTATTTTAATTATCTACACTGCAACTGTCCTGCTTTACAATGGATAAGTGAGAGCTATTTTTAAATCTTTATTTGTGTTCCCTAAACAGACTCTGCTTGAAAGAAAAAATCTTCAGTGTTCCTGAGCATTCAGGAGAAGTTTGCTTTTGTTCTCTAAATAAACTTTAAAGTTTCCCTGATGCTTTCAGTTTATCTTCTGGCTGTTTACAATTTGGTCACAAAGTAAAAGTGTTTTCCAGGTCACACATGTCCTATACCAACTGACTGAATATTCAGAATCCTTCACTGCTTCAGACCAAACTGATGATATTCTTCACTGAGGGACATTAAGAAAATTGAGAGGTAGCCCACACATAATGATAAGAAGAGAATATTTACAGATGCCACTTTCTTCAAATTTATCTATTATTAAAATTATAACCTAAATTCTAGTAGGGTTACTCATGGGACTTGATAAATTGACTCTAACATTTGTATTAAAGACCATGGTACTAAAATTAGCCAAGACTTTTGCAAAGAAGGTTAAGGAGGAAAAAGGATGAGTTTTCTTAAATATATAATGACTTATTTGAAAGTAATAGTTCTTTTTTTATTAAGGATTTTATGTATTTATTTGAGAGAGAGTGAGAGAACGTATGAGTGGGGGGCATGATGCCCCCTGAGCAAGGAGCCCAACATGTGGCTCAATCCCAGGACCTTGGGATCATGACCTGAGCTGAAGGCAGATGCTTAACCACCCCAAAAATAATAGTTCTTAAAAGCATATGTTATGAGCACAGTGATAGACAGGTTGACAACTGCAACAAAATAGAAAACCCAAATCAAGTCTTGCCTGTCTGGAGCTGTGTCAAATAAGAGAGAGGAGGCATCATTGTAAACTTCAGGGGTGGGATTATACAATAAATGAGCTTGAAATAATAGTTATTCATAAAGGTAAGAAAAAAAAACTCAACTTCACCCCATTACAAAAATCAACTCCAAATAAATTAGTAGCTTATATTTTAAAGGCAGAAATTTAAAACTTTTAGAAGAAAGTATATGAGTAGATTTCTCAATTTGTAATAGAGGATGGTTTCTTAAACAAGACACATAAGTACTCCCCCAAAATAAAAATAATAAATTTCACTTTACTAAAATTAAGAACTTTTAATTATCAAAATTCACCTTAAACAAAATAAATTAAATGTTTTTTGTCCTGTTTATCTGTCTTATATTAATTTAATTATTAGACCATTCAAGGAACCTGCAAGGGAAGCGGGAAAACCTTTTTGGTCCCTACAAGGGAAGATAGGAGAATTGCCAATGACAGGACAAAGAGTATAATTTGGAAAATAAATTATGGAAACATTATAAAGATTCAATGAAAGTAATGAGTAAGTGGCAATAGATTGAGACAGGATGAGTTCATAGAAAACCATCAGAAGTTCAAGGTTTTCTCCAGTGCTATCCCAAAACCTGGGAGTGGAGAATGTACATGCTGGAGTTTCTAAGTTACAACTTCATGAAGCTAGAGGCAGAGTGAGGGGATAGGTACAGGGGTTCTTGAAATAGTTATTGTCAAAACTGACTACGGTCTCTAGACAAGTGAGCAAAGCAAATAGAACCAGAAGGGGTGTATAGACTGGTGAATAGGCAGGGATTGAGGAAATAAAAGCTTAATGTGGCCAAGCAGTAGGTTTAAAAGTAGTCATTAAGTCAGAGAAAGAAGTACAGAAGTTGAGACCAGAAAATGGAAATCTCACAGAGCTCTTCTGATGTGTGAACATTCCTGTTAATTTGCATGAAGATTTAGGAATTTAGGAGTTAAAAACTCACAAGGCAAAAAGGTTTGCAGAGCTCCTTATGAAATCAGAGGATTGTGGCTGAGACATCTTTTTGTGTCACTAAAACAGAGTTTTAAAAATTAGCTCTGGGGTGGCTGGGTGGCTCAGTTTGTTAAGTTATCTGCCTTTTGGCTCAGGTAATGATTCCCAGGTCCTGGGATCGAGCCTGTTCTGCAGGGAGCCTGCTTCTTCCTCTCCCTCTGTCTGCCGCCCCCTGGCTTGTACTTGCACTCTCTCTCTGTCAAATAAATAAAAAAAATCTTTAAAAGAGTTACCTCTGAAAAGATACGAAAAAAATGTAATTCAGGACACCTTCTTTTCATTTGATATGTCTTGATATGTCACCGAATTGCTTTTTAAATGTCAAAGTGACTCATTGCCTGAATTTCAAAATGGGTTTCTTTTGGGGAGGTAACTCATTAACTTACAACTGCTTGATGAATGTGTTTGATTTAAAGCTTCTGAAGTTAAAATGAAGATATTGGCTTAAGAAGGTAGCATTTGAAAGCAGCAAAAACAGTGAAAAGGTAGGCACCCTGTGTGGAAGTAGGTCTGCTTGTCTCTTATCTTGAAGGTAACTAGCATTCTCTAAAGACAGAAAATAAATTCATTCTAAATGAAAATAATTTAGTTGTTATTGCATTGAGTAAGCATAAAACCACCAGAATATCTCTAGAACAGTACACAGTCTCATTGTCTACTTGAAATAATGTTTGTAGCACTGTCAAATTGCAAGTGTTGAGTTATGTCAAACACGCAGATGATGACCCATAGTCAAATATGTGCAACACTTCTGTTAGCACCTTAATGCTTCATACAAAATAATTATTTTTGAGTAACAAGTCTATTTAAAATAATTTAACATCTTTCTTATAATGGAGACATTTTTTCCTTACAACATTCCTTAACATTATAGCCTCAAGATTCAGATTATGAGGAATATTACAAAAATATGTTATAGCTTATCCCCTGGCAGAGACTGTAAAACACGATTGTCGAAGGGCATGAACTAATGCCATGTGAGAGTGTCTTTAAGAACTTATATGTCTAGGGGCGCCTGGGTGGGCACAGCGGTTAAGTGTCTGCCTTCGGCTCAGGGCGTGATCCCGGCGTTATGGGATCGAGCCCCGCGTCAGGCTCCTCTGCTATAAGCCTGCTTCTTCCTCTCCCTCTCCCCCTGTGTGTGTTCCCTCTCTCGCTAGCTGTCTCTATCTCTGTCGAATAAATAAATAAAATCTTAAAAAAAAAAAGAACTTATATGTCTAGTCCAGAACCACTATACTACATTCTGACCAGGATGTAGGAGTAGAGCGGAAATTTTTGCAGCCAGAAATAAGCCCAAATGTGATACTTTCCAAAATAATGGACAACTGTCTCAGCTTTAGCAAGCCATCTCTTAATGTAGAGCTTAACCACTGAAGTCAAACCCTTTTGGACAAATATGATGTACTTAAGAATAACACAAGTCTTATTTGACACTATGCAAATGTATTTCTTAAGCACAACATGATGCATATTATCATTTGCAGCCTGTTTTCATGTTCTTTTCCTTCTGTGTTCATTCATTCAATAAATATTTACACAGACAACTAATGTGGTGGGACCTAGGGCAAGAGTGGTGATCATGGAGTCTATCTTCATGAACCATAGTGTCTAGTAAGGAAGACAGTATTAAACAAGTAAATTGATTAATAGATAATTTAAAATTATAACAAGAGGTATGAAGAAGACAAATAAGGGCTTCAAAAAATACAAGATAGGAGATAATGTAGATAGAAACTATCTCTGAGTAAGAGATAAACTGAGACTGGCGAAAACAAAAAAGTTAGTCATTAGAAATGTAGGGTAAAGGGAAATGGGGAGGGGAAATGGGGAAATGGAGTGGTCCAGGAAGAAAGATCAGCATGATGACCGAGATTCCGTGGTAGAAGTAAATAGGACACCCTTGAGGAACGGAAGTGTAGCAAGGAAGATAAACCACAATATGCAATGACGGTGGGAAGGGGTTAGAGCCAGAGGAGGCAGGTAGATTACAGCCAGCTACGCGCCCCAGTACATTTTCTCTTCCACATACGATACGCATTTTCTGTTCTTCACAACTTCTACATTCATATAATGCCCAATGTGTTCCTTCTGCTTTGACGGGTCATTCCTCCCCTGTAAAATCCCCATCACGAAATATGTGTGCATGGGTTAGTGCAGTAGTTTCCTTAGTTATTAGTAAACATGCTAATGAAAACTGAGGATGCTAATTGATAATTTTAATGACAAACCACATGAATATTCTACCTTTCTAAAATAGTTTGAAAGTACTCTGCCCCGAGTGAATGCTAGTGAGTGTGTGTGTGTGTGTAGTGGGTTTCAGAAGGGGAAAATGCGTAAATTCTCAGAACAAGAGCCATTATTACTGCTCAATACATCACAGCCCTATGGTTGCTTTATTACTCACTACTTCACTTAATTAAATATATTTTGGAATAGATTTCACCTATGGTAAAGTTTGTAAACATCTATGAAAAAGTTAGGCTGCTATTATGTAAAGCAATTTGGAAAAACCTTGGTATTTGGATAATAGAAGAAAGTATTATTTAAGAATCAAAATGATTATCACCACTTAATACCCCTAAAGGGATAACACATTTTACATTAAAGGAAAAACAAATCTCTACACTACTCCTTTTTATTCAAAGACTGACAGGTATGAGAGAATAGAAAAAAATGAAATGTCAAAGCCTCTGCCAGCCTGTCCATGGCACTGAAAGGGAAGAATGGGCATAAATAGCCCATTGTTCTAGTAAAGGCTTTGAGTCTTTGGAGACACAATATTATGCCTGGAGTCTTGCCAAGCATAATTTAGAGAACTAAATTGTTCTGCATAAGAAGGTGATTTGAGCATCTGTGAGGGAACCTAAAGGTGGGGGTTAATGAAAAGGAAAAGGTAAGTTCTAATCAGAGTCTTGAGAGGAAACAGGGAAAAGCAAGTCCATAATAAAAAATCATTTTGTTCTCCTCAATCCTTTAGTGAGATATGCTGTTCCCACAAGTGCTTTGTATAAAGTTTGTTTTAGTGTGTTTGTGAATGTGTGTGTGCGCGCGTGTGTGTGAAGAGAACCTATAAGGTTGAACTCTATGTTCACAAAAGAGTAAAGGGAAAATGATAGTCAAGGACTGTCAGATACAAGTAAAATGGATAGATTAGAAGTAACAAAAACTCAGAAGCAGAACTAATTCTAAAAATGGAAGACTCCTGGAAATTAACAGAAATCTTGCATAGGGCCTTAAAATAGCAACAAAACTTGGTTGGGACAACCAAAACATCTTTAATTTCAAAGGATAATTGAGTTTCATCAACTAATAAACAATACAAACTCAGAAGCTAGAATTAAAATTAACTCTCTGGCCAAAGGAATAACTATCTTAAGGAAAAGCACACCTAATAATCATAGGGTTACTTGATTGTCCTCAAAAATATTCCACTTCCCTATGCAACACTCCTCTAAGAGCTAATAGCTTAGATACATCTTTGTTTTACAAAGCTAAGCACAGTCTTCTTGTATGATCCAGCAATCATGCTCTTAGGTATTCACCCAAATGAGTTGAAAACTTATGTCTACATAAAATCCTGCACATGACCATTTATAGCAACTCTATTTATAACTGCCAAAAATAGGCATTTTAAAATAGCTAATATTTCTCTGCTCTTATCTAAGTTCCTTCTTATTATAGAGATAATCAACTAAAATGTAAGATTAAATGAGGTTAAACAGAAGAGTAGTGAGACTTAGGAATGGCTTACATACTCAACGCATAGAAGAGGAAATGAGGTCCTAGGCAGAGTAAAAAAAAAAAAAATGTTGAATTTGTTGACTACTGAGCTATTATATCTCTGCTTCAATTTTTTCCACCCTTTGCACTAAGTGGGTGACTAGTCGACTGTAAATTGTTGGAGATTGTTGTCAATCATGCATTACTCTTCCCTTCTAGGTGTTAAACCACTAACAATACTTATGAGAAGAAAAATGGGAATCAAAATATCAGTTCCATAAATGATAAATTAGAAAATAATTTTGGACATGAAGCCAAAATGAAGAATCATCTTGCTCCCTTTCCCTTGATTAAAGATAACCCTCTTCCACCAAGTGCCTGCATTACCTAATCAGAAGAATGTGAAGAAGCCAGATCACAGAAAGCAGGATATTGTACACCTTTAACTATATAGCACTGAACATTAACTGGAATTAAAACAAAAACTTACAAAGAATTTAAAAGTGGCAGAGACTGAGTATGCCATTGGTCAGATGCGCAAACCCAGGCCACCATGTGTTAAGTACAAGATACATTAAAACAAGAGAGCAAGACATGAGTCAAAAATCTCATGCCAGCAAATACTACCAATGTGGTTTAAGTGCCTTGTTTCTAATTATCCTTCTGGTCTGCATTAGTCTATTAGGCACCGGTAATGTCCAATTTTCCCCACAAAAATAATTTTCTTTGCCTGGGCAGACAGTTGGCTTAACCATCATTTGAAAGTAGGGTACCCAAAATTGTCATTTTACTTTCAGACTGTGTCTTCTTGTTGATCTTAAATGAAAACCGGGATTGAAGGATTGGATCCTTCAAGTGAAGAATTTCCCTACTTAAGTAATTGCAATTTATTTACTAGCTAAAATCTATACACATGATATCTTCTGTGATTTGCTCATTTATTTAATTGGACATTATTAAAAGGGCTGAGTCTAGCAATCAGTATATGTTGGAACCTCACAAATATCTGGTGTGTACATACTTAATTATCCTATTCAAGTGAATTGAAACATCTGTTTAAGTAAAGCAAACAGTACTCCCCAGCATGCAGGTGGGTAGCAATTCTAAGTAAGCGGCTGTCTAACTCAAACTTGTCACTTTGTCACTGCTTACAAAAATAAATACCAGCTAGTTATTTAAACAGTCCACCAAACCAGACATATTATTTCCAATGCATTTGCTAAAAGGAATTATCCTTAATGTGAATGAAGTTAAAAACCTTAAGTTTTTTTAACAATGCATGCTTCACCAGTTAAATTATATCGACTATTATATGTCAGTATTCATGACATCCTATTACTATGACAATTCCAAATACTATTGTTTTTATCAATTATTTTTTGAAGCCTTATTAGGATTGGGATTTTTCAGTTTGTATAAGGAAAAAATATTAATATTTAAGGGGTAGTTAATTAAGAATCACAAAAATACCTTATTTGAGGTATTCTGAATGTATATCCTAATCCCATCCTCCAGTGACCATAAATTCAATTCAAAATCAAATTGGACAAGATTAGACTAAAAACCAGGCATGACAAAAAAATGTTAAATTTTAGATGGCAATGTAATAGCAGATACAAATTAAAGTATGGATTAAAATATCTTCAAGATTTTGATCATCAATATACATGATAAAAGCATCATAAAATTAAAGTGAAATATATGGGAAATTGTGATTACCTACTGTGTTCTAAGTTATCAATAGTTTTATTTCTGCTCAATGTTCTCAACCACATAGGTGCAAAAACTTATAATGTTTTAATTCTATCCATTGCAGTTTTAAATTTCTTGAAATGTAGACTGTGTTTTATAATTCTGTGATCAGTGACTATAGCTGTAGGTTGAAAGTTTTTAGTAATAATTCTACAAATGGAATTTAGATTACAGTTGTAGTTATTGTCCTCTTGACTCTTTAAAAACATATTTTCCTTAAAGACCCTTTGGTTATAAAACATGGATTTATTACTTTTCTAAAATATCTGAAATTCCTAATTCACTGATTTAATAAAACACTTTCCTGTACCTAAATAAATCTCTCATTTGTGTATGTCTTGTTGTGTTTTCGTTGCTTTTAGATAAATACTCTTTCAGGAGGTTTTTTATTTTTAAAGCATTAGCCAGAAATCTCTAAATATCCTTGTTTGATATCCACTAAACCAAAAAGAAAGAAAACCAAATGGCTATTTTTGAAGCTACATACAGGAAAAAAAGAGTCACATGTGAACCAAAGTAGCCAGAAAGCTTTGGTATTTTTAAGTTCTTCTGACAGTTCACAGTCAATGAAATTATAACAGAAAGTGTATTTTCTCACATACATTTCCATTTATAAACCGAAAATATTAACTGTTGATACATGAATGTTAGAGCTTCTGAAAAACATGCTTATTAAAATGATGAGTATTTACAAAATGTTCCCAACCTCAAAGTTATTATACATATCTTTCCTAAAGTCTAATACACAAAATCTAATTTTCTCATCCCACCTATTCATTACTGTTTCATTTGCTGAATTTTGAAATAGTTTCTTCTTTTGCTTTCCAATCCTCCCAATCATTGTTGATGATGAAGATTGTTCAAGAAATAGTTTTTTCTTTTAAAAAATCTCTAAAAAGTTATCAAACTTTGGCAATCATTGGTATATGATCTGCTAGAGAAATGCCAAGATCATTTCATTATATAAAAATTTGACAAATATTGATAGACAGCCATGCAAAGGGCAAGCTCATAAGAATTTGTATTTAACTTACTTTACCAATTATCATTTTTTAAAGGGCAATTCAGTGTCTGAAGAAAGAATTTAATTATTCTACTTTGTAACTGATTCCCTAGCAATGCGTGCTGAGTAACATCCAAACTTTCAGGGAGAAAAAAAATAAGGTACTTTTTTTGTCTTTATATTTTAAAGAATGCGAGGCAAATATTTAACTAAATTTCATGGCCAATGAAGAGTGGTACGTTTTAAATACTATTTTATTAAACCATTTAATTAACCATAATGTAAAATTAAAAATCCAACTTTTAAAATATCTTGTCAATTTTAGTTACACACTTTTAGTATTATATTCATTCACTTGCTAACTTTTTTGCTTAAAAAAAGTACGACTTTTCTGAGTGAACATAAAGTTCTATATTTAAATCCAATATGTATATGGAAAATAGAATCACTTGGTTTTCTGAAGTTCACCTTCTCTTTTGTAATTTCTTGATGATTATCATGGCTTTAGGAGTTTCGTTCAGTGTCAAGAGTTTTGTTCAGCGTTCAGGTTTGTCCGTCACATCTCAATTCGAGTCTTTCAATTACTTTGTTTCAATTTTTCAGAGAACTCCAATGAACTCCTCTCAGTTTTCTTGATCTAAGCCTCACAAATCATAATTAACCACACAGTCAATGGATGGTCACCACCGTTATCAAGGGTCACTCCTGATTCAGTTGGCCATTAGCACAGAGTCTTATGATATAAAGTATACGTGATGCCTTTCAGAAGACTTTGATAAGATCAGTTTCCTCAGAGGGGCTTTGAGCAATAAACATTTAAACTTTGCCTATTGCATTTCTTTGCAAGGCAATGTCATACAGTGTAACAGATTGGGTTGTTGATTATAGCAGCCCTGCATTTGATTCTGAGCTTTGTGACCTTGAGCAAGTTACCTAAACTCTGAGCCTTAGTTTATCTATAATAAACTCTAACTTTAGGTAAGTTACTTAACTTTCCAATACACAGTTTCTTCATGAGTAAATAAAGACAATATCAGTATCTATTACATATTTTAAGAACTAATTGATTTATATATGGTGGGTAGCACAGGCTCTGGCATATAGGAAACCTTTGAGCAAATATAGTTACACATTCATATTTGGAGAGAACATTTCTCATCCAGTACTCTGGGTTCTGAGAACTCTTCCTCAGGGAGGTGTGAAGTGCAGAGCATTGCTTATGGCTGGATAAAAAAGATCTAACACTGGGGTTCATTTTTAGGACATACAAGAGCACTTCATGTGTGAGCCTCACCCAACAGCCTCCTTGAAAGTGTTAAGGTGATGGTGTTTTTCTATCTATTTGCTTCACTCATATCTCTTACCAAGTGAACTCCTATGGGAAAATGGGGTGCATTTTCTGGGTCCCCTTAAAAATACACAAAATATTTCTTTGATTACAAGTGAATAGTTTGTATATTTTAATACACCAAGGATTTCTGTGAGTTTTGCAATTGTTGGGTTCCTAATTTGTGTGCGCGTGTGTGTGTGTCTCAGAGTCTCGTTTTAACTATCTATTTATCTATCATCTATCTATCATCTATCCATCTTATACATGCATTTATACAGTGTTTGTATATGCACGTGTCTTTTTTCCTAGACTAGTCTATATATTTAGACTGCTGTGGAGTTTTTTTCATAAAATTCCCACAAGTTTGGTTACTGTCATGGTTTCAGAGGCTGGATGAAACTAGTGAGAACACTCATACTTTCCATATAAAAACCACTATATTTGTGATCAGTTGACATATAACAAAAATGATGACCATTCAGTATCTATTATAGTTCCTTCAAAGAAAGAACACAGACTCTGAACGCATCCTCGTTTAGAGGAGCAATTTAACAAGCCCTGCAGGGAATCATGCAAGTGGGGAGACCTCATCTAGATTTGTTGGAGAAAGGTGAATTTGGACTATAAATCAAATCTTTATTCATTGATTTTATTGCTTCTGAGATGTTTTATCTTCATCTTTGCTCTTCAATAGGCAGGATCTGCTAATGCTGTCTGTAGGACGGGGCAGGGGGGGATTCATGCAATGGAGGAGAGAAATTCACTGAAATATTGTGTTCAACTCTCATGCTAGAAGTTGAAAGTGACAAAGCCTGTTGGCAGTATGTTTCCAAATGGAACTGCTTCATTTTCAGTGTGTTGCCTGCTTCATTCTAAACTTTTTCTGCCCCAAAGTGGTATTTAAACTACCTAAGGAGGCTTTATTACATAAAGAAAAGCACATACACATTTTTGTCATGTGAATTAGACTCCCCGGTACATACTCCCTAGAGTAGAAGAGGTAGTCATTTGGTCTTTAAGAAAGTAAATAAAAATATAATTTTCTTTTATATGTGTCTCTGGGGTATAGGACTCAAGCCCCAGTTCAGATAACTCAATACATTTATCTACCCATTTAACAGTGCCTGCAGAAAAAAAGAATTAGGAGATCTTACCAGCCAATATTGTGAAATGGTCTAAAATTACCCCAACGGCAGCAAATCAAAAGAGAAATACCCTTCTTTTTCTCCCCAAATTACACATCCCTTGAGTGGCCTTTTCTACCTTTATCTCTCTAAAGCTCCCTTTGAAAATAACAGAGGTATACAATAATTCTTTGAAAAATGTGATCTTTCTCTGACCACACCAGCCTGCAGAAGGATAGGGGTTCACAAAAACCATTATTTTCCTGGATTTTCCTTATCTCCTATTATTAAAATCAGTTTTCTGCAAATTCTATCACATAGTTGAGATTTCCCAAGAAGTACATAATGAATATGCCATAAATCAACCTTCCAGGCTACCATTTTGACCCTTCTTCTGCCTCAGCTAATTTTGATGGTGTGATGGTTAATTTTATGTGGCAACTTGACTGGCTCAGATTAAATGTTTTTTCCGGGTGTGTCTATGAGGATGCTTCCAGATGAGATTAGCATTTGAATTGGTGGACTGGGTAAAGTGGATTGCTCTCCCCAGTGCCCAGTGCTGGGGATGGGGGTTAGCGGGTGGGGTGGGTATCATCTAATCCATTTAATCCATTGAGGGACTGAATAGAATAAAAAGCAGAGAAAGAAGAATTTACCTCTTTTTATTTTCTACCTCATTGTTTGAGCTAGGACATCTCATCTCCTGCCGTTGGACTGTGATTTGTGCCATTGACTCCCCTAGTTGACAAGACTTCAGACTTGAAGTGAATTATACCACTGGCTTTCCTGGGTCTCCATGCTCTGCTCTTTCAGACAGCCAATCATGGGACTTAGCCTCCACAGTTGTATGAGCCAATTCCTCATAATAAAATCAATCAATCAATCAATCAATCAATCGTGTGTGTGTGTGTGTGTGTGTGTGTGTGTGTCCTAGAGGTTCTGTTTCTCTGGAAAGCCCTAATATAGATAGTGTCTCTGTTATTCTGCTACTCTCTGGTATGGCTACATTGAATCCTCCTATAGCTAGCCCCTGAAGGTGCCACCACCAGGGCCAGTGCCAGCCACTTTCTACCCTGCAGCAGCCACTGAGATAGGTAAAAGCCCTTCCATCTGTACTTCTGGCATCATTTCTCATCCTTGCCTTTATGATGGCATTATCACTCTTTGACTTCATAACTGCTGACAGCAATATTTCTGATGCCCTATGCTTTCACTACTTTGTGGAGACTTTAAGACAGAGACATTTTTAGTTTTCACTGTTCTTTATTATAAGACTTTAACCCAGGGATCAAGATACAAATTTGTAAGGACTGGCTGGAGAACTCAAATGACAGGCATCATGCTGTATTCAAATTTGCCCTCTAGCAGAAATATAGTGCTTTTGAACCAAACTAGTGTACTTTTTAATTTTTCTTCTTATAGAGTACAAGGTTTCTTGGTTTTCATATAAATAGGGCCCCTGTTTGGCCAACCTATAAGAAACCCAGACATATCCAAGTATTCTTCATTGCTAGGCTGAACACAGAAAATATTCAAATCAGCACTTTTGATAAATGGCACTCAAATTGCTGTTGTTTGACACATGTCACATTAGAGTGATTTGGGGCAGAGCCTGGAATGATCAATTTTTTTTAGAACACTTGATATGGGGAATAAAAAAATGAATACCTAAACAAATTCAAAGTGTTCCTTATTTGGATTAGTATCTAGGGTTCTGTTTGTGATTATCTAATACTGGAAAATAAAAAGGAAGGGAAATAAGTTATTTTTCTAAGAAATATTGTTTTGATTTTTCTCCCTTTTGAAAAACAGAATTGAAGGTCCTACTCACGTCAGAATTCCAATGTTTTACATCAAATATGGATTGTGGTTTTAGGGTCTAGTGATTAGAGTTCTGGTCCCAAATGTACTCTTGCACACATGATCTACACCTAGAAAACCACTTAACCCTTTAGAGCCTCAGATTTTCCATCTATAAAGTGAGGAGTTGCATTAAAGAATCCCTCTGGATTTAAAATTTTTCTCTGCCTTTGATCATAATTTTTAAAATTTACATTACAACAAAATTACAGTCATTTTCTGCTTTTTGTGTCCATTAGAGAAGTGAATTGACAACCATTGTGCCAGGAAGTGTCCTGATGGTCTCTTTCTATAAAATGTTCACTAGGCCTTCCAACCCTTTTTCTCTCATTCTAAATGAGGAAACGGGCTCTCGGGGAGCAGTAGCCTTCCTCAAATTTATATTGCAGATCCAGGATTTGAAAACAGGGCTGCTTAACTTCTAAATCCTTGCTGCTTCTACTAAAACAGTCTTTTATTAATCACATCTCTGACTTGTGTCCAAATACTAAATCTGATGTTACTATGTAAAGATATGAAAACTTTGTGAACATTCACCTCATGACATAGCTCTTAAAGAAAGCACTAGAGTGAAAGCAGCAAGTATGTATTAGAGCAAACACCCAGGGTGACATGTCAATTCAACAAAATAATATAAACAGAAAGCCAATGCTGTGCATAGTAATAGAAAACATATATTTTCATAGCTAACTGGCACTGAGATAAAATTTTGAAATATTAAACCATGTCTGTTTTCTCTCTTTATATAACTTGAGACTGCCTTTGAGCAGTCAGGGGCATTCACATAGCATTGAGGAGAAAGAGAATTATTAGACAAAGAAGAATCATTGATACTCAGTGCTTTAATGTATAAACTAAGCTTTTTAGAATCAAAAGGTAATGTCTTATAGACAATGGAACATAGTGACTATGGGAGGCATCCTGTTGACTATCCTTACCTTGCACTAAGCAAATGACAGCAAGACTTGGTATCGTTTTCCCTTTCAGCTAGTGTGCAAGTTGAGATTACAGAAAGGAGGTGTCTAAAGAAAAGAATCATTCAAGTCTGCATATGAAGTTTAGGCTCATCCTCACGTGGCCCATCATAAAACCAAGCAAAGTCAAAACAGCAAATCTCTGAAAGCAGAGCTGTGGTATGGAATACCACCCAGGTTTTAAATTGGTCTCTCCATAATACCAAAATAGCGCTGCAGAATTTTTCTAATCTAAATTGCCATTTGAACCACAATTCACAAAAGAGGGGTGGGATCTATATTCTGAACCTAAGTGCACTCAGCTCAAATGGAAGATTTAAATGGCAAACAGAGGCAGAGTATAATATTCAAAATATTCAATCCCAAATTACTCAGCAGACCAAGAACTAAGAGAAATCTCAAGTCAAATGAGAAAAGACGAGGGTTACCAATGCTAAGAAAAGGCAGATATTAGAGTTATCTGTCAAGAATTTTAAAGCAGATATAAAAGTGCTCTAGTAAGCAATTATGAACCTTCTTGAAACCACTGGAAAAATAGTCTCAGTAAAAAATTAAGAGAAGAACCAAATGAGGATTTTAGAAGCTAAAATTATAATAACTGAAATGTTAAAAACTCATTAGATGGGCTCAATAGCCATATATCCAGGATATATAAAAGATTCTTAAAACTCAAGAGTAAGAACACAAACAAGCTAATTAAAAAACAGGCAAACGTTAAGAAACAAAACAAATGAGCAAACTGATGGTTACCAGAGGGGAGGGTGTGGGGGGATGGGTGATACAGGTGATGGGAATTAATGAGCACATTTACCATGATAAGCACTGAGTAATGTACAAGAATGTTGAATCACTATAGTATATATATGAAACTAATATAACACTGTATGTTAACTATACCAGATTTAAAATGTAAAAACTTAATAAAAAAATACAGGTAAACAATCAGACACTTCCCAAACAGAATATACAGATAGGATAAGTACATGAAAAGATGTATAATATCAGTAACCACTATTTAGACACAACTTAAAAACCACAATTGTATATCACCTAATAGCTATTAGAACTGCTAAGACACAAAATGTTGACTATCACAAGTGCTGGTGAGGATGAGGAACAACTGGATCTCTCATATAATACTTCAAAACGTAAAATGGCACATTCTGGGAAACATTTTGGCAGTCTCTTATAAAGTGAAACATACACTTATAATACGACCCAGTAATCCCACTCCTAAGTTTTTAACTAGAGAAATAATTTATATTCACGAAAATACATGTAGATGAATACATGGATATTTATGACAGCTTTATTTGTAATGGTCAAAAACTGGGAACAATCCAAATATCTTTTAAGGGTAAACGGATAAGCAAACCATAGGGCATTCTTTGAATGCAATTTTAATGAACAGTAAAAAGAAACATACTATTGAGGTCTGCTACAACTTGAATGAATTCCAAGGGAATTATGCTAAATGAAAAGAGCCAATCTCAAAAGAATACATATGGAATCGTTTCATCTATATAACATTCTCTTTATAGTGATATTGAACAGATGAATGGTTGTTGGATGTGAGGTTTGTGTGAAGGGCATAACTACAAAGGGATGGCATGAGGGAGTTCCTCTGGGATGATGGAACATTTTTTATTTTGATTATGGTACTGTAAATATGTATGTATGATAAAATTCATAGAACTGTACACCCACAAAACACTGCCTATAAAAAAATGATGAAATGTGAATTTCACCGCTAAATAAAAAACTGGTGAAATCTGCAAGTAGTTTAGTTAATGCTATTTTATGCAAATATTAACTACCTGGTCTTGACTATTGTACTATTGTTTTTAAGGATATCACTAGAGGAATCGAGGTGAAGGGTAAACGGGAACTCTCAGGAGTTTTTGCAATTCTGTCTGAGCCTAAAATTATTTCAAATTAAACTTCTTAAAAACATGTAATTCTTATAAATATAGTGAATTTGTGTCAGTATTATTTAACTTATTAATTATTGAACTGGCAAGATGACAAAGGCACATGGCACATGGACCATGACATTCATTAACATCCTCCCCTAAACAAGGGTGTGTTATTTGATTCCCAAAGGAGCAGTCATAGTGTGAAAGGCAAAGCCCCAACAACAGTACTTGGGAGGAAGCAGACTCTGGGAAAACTCACTTACAATAACTGATATGAAAAATCCTAATGGCCATACATTAATACAATCCAATAAATCATAAAAATAGCATTTTTGATATCAGGTTTTGTGACAAAAAATTACTCTATCCAAATGCCAGTTGTATTAATAGAAAGAAGGTACTAAAATGTATAAAGAACATCAGAATCTAAAGAGAAAATAAAAACAACCCCACAATTTTGCAACAGTGAATGATTTTGCTTTATTGCTGTAACTTCTCCAATAAAGAATATGCCGAGTATTGATAGAAGATTGTTATTTGTTACTGTTTTTGTTATTGATCTGGGTAAAGGTACACCTATGCAAGTGAAGGTATGCTGCAAAATCGACTAGGCTAAAAGATAACTCTGGGATCACAGGAGAATTAGACAATTCAAGAAGCCAGCAGTGGGTACTTCAGATGTGGTGCCTTTCTAATTAAACCAGAGAATGAACATTTCATTTTTTTTTTCTGTTAATGGTACAATGTTTGATTTCTCTAGAGAAATTAAGGTCTGGTAAACAGTTTCCCCGAATGCTTTGCATGCAGGTTCTAATGTATTGACATTGAAGGAATGATCCAATTATTAATGTGATTAACTGTGGACTGCTGTTGGTCTTAGACTGATTACATTGATGGTTTATGGAGCAGAATCTGTACTTGGCTCAAATGTCTTCACCTAAACTGGCAACTTCTGCCTAGGGATCAGAACTACATTGAAAAAATATTGCAAGCAGAAGCACATGTAATAATTATTCAGCTAATTCCCATTGTCACTCAGAGACATGCTGTTACCAAGCAATGGTAATTACAATTGCAGGATGTGTACCACTGTTGCCATGTTTAAAATTAATGAATATTTTATTGTCAACACACAAATACAGAAATATCCTGCATTTGTTGTGCAGACAAATCTTCAGTGTTTCAGCAACAGAGACAAATAAAATTTACTCCCATGCAAATTTAATTACAATATGATAAATTAGAAAATGAGTGACATTTCATAAATTAGAAAGAGAATTAGAAATTCAAAAATGCTAATTTTTAATAAAGCCAATTAACACACATTAGAATTAAATGCAATCCTTGGCTCCATCAAATGATTTTTCCATTATTCTTTAGCGCAGCATTAAAATTCAAGATGTGAAGGGAAGAAAACATTCCGGAAATACTAACTATGACAAGAAAAGAGGAGGAATTCAGGTTTCCCTTCGNGAAACATTCCGGAAATACTAATTATGACAAGAAAAGAGGATGAATTCAGGTTTCCCTTCGGGGTTATTTTTAAATAGGTAACTGATAACTAGAAAAAATTTCTTCGTCTGCTACTTCTGAGATGCCGGTCTATGTCTTGACCATATTTTCTACTAGTTTATTTGTAATATCTTAGCTGGCTGGGATCTTCTAAATCCATTCTTTGATTCCGGTCTCATACAGTTCATTTAATCACAGCAGAGATGGGGACCAATTAAGGAAAATAAATGGTCTAACAGTAAAGCCACAGAATGAGGAATGCTTCTATTGCTAATTAACAAATGGCATTTTTGGTTGCTCTTTCAAAAGAAATTATTGTTGAAATTTATCCACTGCATAGGGTAGAAAATAAAGTTACTCTTTTCTAAATTGGAGGTAGACAGTCTTTTGTTACCCTGTATAGGTACTGAGAGATTTCTGTTTGTTTTTCCTTTCAAAGGAAGGAGAAATATACAGAAAATTATAAAATTTACTAAATGTGTAGAATGTATAATAGGACTTACTTTGATCTGAAAACACCTCATAAAGAGGATTTACTATTTTATAATAGGAGGGAAATGAGGTATCCCGCTATGCTGAAACAGATGAAATCTTCCATTATATTTTATTGTTGTTTATAGAAACGTGACACATTTTTCACACTTCCCACCTGTCCAACACTGGAAACAATTACTATCCAATATTTGATATTTATCAGCACTATGTGTGTTTTCTATTTTAAAATATACATACATTTTATGTATGCACATATATATCTAAAAATTACTGTTTTATATGAATAATCACATGCTATATGTATATTTTTCTGCAATTGACTTTTTTGACCAACCTTATCTTTTTGAGATTTATCCACAGATTGAAACATGTAACTCTGATTCATTTTCACTGCTGAATAGTATATCACTTACACATGTATAACTCAACCTATGTATTTTACTATTGATGAATGTTAAGTCATTTCCACTTATTTTTCATCACAATGCTGCTACAATAATTCTGGTATAAGGATTCCTTTGTGCATATATAAGAATTTCTTTAAGGCAGTTGTCTTGAAACAAGAGTACGTTTATCCCTGGTGGCATGAAAAAAAACTCCCAATGATATGTCAATATGGGTAATTTTAAGGTATGAAGTTCCATATCTTAAGGTTCCCTGGGAACTCTTTCATAGTTGTCCTCACAGTTTACAAAAGAATTGACATCTTTATAACAGCAATTCTTCTGATCCATGAATCTGATGTATCTCTCCAATTACTTAGGTTCTCTTTAACATACTTCAATAGAATCCTTTAAAATTCTTCATAAAGTTCTGCCGTATTCTTGGCATAGTAAGCCTCTTTTCTTAAATTATAGTTTTAACTATTTGTACTAATACATAGGAATGTGCTTGATTTCAGTGTATTGCTAGACTCATAAATGCTAATAGTTTTCCTACACATCCTCTGGGGATTTCCATGTAGGGCAGAAAAATTGTTTTCAAATAATGATAACTTTGGGTTTTTCTTCTGAATCCTCAAAGGTTTTCTTTTTCTTGTCTTACTTCAATTGTTAGAATCTCCATTACAATTTTCACCTAGTGAAATATAGGCATATTTCCATTTTTTGATTGTTTGTTTTGCTCTTGAATTTGTATTCATTCAATTTCTTTGATGATTAGGTCTATTCAGTTTTTCTACCTTCTTCTTGAGTTTTCTTTAGTAAGTTATAGTTTTCTAAAAAATATTCCATTTTGTTGGGTGAAGGGGAGTGGGAGATAAAGGCTTCCAGTTATAGAATGAATAAGTTACAGGAATGACAGGTACAGCATAGGGAATTCAGTCAATGGTATTGTAATAGCATTGTGTGGTGACTGATGGTAGATGTACTTGTGGTGAGCATAGCATAAAGCATAGACTTTTTGAATCACTATGCTATATGCCTGAAAGTAATGTAACATTGTGTGTTAACTATACTTCAATAAAAAAATATTCATTTTCCCCCCTAAGTTTTCAAATTAACTGGCATACAATTACCTATGATATAATAGAATTCCTCTTGTCTCAGCCTTAGCTGAAAGCTCAAGACAAATAATAAAGTAGCTACCAAGTACTTTACTTCTTAAAGTGAGTTACCCTTGCAAGATTGCCAGCATTTTTTAATCATTCACTGTTATTATATAGCGAGTAAGGGCTAACAAAGCTTGCAGGGAGCATGACAAGGTGCTTTTCATGTCCTCCTCTCTCTGCGTGAGACAGAATTAATTGCATTTCCCCCCTTGTCTTAGGAAGTTGAGTGAAGAGGACTTAAAAAGAGCCATGCCAAGAAGTTTATACATGCCTCCTAGAGCCATGACTATGTATGGAATAGTGTTTAATTTTCATAGGGACAAACTAAGCACAAGAGATGGTCTGGAGCTAACACAGCAGTGACAGAGAAGGCTGCATTTTAACCAAAGACTCTTCTTCCAAAAGGGCAAAAGTGTGTGTGTTCCCAGAAGGAATACGCCAAGATTCATCTTAAAAAGGGATTCAGTCCAAGAGGGTCATCTGGGGGAACAATGGGACCCAACTAGAAACTCAGGTGCTGAGGGGGAGTTATAATTGGCCAGGCAGTAGGGATAGTCTCTATGAGGAGCTCTCCAGTGGGGATGTCTGAGGAACACACAAAAGTGTTCATGAAATTAACACTGAATAAGAGTGCGTCAGCCATACCTGGAGGCCAACTGTGTTAATCACATATACATCTGTCCTTTTCTTTTAGTCCACTTTACGCTTAATGTCTTCCCTGAAGGAGTAAAACTAGTCAGTTGGAAAAGACAGAGAGAAGGGAAAGGAAGAGAGAAGACAACCATCCTCCCCACTCCCACCACTTCCTGAAGACTGAGCCAGGCCCTCATGAGAAGAGGAAGAGAATCTTTTAAGAAATTCAGAGCATTGACATTAACCTGGACTGGACTTTTCTTACTAAAAGTAAAGGCTATTTTCTAAGAGACCAGAAAAGTTGTGGAACTTGCTGAAGATTTTTTTCATTGGCAAGATATAGAATATTTTTCACTATATCTTTGCAAGGCAAGTGTGAGAAAAAGTGAAGTTCATTTCTGCTTACATCCAAAGAGGTCTAGTCCATTAAATAAACTGGTAAGTTCTCCAGCATTGTCTTTAAAATATCTGCTGTGTCTATAATTATGTCCCACTTTGTCATTCATTTTATTATTTGTTTATTCCCTTATGATCAATATATTATCCATTAGTGTCAAAGAATATATATTTGGCTTTGTTGGTTCTCTTTATTATATCTTCATTTCCTACTCCATTTCTTTATATGTTTTATATTGCCATTTGCTGAATTTCTTTGGAGTTGATCTATAATCATTCTAACTCTAGCAAACTGAACTTTACGTTCATTGCCTTTCAGTGCTTTTGTTCTTCCCTATTATAAGCTTATGATATTATACATTTCTATCTAATGCTTACTCACCATCACTCCAACAACTATTCTCATGAAAATAGGCATGAAAATACTTGTCTATCTAGTTATTTGGAAGTCCAGGTGTTTTTCTTTAATCTAAATTTCTTTTTCCTTTGTAGTTATTTTTCAAATTGATTTCTAACTTAATTACATCATGGTTAGAGAAAGTTGCCATATTATACCAATCCTTTAAAACTGGCTGAGACTTGTCTTATGCCTTATTATACAGTTAGTTTACAGAAATATTCCCCATGTCCTTGAGAAAAATATGTTCTCTAATTGTTGGGCAAAGGTTTCTATTTTCATTTATTATGTAATTCTCATTAATTGTATTGTTCACATCTTTTTTTCTTTCCTGATCTCAAGTATGGGAGAACTGTAGAAGGATACATTTGTCCTATTGCTTCTGTTGATTCTATTTTATTTTTATTCCAGTCCTTTTATTTTCATACCTAATAACTAACCAACTCAAGAATCATTATAACTTCATGGGCATAGAAATTTTAACTATTAAGATTAAAGGACTCAGAACTGAAAGTATAGTGTACCCTATGCTCTCTGAAGAATATTAACCCTATCCAGGGAAGGTACAAAGTGAGAAAAGGTAAGAACTCTCCAGACATCCAAGCGGTCATGAGGAAGTCTAAAGAAATCAGACTAGGAATACTCTTCCCTAGTTTTGATCCTTCTAAGTGCAGGAGTTCAGAGAGAATTCAGAGTGCTCAAGAAAAGACTACCATGGCCCCCAGCCTCCCACTTACAAGGTATTTCGGACATCGTTTCATTTCTATTCCCTAGAACTCAGAGCCTAGACTCCACTACCTCTCTTGAGACTACTAGGTGTAATTTCATTGGGCACATGAGTGTGCTATTGCTGGGCCATATGGTAATGCTGGGTTTAACATTTTGGGAACATGAAGATTATTTTCTTTTTTTTAAATTTCTTTTTTAATTTTTTATTATTAACATATAATGTATTGTTTGTTTCAATATTCCACTGCAGTATGATATCTTATTAGCTCTCCCACTTGGAATGCTCTCACTCTACATTTTATTCTTGAGATGTCAGTAGTCAGACGATGCATGTAGTAGTCAAGGTGCAAAAAGTATTTGTAAAAAATGTTTTATTTTCTATTGTACCTTATATTAACTTTATTGCTATTGGAAATGATGACTATTACTATTAGAAAAAAATGGAAATTTGGGAACTGAAAATACAGAACAGAGGGATTGTGTAGAAATAAATATGGGCCAAAATAAGAAAACAAAAACAAATAAATCATCAGGATCTCAAAATACAGATAATTAAAATCAAAAGGCAAAAAAATCCCCAAAATATCCTCACATATTGAACAGACAATGGATTAATTTTCTTAATATAAATATTTTGCAACTCACTGAAAAAATAGGTACACATCCCATGAAACTAAGATTTGAGAGCGGCAAGGATTTCATTATAAGATATACAAAGGGTAAAAAACATTTTTCAACATTCAAACTTACTTCAAATTATCAAAATGCAAATTAAAACAGCAACCAAAGAAGTCTTTAGCTAAGAACTGGAAAAACTTGATCATACCCATTCTTGGCGTGGAAAGACAACCAGATATCACCACTCATTGGTAATGTCTATTGCACGTGGTACAATTCCAAATCGAAAAGTTTTATACCCATCTCTCTGCTTATCAATTTAAACACATATATACCTGTCTTGGAAAATATATACATACTGATTTTTCATTAACACTGGGAATATAAAGTCCTTATAATCAGAGCAGTAAAATTATCTCTTTTGTGAGCTATTCATAGATACTCATGTAATAAAATGTAATTATAATATTTCAACATAGTTAGGAACTTGTCAAGCCAAACCAATAATTTAGAAAGGGCATGAGTATGTTAATGGAGCCTAATTGGTGGCCTGCTGGGTTCAGCTGCACTTTGGTAGGTGGCACTAAAGCGGTGGTATCTATTTTGGAATTTTTGGAGCAACAGGTGCTTCTTTCTCCCTCAGCGAATTCAGTTAGCACGCCAATGGCAGCTCAAGCCTTTGTTTATCAAAAGCATCTAAGTCTCTCTTTGCCTCCTAGCCTGGCTACTCTCTGAGCTGGAATAAAAAGTGCATATGGAGTTTACAGGTTTCATAGTTCTTTCAATGCATTATCTCATTTAATCCTCAAAACAACTTTGGGAGATAGGTCTTATACTCTATTACTAAATAGGAAATGAAATTTAATTAGTTGTAGAAAGCAGAATTGGTTCCCCAAGGCTAATTTGTCCAGTGCCACAATTAGTAAAGGGCAATATTAGAATTCAGATTAGTTTCTCCTGACTCTACCATTATGCACACTTTCCACCACACATTCCTGAGCTTTTTGAGTCAGTGAATACAGGAATATCTCCATTTTACAGAAGAGAGGTTTTTTTTTAAATAAATGATTTACAAATGAGCCATTACAAGAATGGGTAGAGATTGTACTATTTCTAACGAAACCTAGAGTCCAGGATTCCTAACTTGACTCTGCTTTGTCTTCTCTCCCCTACCTGCTGATGTCTCTGGGGATGAAGTGACAGTTCCTTGAGATACCACTCAAACTTTTTTTTTAATGTTTTTTTATTATATTATGTTAGTCACCATACAGTACATCCCCGGTTTCCGATGTAAAGTTCAATGATTCATTAGTTGCGTATAGCACCCAGTGCACCATGCAATATGTGCCCTCCTTACTACCCATCACCGGTCTATCCCAATCCTCCACCCCCTCCCCTCTGACCACTCAAACTTTTGAGGTTCTTTGGGGCAGAGTTCTACGCCTTCCAAACAGTGCCATAAAACATGCTGCCAACACAATCCGCAGTCCTCAGGACTCAGGCAAAGAGTACCCTATTTACATCTTTTTAAAAAGACTGTAATGATAAATATGTACAGCAGTCAACTGAGACTTCATACCTAACCAGGTGCAGATTAAAAAAAAATAATTTCAGCAAAAAGTGAGAAAGCATTTTCCCAGCTCACCCCATAAGAGTTTAATTTGAATTGATCTCTAAAAAACCAGAAATTGCTTAAAGTAAAATTTCATTTTCAAGTAAACAAAAGATGTTTGTATTTGTATATATATTGCTTTTGTCCAGAAAGAATACAAGGTACCTTACAATGATACATAAATGAAATAAGAGAACAGAGATTAATTTTAGAAGCAAAATGATAAGGTGCAAAATTAACCAGAGAATAGAGAATGAGTATCTTTTTGATGCATACATTACAATTTGGTCAAAGTTTTTAACTGGAAAGATGGTTATCAAAACCTCTTTTTTGCGTGTGTGTGGTTCAACTTCCTATAGTTTTGTGATAAATCAGCAAAGGAAATCGCACTTTTGGGGATACCCGATAAAACTTACAGTGAGGAAATGCCTTTTATTGCATGACTAAAAATACTGCTCTGCAATGTCGGATTTGTAGAGTCTAGGTCCTGAGTTTGGAAAGGGTTAAAATGTTAAGGATAAGCCACAACTCTGGACTGCATACAAAAACTTTACTCAAGCACCAGCCGGAATAAAAAATATGAAACAAATAAAAATATAGAAGTAATTAGGTTATCCAAATGTGCTGACAGACTGTTTCTCTAAGTAGTGTTAAGTCCTCCAGCAGCTCAAACATCCCAGGAGAATAACTGTGGTAAATAATCAAATCCCAAAGGGAGGTGAGCAGACTTTGGGGTCAGTGAGCTCTTAACAGCTGACTTGGATGATCCTTCTAGTGGCGTTTTCTTGCCATGTGTGTTTTCCTAAACCCCTGAATTTCTAAGTAACCTAAAGCTTGCAGGTGTTCTGTGCTTATTGTCCACTGGCCCTCACACTATGCCTTTCACACTCTAAGGGTTCTGTTTGTATGAAATTTGGAAGGGGGGAGAAGAGAAAGGAGCCACCATTAATATCCTCTGGAGGCAACTGCAGGTAGATACCTGGGCAGAAGATAAGGTTTTGAGAATCATCTGCTCTGGATGCCAGCTAAGACTGGAAATTGCAGAAATGATGGAGAGTTACCAAGGTGTCCAGGTGAGCACCTGTGTGTCACCTACCTCTAACAGCTTTGTGCCCAAGCCTGCCAGCAGCTGGGTAAGCCATTAATTCTCTGTGCTGAAATCCTACTGTTTGGAATATCTGGAACGGTTTTTGTTTTCCGGGCCAATCTCTGATACTCCACCGAATGTGCTGACCAAAAAAACCTCCTAGTCAATGTTACTATGGGAAAACCAGAAATACTACATAATTCTCAGTGTCCATAAAATAAAAGAGAACCAGTTACTCATGAGACATACAACTATTCTTAGTGTAAGAGACTTTTCCCTCAACAACAGCCTTCAAATAAATGGAAGTTTCAGAGTGCTACTTTTCTAAACATCCTACAATAGAGGCTTGACTTCATGTGAAGGTGATGTGGAAGGAAACAGGCAACACACTGTCATCATGACACTCAGCTCCCTGTGGGCACAGTTTTATTTTCAGTAACACTTTTAGGATATCTAATTGAATGGACAAATTTTCAAGAGGTCCTTTGCTTATCTCAGTCTTGACACATATCTGTGGATAGAAGAGTTACATTATACTGGAGAACATGTTAACGTAGCATGCATTTTGAATTACTGGTTAAATTCAGGTTCATAGGCTTTAAAGACAACCAATCTAGATATAATAGTACCTATCTCTGAGGAAGAATAAAGAGCCTGACAGGACTTTCCTGAATAGAGATCCCCCACCCCCACTTCCCTTGGAAGTTGCAAAGGTAAGCCCTGCATGCAAATTCCTGACTACCCTTAGAAACCTATTTTACATCCTTTCTAGAAGGATGCTTGGGCAATCAGGGCCTATTGACAAAACTCCTGTAAACGAAAGTTCTAATGAATTTGCTTATGCAGATTTTCTTTGGAAAATGTGAATATTCTTAAGAAGCATGGTTCATATTAATAGTATTTTGTATCCAAAGTGTTTTAATTATTACTTAAATTCTATAGTAGACACTCTTGTGGATTGCCTCCATAAATCATGTAAAAAAGACACCTATCTAGAAATTAGAACACCACTGACCAGAATTCTTCCCTCACATAGACACATTCTCATCTGTGGGAATTCAAACTGTTGCTATTTAAAGCTTCTAAAGACATAAGAGTCACGGTTGCACTTTTCAAACTAATAGTGTAAATTTATTCAATCATTAAAAAAATATTTCTTGGATACCTACTATGTGTCAGACATTGTGTGTACATACCAGGATATATAAGTGAACAAAACAGACAAAATTCTCTGTTCTCACATTCCAGTGGTAGAGATAGAAAATATGTCAAAATAAGTAAAGTCAGTTGTATGTTAGAGGACAGTGGGTGGCACTGAAAAAACTTGGGAAGAAAATGGAATGCGGAATGGCAGGGATTGGAGTTGCAATTTTAAATGGAATTATGAAAGAGCTATTTCTTACATTTGGTTATTATAGGGAGTCCAGCAGATATTAATAATACCCAATTCTCTATCAATTTCCTAGTAGGTAGTGCAGGGTAGTGATCCAGAGCCCAGATTCTGGAGCTAGTCTGCCCCAGTCAAAATCTTGGCTCTAGGGGCGCCTGGGTAGCTCAGTTGTTAAGCATCTGCCTTCAGCTCAAGGCGTGATCCCCGCGTTCCGAGATCGAGTCCCACATCAGGCTCCTCCGCTGGGAGCCTGCTTCTTCCTCTCCCACTCCCCTGCTGTGTTCCCTCTCTCACTGGCTGTCTCTCTGTCAAAATAAACAGTCAATAAAACCTCAAAAAAAAATCTTGGCTCTAATATGTATTAGCTGTATAATCCTCGGTAAATTAACTAACCGGTGTCTCACTGTTTCCTTTTCAGCCAGGAGCTAAGTATAGGTCTTATCTTTTAGTCATTTTGTGAGGAATATGAATAAAGCACTTAGAATATTGCTGGCCACATTGCAAACACTCAATAAGCTCTAATGACTATTACTGAGTTGGCGTTAATCATAACAGCTCAGCTCATGTAGTAATGTGCTTATTTCCATAGTCAGAGATATATTTTTCTTTGTCAGAAATAGAAGGTTTTGAATTGAACTAGTAGACAACAAACATATCTTACCTAAAAACAATGCAACTGATTACTTAGTATCAAGAAAATCACTTTGAGAATATTTCATTACTCATTTTTCCACAAGGATTTACCTCCTCATCTCTAATTTGGGCGAGATTTTCTTTAGGGCATTTTGTTTCCTATAAGTTTGTTTTTACACCTCCAAGGTAAGCATATTTATTCATCTCAAATACTTGAATCAAGTGAAAACAATGCTGTCTGAAATTAGTTTGGTTAATTTGTTTTTCTCTTTCCAAAAGCTTCTATCTCAGCTCTACCTGAATATACTTGGTTTTATTCTTTTGACAAGCTTATCCCGTACTAAGCTGTGTTTCTTTACAGCTTGATTGCAGTGTGTCAAAACTGCTGGGCTCTAATCATGAGCCTCTTTTCAAAGATTCAGTTGCTTCCCAGTAGCTGAATACTTAACATCCATCCACCGACTGTTACTGTCAGCATCCTGCTGCCTCCTCACGTGAGGAGTTCCCAAGCTCTTTTTACTTCAGCAACTTAATGAGCACTTTGAGTTGTGAATACTATTTTCTCTGTGAGGCCAGGGCCATAAATCCCCTCGAGTCTCTCCCCTCCACCCATATTAGAGGCGGGGGAAGCCTCCTCTCTCCCCACCCCACCATTCTTTATCCTGGCAGATCAACAAAATTCTCTCAGCTCTTCTGAACTAGCCGTTAGCAATCCTGCAATCTCAATGTCTCTCTCTCCTTCCTGTTCAGAACCAAATGTAATTTTTCTAGACACAATTTGTGACAGCAGCTCTGTCATACACCAAGATGATCAGATTGGGGAAGCCCTCCCAAGACTGTAGAATAGAAAAATATGCTGCCCACAATAAAGGGTTTACCTACAAACTTGTATCCTTGAGCTCTCCTTTCACTGCTTTTTGAGAGTATCTGGGGGTTTTCCCTAAGACAAAAGAAGATATTAAATCATATTTCCATCCTATAATTTGCAAAGCTTTCGGTATTGTTAGGTATGTACTACTCAGTAATTTTAGTTTTCCGCCCCCTTTCTACCCCCTGGGCTATGTATACTTCCACTTTTCAAATATACACACACTTTTTCCCAAAGTGGTCCCACAATACAGAATATTCCTTAACTTGCTGCTCTCTAAAACTAATACGTGGTGTTGCAGCTATCCCATCAGTACCAGCAATGCATATGGGATTTGTAATTGCGCTATCTGAATATGCATACATATCATCTCCTCCATGCAGCACTGTGTTAAATCAGGCAAATTACTTCATCTCTTTAACCCTTGCCTATCTCTAAAATGGGGATAGCGTCTACTTCACAGGGTTATTTTGAGGATTAAATATGGTGCAGTAAGCACTTATCACATCACCTAGCAATTGGAAAGCAATCTGTATTTCAGCTATCAATATAGTTATTACTGTCATATCACCATTATTTAACAAATTTGCTTCATTTTAAAAATTACCAAAAATAGTATTCCATTTTATGAATTAATGATTCTCAGTGTGTCCAACCAATTTCCTATTAATGACTTTTCAGATGGTTTCTAATTTTTTAATATTAGAAACTGTGATGATGGACAGTTTCACATGGTCATCTCTACACACTTATGGCCATTTTTCTGTTTGCAATTTCCCCCCCCCAAATTCTCAGTAACCCTGGAGAGTGTGCATAGAGATTAAGAATTTCTTTCCTTTCACTAAAATGTTCCTGTTGCACATCCTTTGGCTGACCTGGGCAGGGGAGTAAAATTGCAACTTCATCCAACTATTGAACATTGCCTCTAGTACTACCCCAACAAGAAGCCTGGCCAGAGAACCCCGACAGCCATGAAGCCCTTCCTATGGCCCTGCTCAGGCAGAGAGCCAAGCCAGCAGCCCTGACCAACTGTTGAGCCTAAAGAGAGTCTGAAGAGAGACACTAGGCAGCCTCTAATCCTGACCAATGGAACTGCCCACCACAGAGCCCACCCTACAACTCTGTCCAACGGTGGAGCCCACAGCCAGTGACCCCATCCAAAGGTGGAACATAGCCTATAGTATCACCTAAACAGGGAGCTCAAAAGGCAACCCCAAAGAACCACAGAGCACAGTCTTCAACCACACTCAACTGTACAGCTAGAGGCCCAGCTCAACCAGAGAATCCAGCCAGCAGCTTAGTCTGACACTAGAGCACAGCCAGTGGGCTAACCTGATGATGAAGCCCAGTCTGAGGCTCCATTCAATTTTGGGGCACAGACTCAGGCCCCATCTAATGGCAAAGCCCTGCCCGTGGGTCTGATTTACTTAGAATTCTTCAATGACTTTCCTTTGCTCTTAGGATGATGTCTTAGTGTATCTGGGCTACCATAATGAATATCATAGACTATGTGACTTAAACAATTTATTTTTCATTGTTCTGGAAGCTGGAAGTACAGTTGGACTTTGGTGAGGACTCTTTTCCTTGTTTGCAGATGACCACACTCTGGCTATGTCCTCACATGGCAGAGAGAGATGAGCAAAGAAGAGAGAGGGGGCGGGAAAGAGGGGGAGGGAGAGAACAAACTTCTGGTGTCTCTTATTAGGGCACTAAATCCATCATGAGTGCCCTCTCTTACGACCTCATCTAAACCTACTTTCTTCTTAAGGGCCCACCTCCCATTATTATCACATTAGGGGTTAGAGCTTCAACATATGAACTTTGGGGGACACAGCATTCAGTCCATAGCAAAGAAAGACCGAAGTCTTTAATATGACCTACGTGTTTTGGATTCTATTGCCTCAAGCCCCTCTCACACCATGTCCCTGTGTTCTCTGAACTACAACCATGATACTATGATTTCAGTTCCCTGCACTTGTCACTCTATCTTCCACCATAGGAGCTTTGCATATGCTACTGCCAATGTCTGGAATGTTCTTTCCCATCTTCCAATTTCACTTTACCTAGTTAACTCCTACTATTCCTTCAGATTCATTGCCAATCTTCATTTATTTAAGGAAAACTTTTATCACCTACCTAGCTTCATAAGTTTCCCTATCACAAGTTCTTAGATCCATATACCTCATCTTCACTGTACTTACCACAGATATCTTTAAATGTATTCATGTAATCTTTGATTAACTTCTAGATCTTCCAATATAACATAAGTTCCATGAGGATATAAATATGTTTTGTGTGTGTGTGTGTAGATGTTTTATCTTCACCATCATAAACCTAGAATGCAATACTGTGTCTGGTGCATGGTAGACTAGACTTTCAAAAAAATGTTTGGTGAATAAATTCCTTCAAGGGTTTAAGAACTAATATTACAGACAGGGAATATCCATAAAAGATAATGTATACAAATTTGACTTGGTATTTAAGTGTTCATATAAAAACTCAAGCCAAGAAGATATACAATAGTATAGAAGAAAGCACAGTCCTGAAGGATAAGGCAACTTGAAGCTACCAGAGAGGATCTGAGAGTGGACCTAGGAAGCGAAGAAACAATGAAGTTTAGATAATCAGAAAGAGGAAGTAGGGTCTTCTCTGGTGAAATATGCTAGTGTTAGTTATTGTTTTTCTATTTTTTTCTCTTTGGCCATGAACCATAAATTTGTGCTTTTCCCATGAGTGATGTTATCTTAGCATAATATTTCATTCTGGTAATTCTCAACCTACCACTGTGATATAATTTATTTACTTGGTTGGAGTGGAAAAAATTAGGCATTTGTAATAAATATGCCATAAATCCATTGTAAATAATAACTTTATGTACCACTACCACCTCATATCTCACATAACTACTTTGCATAGCACTCTTCATGTTAGTTATATAATCACAGAACTACCGGACAGTAAGAATACAATTCAAAAGTCATATTATTAAAAGAAACTTATCCAAGAGGATACAGGTGAAACACTATTATACTTAGATGGTTATATATGCGTGTTATTTTTATGATTGTTGGCATTTTGTTTAAGAAGTGATATGTTTAAAATAAACTTTGGGAAGAATTATTTTGTTATGATATAACTAATTCTTCAGGTTAAAGTTTTCTAATATACCATGACACATAGTTGAAAGATGTATTTGCAAATTGCATTTTGGTGTTTCAAATTGTAACTTACTAGAAAATTAAAATGTAGCACATGTTATATAATAAGGACCTTTTAAGCATATTGACACCATGAATTCTCTGCTTGTTCTGTGCCAAATTCTCTCTCTTCAATGCTAAACATCTGAGCTTTTCCACAGTCTTAGTGTTCCCAATATATCCCTTCTCCATCACACCTTCACCTTATTCTTTTGAACGAACATAAATCTTCATGTTCCCAAATACAAGACTGATTCCTCTCTCCATGATTCCCTTCTGATCTGGTACTGAACCAGTGACTTAGAAGTCCCTTCCCCACTTTGCAGGTCCCAAAGACTCTCCTACCAGGACATGGCTTTCACGAGTGTCACACACACCTGCAGGAACCCGATTTGGGATTGCCTTTGGAACTGGCTATAAAAGAGCTGAGGAAATTGTTATCAAAATCTATGTTAAAAAAACTGTTAGTAGAGTCCAGAAGATGAGTGAGGAAACTGCTATTGGAGTCTAGAAAAAATGGTGAGCTATGCCTGGAGTAATGAAAAAATCACAAAAAGGTCATCTATGATATAAAAAAAATATATGTAATTATGAATCTGCTAAGGTTATTTCTAGGCAAAATGTTTGAAAAGTCAATTGTCTTCTTTTAATGGTATATGATGAAGTGCAGGAAACAAAAGAAGAGCTAAGGACAGAATTGCTAAATTTTCAAGTAGAATTAGAAGAAATAGAGAGAAGCGGAGATCCCCGAGTTGGAATATAAAAACTATTTCTCATTTCCAGTTCTTCTGGAGAGAAAAAGATTCTCAGAGAAAGAAATGGTTCCAGGGTAAATATCCCATCAAGGTTATAAGACCTCTGAAATAGTCAAGACAGTACCTATCAGACCCTCCCACTTTGACAGAAAACCTCTAAGATTCTTAAAGTTATAATTTCATGAAAGCTTAATTCCAAAATACTGTTGAAGATGACTAGGAAAGTAGATCTCAAAAGGAAAAGAATTATGTATGTGGCTTTTGTCTAATAGAGTAGAATATAATCTAATCCATAGAAAACCTATGACATTTTAAAAAGAATTGGATCAGGGACAGAGACCACTCAAAGGCAAAATTAGTCTCTGGGATCTAACTCTATGGGAAGGAAACTGGATGAGAAACCTACTCAGCCATTTTTTATTAAAAAGAAAAGATTTCTCAAAGGGCAGAGCCAAGACCTGTGAAGCACAGAAGATTAGAGAACCACTCAGGAAGTAGAAATGGATCTAATAAAGGAATAGTCCTTGAGATAACAGGAGGCATATGGAGATCTGCCTATATTTCAGAATTGCTATGACTTAGCAACAGTCTTTGAATGGGACTGTCTATTTCAGTTATCATTTTCCTGTCTCATTACTGCATATTGCATTGGGATGGGGGGCAAATAATTTTTGGTTTTAGTTAACAAGTAGGAAAGTTGAGATCCACTGGGGCCAGAGGACATTTGTGGTATTATATTACTATATAGTGACCCCAAGGGATCAACCTCCTTGTATCCATGTCTTTGTGCAGGACCCTCCAACATCAATCCTGATCTTGGCCATACGACTTGCTTTAGCCTATGCGACATTAGCAAATGCGACACAAGCAGAGAACCAAAGCACTTCTGAATTAAGATTTGTTGTCTCTTGGAGCATTTTTACCTACTATGTGGAAAAGTCTGAACTAGCTTCCCCATGAATAAAAGAGCATATGCAGAGAGGTGCAAGTCCTTTCCATCACAGATTAAGCCCAATACATACATGAATCCAGCTGAAGCCACCTGAAGCAGCACCAAGTCAACCCAGATGAGCTCAGCTCATACTATAAGCAAATAGATGATTGTGTTTTAAGCAACTAAGTTTTGGGGGCAGTCTGTTATGGAGCCACAGATAATAGACCTACCCGCTCTCTCAACCTCCTAGGTACACTGTATGGAATATTCTGTTCTCTGTGTCTTTCAAAAATGAAGATTTCCCAGCCATTTTCCTATTTAACGTATACATGCCAAGTATAACTTTATTGTATCTCTCCATAAAAGACTGTAAGCACTTAATGCAAAACCTGGATCTTATTTTATATTCGTAGCATCCAACACAGTATTGGCACAGAGCAGGAATGTTATGAATTTGAATATGAATGAATGGCCATAATTTTTTCATATGCCCAATACCAGATTTTGACTTGTTATCAAGCAGTAATGATAATAATTAAAATAATTTACCTCAGGAGGACAACTAGTTTTTTCATTACATTGTACAATTTATATTAAAAGTCTTCATTTTGCACAGGATCTTACTAATATTTTACATATTTGGATGCAGACCATAGAGAATACAAATCTAGAGATATTTTGTTCTAAATCCCAGATCTTACCTAGTGATATTCTTGTTCTAAAACCAAACATAAAGGTTGTGTCTAAGGGATACGTTATAATTAAAATATTTTGTAATAAACAAAAAGTGTCCTTATTATAGCCTTCTATGATAAAGGACATATGCAACAGTAAGAAATTACCCATTTTAGGTTCCCAGAATTCAAGAGTCTTTCCAGACCCCATGTCTTCCACTCCTCACCCCTGGTTCCAAATCCTCCCAGTTTCCATCATAAGGTTCATTACTGGAAGTTAAACAGTGCAGTAGTTAAGCCCCCTGGCTTCTGAAATGCAATCCAAGTTTAACTCGTGGCTCTGACGCTTCCTAGCTGCATGACTTAGAACACGTTATTTAACTTGTCAGCATTTCAATTTCCTCCTCTGCTAAATAGGTACAGGAGTTTCACTTACCTAAATATGTGAAGTTATTTACAAATGGTGAAAAGCACTTAGCAGAGAAACTAGCACTTTGCCAACCTTCCACAAATGTTAGCGCCTACTATTGCAAAAAGTTTGCTTTTTGAGCCTGCTTTCCAGTAAGTACTTTGGTTTGATGGCTCGTCCCTCATTGAGTTTGGATTCAGTCCATAGACATTTTTACTCACAGACAATTGTACCATATCTCTACCAGGAGACCAGTGTCCCATAATTCCATGTAAGATTTAATATTTGGAAAGGAAGTTTGGATAACATATGATTGGGGTATATATATTAATTTAATCCCTGCAGATACCAGAAAAAAATAATGTTGATTTTTTTTTTTTTAGAAGAGAGACAGTATATTGGTAATACCTGCCAGGCTATTAGCTATTTGTTATGGTTGAGAATCTTTCCACTGCACATCAAGGAGGAGTGGATCTAGAACAGAAAGTTGCCTATTTACTGGCATCATTTTATTTCATTTCATTATGTCTGTGGCATATCAATTGGATATATTTGTTTCTGCTCCAAACAAAGATACCTTGAGATGGTTTAGAAGAAAGGGACATATGCTAGAAATTACCATGTGTTCATTATAATCAATCATGCCAACTTAATCTTATTTTGATTTTTGCAGTATTTTTGTTTTTAATTTTTATGTCATAGTAGCACTGTTAGTTGCCTACTGAACATTTACTTTTATCTTCCTAATAGAGTCCTCATTTTGTTCTTAGGACTATGCTTAATGTAGGTTGAAACCATGTCTAAATATAGAGACTTAACTGTGATTGGTTGAAGCCAATCATTGGGGTGCCATTTCTCTTATTAGTGATTGATTTTGGCATGGATACAATATATTTCTAAGCAATAAAATATGAAGGAAGTCTATTCAGGTTCTTCTCTGGAAGACATCACTAGGAAGAATGTGAAACATAGGAGGAAACACCTCCTTCCACTAAATGTTGCATTATCTGATTATTGTGACTAATACTGAGATAACAGTGTTGAGATCTTGAAAGTGACACAATGAGTGTGGCAGGATAGGGAAATAAAGAAATGGGACCCTGGAGCACCGGGGGGCTCAGTCGGTGCAGCGCCTGACTTGATTTCAGCTCTGGTCATGATCTCAGGGTCGTGGGATCAAGTCCCAAGTCATCAGGAGCCTGCTTAGCATTCTCTCTCTGCCCCTCCCCACTCCCACCCACCCCCACACACTCCTGCATGCTCTCTCTCTCATTCTGTCTCAAAAAAAAAAAAAAGAGAGAGAGAGAGAGAGTAAAGAAACAAGAACTAGGATCTTGATGACATTATGCAGGAGATGATTTCATCAATCCTAGAGGTACTTATCTCTGAGGTATTTGGACTATGTGGGTTAATATGCAGTTTATCCTTGAACATCACAGGTTTGAACTGCATGGGTCCACTTGTACTTGGATTTTTTCAGTAAATATAATATAGTACAATAAATGTATTTTCTCTTCCTTATGATTTTCTTAATAACATTTTCTGTTCTCTAACTTACTTTATTATAAAAATATAACATATAAGACATATACAAAATATGTGTTAATTGACTGTTTATTTTATCCGTAAGGCTTCTGATCAACAGTAGGTTATTAGTGGTTAAGTTTTGGGGGAGCCAAAAGTTATAGGCAGACTTTTGACTGTGTGGGGTTGTTCAAGGGACAACTGCATTTTCATTATTCTTTAAAATGATCAAGTGGAAGTTTTCTGTTCTTAGAAACTTAAAAAATTCCTGAAAGACAGTTTTTAAAAAACCTAATATTAAATATTATGCCAAAAAGTTTTTAATGTTATTCCTCTGGAGAATATGAGGCCATTTATGTAATTTTATAGATTAAACTAATAATTCCCAAGAAAACTGGTTCATGGATCAAACAGGAAAGGGGTCTTTACAGGCATGCTACAGCACTCTGTCCTATTCAATATTTTTGTCCACTTTTGTCATGGATATAAAGGAGAAAAGCAGATTTATACTACCTGAAGACTGAAATCTAAACTTTGTGCATTGTTCGAGACCATTGGTGATATTTATTGTTCCAGCCATATTTCACATCATATATGTATGCATGTGTGTATACATATTTTGTTATATATATGATATTTATATATTATGCATAATCTGTATTATATATATTTATCATATATAAATATAAATATGAATACACACACATGATAAAATACTAACAGAATCCCAAATGTGTCCTGTTATTAACACACATTGATTTCCCACATGCTGGGGGACTTTTGTTCAAATATGCTTCCCATTTTTATTGATATAGTCGTTGCTCCTGATATTTGTCCAGACCCTTTCTTAATGGGTCAGTGGAAGAAAGCCCTAATGTCTGTGCTATTGGCTTACAGCTGTCCCCTTCTCCAGAGCATTGTCCTTGGCGGAACAGAAGCTATTTGGCTAGGAAATTAACTCCATTCCTGACGTGACAACCTGAACTACCTGAAGTGATAACCAATTAGTGACTGTCATAGGGGTACAAAAGATGACCCCTTTGCTTCAAGTTAGGACCTAATAGCGTAATTCATGCTTCAGAACGTCACATGGACTGGACTGAAGCTGATCCTCAATAGAATCTGAATCCTTGCTTAGTTTTCTTCTCCTACCCTTTCCTCTTCCCTTCCTTCCCCTGCTCCTGAGACTGCTCCTCAATAAATCAGTTTCACAAGAATCTTCATCTGACAACCTGCTTCTAGGAAAACAGAACTAAGATAGTACACCTGGATAATTTCTGAGTATCTTCAAGATTCAGGTCTAGTGTCATTTAATCTATATAACTATTAAAATTGTTCCAAGATAGCAGTAGGCACTCTTCCACCCCATGTTTACATAATTAATATATGAGTACTTCTTGTTTTAAACACATTAACATGCCTTGCTAATCTTTCCTTCACACTGTAGGTTCTGAGAAGGAAAGATTTGTATCTACTAAATAAATGCATTCTCCATAACACAAAGTATAGCAACAAAAGAGGCTTAAGAAAACTTTGAATAAGAGAAAAAATGATTTAGATTTCTTGAAAATAAGTAAACAGGTATTAGAAAATTTAAAACTTTTCAGTATGTATTTATCCAAGCCAGCAAAATGAATTTACAAAATACAAAAGTAGCATCTTTAGAAACGTTTCAAGAATTATTCATAATAATAATTTTAAACTTAGTACTGAGTTGGTTTTGATTCTCCAATTTTTCTCATCATTATTGGTCATATTTTCTTGTTTCTTTGCGTGCCTAGAATTCTTTTTAAGTTTATATTGGAAATTTTACTGCAAAATACACCTAACAGCCAAAAGACAAACAGCAAAATATGTTTATTTATTATTAATGATTCCAGGAAGAACTCTATAGTTCCATTTCTTTTTTTTTTTTCTTTTTTTAAAGACTTTATTTATTTATTTGACAGAGAGAGACAGCCAGCAAGACAGGGAACACAAGCAGGGGGAGTGGGAGAGGAAGAAGCAGGCTCCCAGCAGAGGAGCCCGATGTGGGACTCGATCCCTAAACGCCGGGATCACGCCCTGAGCCAAAGGCAGACACTTAATGACTGCGCTACCCAGGCGCCCCTATAGTTCCATTTCTGATGAGCTATGTGTTTTGGAAAGTTCTAAATGTATATTTCTGGCTTCAGACTTTCCTTTGAGCTACTGACTCACATATCCAATTGCATATTTGTCAACTCCACCTGGATTTATTACAGCTTTCCCCAACTCTGTTCTACTCACCCCAGTCCTGTCTCCCCATTTCAGTAAAGGGCATCACTGTATATATTATTGCTCAAACATTCAGATTCATTATTGATCCTCCCATTTCTGTGCCTCATCTCTTCTTACTACATCTAGTTTATTAGCAAGGATGCCTGGAATTTTTTTTAAATGATACATAAAGTGATTTTTGTTTCTTTGAGTGCTGGATATTTTTTATAATAATTTTTTATTATATTATGTTAGTCACCATACAGTACATCCCTATGAGTGATGGATATTTTTGTTTTGTTCTGGGTTGCAGTTAAATTACTTGAAAACAGTTTACCTTTCAGGTCTTGCTCTTCAGATTTGATAGTTGGGAAGTAACCAGTGCTCAGTCCAGGTCTAAGTATTTCTCAATACTGAGGCATAGCCCCTCTGTGTACCTGTAAATAATGAATCTGTAATTTGAACAAGTATACCAAATCTTGGACTCCTGATTCTAAAGCCTACCTTCTTTTCATTACACCATTCTGCTTCCAGCCTTTTTCTCTTAACTCTCAGCACGTTTTGAAAATTTGGAGTAAAATTCACTAAATGACCCACATCACACTTTTGCACTTGACTTGAAGATGCACATTTCTCCATCCTGGATTTGTACAAGACTGTGCTTAGTTTGTTTCCTTTGCCTTCTACAGATCATCAGAACTTTACATTTATCCCTGCTGAATTTCATCATGTTAGATTCAATGCATTAACGGCTATAGCCTATCAAAACACTTTTAAACCCACATTCTGATTTCTAACTAATTCACAGCTTTTTGGAAATTTATACCATCAGCAACTTTTATAATTGTCCCTTTTATATTTTCTTCTTGGTTATTGATAAAAGCACTGAATAAGACAACATCAAGAAGAGAGTACTAAAAAGCTTCAAGTTATCCTCAATTCTTTAATTAACACTATAAGTAGGTTATTTTAGGTAGTTACTAATCCAGCAAATTACATGACCATCCCAACAGCATTTCTCCATTTTTTCTACAAGTAAAAGTCCCGGTCGAATATTTTACTAGAATATAGTTTCATTATATGCACTGTATTTGACTTAATGCTCCCATCTGGAAACTAATTTCAAGTCAGTTTCCATGGCCAAACTGAGAACACACCATAAGTCTCATGTGATTTTATAAGTGGATTACTTGACTATCTTTCTTAAATGTCAGTATGAAATATTTTTCACCGCACTGATATATTTTAAAATCATTAAAAGTGATATTAAACATAAACTTAGTCAAATCACAGCATTAGCTCAGCCATCTGTTTTATATATGGTGTCTTAGTAATTTTAAAGATTCTACAGATTGTTTCATGAACTTGCAAACCTATCTGTCTTCTTTAAGAACATGAACCTTGTGGTCAAGATTGAGAGGCAGAAGAGCTGGATTCTACTCCCATTTCTGTCAATAACTATCTCAGTGGTAGTATTGTATCGTTACTAGTGTGGGTTTCATTTGATTCATTTATAAAGTGAAAACAATTTGCCATATTAGCATTTTCCAAAGTGTCCCTACAATTTTAATCCCAGAGTTTAATAGAAATTGCTGAAAATATGATGTCTATGGTAAAATAGTTCTGGGAAATATCAGTGAATTTCTTCACTATATGATTATCAGAGCCTTAAAATTAAAATGACTTCTGCAACAAAGAGCTATGCTAGTGTTCTCCAAACTTACTAAGACATGGAACACCTCTACACAGTTTATTTGCTGGTAGAGTATATGCTGGGAAAAGTAAAAGATTTTAAGCATTAAAGATCTAAGTATAATTTCTACTTCATAGGATTCTACAATTACCATATATTCTGAACCCACTCAATCAAAGTACAAGATCCAGAATTTTTACAAGAGAGGCAAAACCCAGGTGAACTGAATCAAAAGGGATGGCACCAGACCTGAACAAAATTTAAATTAAGATTTTGAAATATTTAATGGTGAATGGATTATGAGTGTATTAATGGCAAAAGGCTGTCCCATAAATAAAAGCAAACTCAATTATTGCCACTGAAAAGTTGCTGTGATGTGTTCTGAGTGATTTTGTGTTGTTGTGAGGTTGAAACAACATTCATATAAGAAAGGAAGTTTAAGATAGGCTTGATGAAAAATGTATATAAAAATATAAGAATGTAGGAAAGGAGCATATAAAAAATACATGGTTAAACAGAAAGAAAACAGAAAGTATAAGATTTTAGTTAGTTTCTGGAGTCCAAAGCACTGGGTGTTATACGCAACTAATGAATTGTTGAACATTACATCAAAAACTAAAGATGTACTGTATGCTGGCTAATTGAACATAATAATAAAAATAATAGTAATAAAATAAATAAATTTAAAAATAAATTCAAACAAAAAAATATTTTAAATATTGTGACAGATGGCATTGGCCTGGTTAAACAGTATGCTAATGGAGTTCTTAAACTTTTCATGTTTTTCAGTAGATTTCTCATCTTCCTCCGAAGTTTCTATGGAGTATAGATTATTTTTTTAATTTAAATTCAATTAGCCAACTTACAGTGCATCATTAGTTTCAGATGTAGTGTTCAATAACTTATCAGTTGCATATAACACCCAGCTCTCATCACATCACAGGCCCTCCTTAACGCCCATTAACCAATTACCCCATCCTCCCACCTTCCTCCCCTCCAGCAACCCTCAGTTTTTTTCCTATAGTTAAGAGTCTCTCATTGTTTCTCTCCCTCTCTAATGACTTCCCATCCTGTTTTCCCTCCCTTCCCCTACAGTCCTCTGCCCTATTTCTTATATTCCACATATGAGTGAAACCATATAATTGTCTTTTTCTGATTGACTTATTTTGCTTGGCATAATACCCTCTAGTTCCATTCATGTAAATGGTAAGTATTCATCCTTTCTGATGGCTGAGTAATATTCCATTGTATATATATGCACACCACATCTTTATCCATTCTTCTGTTGATGGACATCTCAGCCCTTTCCAGAGTTTGGCTATTGTAAACATTGCTGCTATGAACAGTGGGGATCAGGTGTCCTTTCAGATCACTACATTTGTATCTTTGGGCCAAATACATAGTAGTGCAATTTCTGGGTCATAGGGTAGCTCTATTTTTAACTTCTTGAGGAACCTCCATACCGTTTTCCAGAGTGGCTGTACCACCTTGCATTCCCACTAACAGTAAGAGGGTTCCCCTTTCTCCACATCCCTGCCAACATTTGTTCCTTCCTGTCTTGTTAACTTTAGCCAGTCTGACTGGAGTGAGGTGGTATCTCACTGTTGTTTTGATTTGTATTTCCCTGATGTCGAGTGATGCAGAGCATTTTTTCATGTGTCTACTGGCCATCTGTATGTCTTCTTTGGAGAAATGTCTGTTCGCATCTTCTGCCTACTTCTTGATTGGATTATTTCCTTTTTGGGGTGTTGACTTTGATGAGTTCTTTATAGATTTTGGATACTAACCCTTTATCTGATAAGATATTTGAAAATATCTTCTCTTATTCTGTAGGTTGCCTTTTAGTTTTGTTGACTATTTCTTTTGCTGTGAAGAAGCTTTTTATCTTAAGGAAGCCCCAATAGCTCATTTTTGCTTTTGTTTCCCTTGCCTTTGGAGATGTATCTAGCAATAAGTTGCTGCAGCTGAGGTCGAAGAGGTTGCTACCTCTGTTCTCCTCCAGGATTTTGATGGATTCCTGTCTCACATTTAGGTTTTTCATCCATTTTGAGTCTACTTTTGTGTATGGTTTAAGAAAATGGTCCAGTTTCATTCTTCCACATGTGGCTGTCCAATTTTCCCAGCACCATTTATTGAAGAGACTGTTCTTTTTCCATCAGATATTCTTTCCTGCTTTGTCAAGGATTAGTTGATCATAGAGTTGAGAGTCCATTTCTGGGTTCTTTATTCTGTTCCATTGATCCATGTCTCTGTTTTTGTGTCAGTAACATACTGTCTTAATGATTATAGCTTTGTAACAGAGCTTAAAGGCAGGCATTGTGATGCCACCAACTTTGGTTTTCTTTTTCAACATCCCTCTGGCTATTTTGAGTCTTTTCTGGTTCCATACAAGTTTTAGGATTATTTGTTCCAGATCTATTAAAAATGTTGATGGTATTTTAACAGGGATTGCATTGAATGTGTAGATTGCTCTGGATAGCATACACTTTTTAACAATATTTATTCTTCCAATCCATGAACATGAAATGTTTTCCCACTTCTTTGTGTCTTCCTCAATTTCTTTCATAAGTGTTCTGTAGTTTTTAGAGTACATATCCTTTACCTCTTTGGTTAGGTTTATTCCTAGGTATCTTATGGTTTTTGGTGCAATTGTAAATGGGATTGATCATTAATATTTCTTTCTCTGTCTCATTGTTAGTGTACAGAAATGCAAAATTCATAGAAACAAATGAAAATGAAAACATAGTTGTTCAGAACCTTTGGGATGCAGTAAAGGAAGTCCTAAGAGGGAAGTACATAGCAATACAAGACTTTCTCAAAAAAAATAGAAAAGTTTCAAACACACAACCTGACCTTACACCTAAAGGAGCTGGAAAAAGAAGAGTAAATAAAGCCTAAACAAAGCAGAAGAAAAATAATAAATATTAGAGCAGAAATCAATGAAATAGAAACCAGAAGAACAGTAGAACAGATCAATGAAACTAGAAGCTGGTTCTTTGAAAGAATTAATAAGATTGATAAACCCCCTAGGCAGACATATCAACAGAAAAGAGAAAGGACCCAAATTAACAAAATCATGAATGAAAGAGGAGAGATTACGACCAACACCAAAAAAACACAAACAATTTTAAGAACATATTATGAGCAACTATATGCCAAAAAATTACACAATCTGGAAGAAATGGATGCATTCCTGGAAACTTATAAACTACCAAAACTGTAACAGGAAGAAATAGAAAACCTGAACAGACCAGCAAGGAAATTGAAGCAGTAATCAAAAATCTCCCAACAAACAAGAGCCCAGGGCCAGATGGCTTCCCAGGGGAATTCTACCAAACATTTAAAGAAGAATTCATACCTATCCCTCTTAAGCTGTTTCAAAAAATAGAAAAGGAAGGAAAACTTCCAAACTCTTTCTATGAGGCCAGTATTACCTTGACACCAAAATCAGACAAAGACCCCATCAAAAAGGAGAATTAAAGACCAATATCCCTGAAGAACATGGATGCCAAAATACTCAACAAGATCCTAGCCAATAGGATCCAGCAGTACATTAAAAGGATTATTCACCACAACCAAGTGAGATTTATTCCTGGGCTGCAAGGGTGGTTCAACATCTACAAATCCATCAACGTGATACATCACATTAATAAATGGAAGGAGAAGAACCATATAATCCTCTAAATTGATACAGAAAAAACATTTGACAAAATACAGCATCTTTTCTTGATTAAACCTCTCCACAGTGTAGGGATAGAGGGAACATACCTCAATATCATGAAAGCAATATATAAAAAGCCCACAGCAAATACCATTCTCAATGGGGAAAAACTGAGAGGTCCTCTAAGGTCAGGAAAATGACAGGGATGCTCAATTTCACCACTGTCGTTCAACATAGTACTAGAAGTCCTAGCCTCAGCATTCAGACAACAAAAAGAAATAAAAGGCATTCAAACTGGCAAAGAAGAAGTAAATTCTCACTCGGCAGATGACATGATACTTTATGTGGAAAACCCAAAAAACTCCACCCAAAAATTGCTAGAACTCATACAGGATTTCAGCAATGTGGCAGGATATAAAAACAATGCACAAAATAGAGAGTATTAAGAAGAAAAAAGAAAAAAATAGAAGGCACATAGATGAACATGATTTCTTAGAAGACATATTGTATTTATTAAACTCTAATATATGTTTGTGACATAGTTCAAACTATCTTTTCCTATGTGCATCCTTTCAGTTTAACAATGGAGCTGTGTGGTGAGTGATGAGGTAAGATGGCAACGTTAAGGATTATTGTAAATATTAAAAGGATAAAAGAAGGCCAAATCCCTCTGTAAGTAAAGTGAAAAAAACAAACCTAATGCTGCTATGGTTATTCATATATTGTTTGTTTTTTCAGTGATGAGTAGATATGGATAAGTCAGGTAATCAGAAGGATTTTTTTGATAACTGAAATGGTTTGTAGCATGAAAGCCACAAACATAAAATAATTTTATAGTCACTCTTTTCTTCACTTGTTTCAAGAATTATCTTACCCTAATACTGATTTTCTATATAATGCCCTTGTGACATATTCTGACTTTTGAGTTGTCTACTTATTATGGTGTCCTTTGTAAAGTGAAAGACACTTGAGAACAATTTATATTTATAAATTTATCACCTAAATTCAGGGAGTAATTCATTGCAAAAGATCAACTATAAATGTCTGCTTTCTTCAGAACTAAAGAAACAGAACTCGATACACTATAAAATTTTAAATTGCATCTTGATACAGTAAGCCATTCCATTCAGAAATAGTGCTTTCCACATAATTTAAGGGAGCAGCATTCAGAGTTTCCAAAACCTCTCTTTAGTGAAGAGAAGGGCTATATGCACCCCAATGTTCATAGCAGCACTGTCCATAAAATTTCTTTACTAATTCTATAATTTACTCCTCTATAATGTACAGGACACTCTTTTGTTGAGTGCTCTCTCAAAACAAACACCTAGGCTCTTATATATCTAGTTAAGTAATGTGTGCAATATTTCTAATGATAACTTTTATTTTTTCCTGATACCTATGTAAAATTTGACACAAAAGCAAACTTTATCATGAAATCTGGGACAAAAATTCACCAGACCTCAATAGTTCAAGAATTAAGTCAACTGGGATTAAATCTACTTTAATGCCAGTATTCATGATCTGCTTTCCTTATTAACATGGAGTAAATGCAGTATCTTATCAATGGCTTTCTAGTTAGTCTCCTTACATAAACTTTTAATTAATTATGTCAACATTTTAAAGAAACAAATATGTATGTTAAAAGCTAGTTAAATAACAAATTCAAAATTTGACATATTTTATTCTTTTTTAAATGGTGATACGGTAACAAACTTTTTAAAATTTTTATTTATTAAGTTTTTAAACTTTAATTCCAGTATAATTAACACATAGTGTTACATAACTTTCAGGTGTACAGGGTGGTGATTCAATAATTCTATGCATTACTCAGTGCTCATCATGATGAGTGTATTCTTTAATCTCCATCACCCATTTCAACCATCCTCCCCTACTTCCCTTCTGGTAACCATCAGTTTGTTCTCTACAGTTAAGAGTCTGTTTTGTGGTTTGTCTCTCTCTCTCTCTTTTTTCCCTTTGTTATTTGTTTTGTTTAATTCCACATATGAGTGAAATTATATGGTATTTCTGATTTATTTCACTTATTATCCTCTCTAGCTCTACCCATGTTGTTGCAAATGACAAGATTTTGTTCTTTTTATGGCTGAATAATATTCCATTGTGTAGATAGATGATAGATAGATATAGATATAGATGATATAGATATAGATATAGAAAAAGATATAGATAAAAAGAAAAAGAAGGCACAGAGATAAATATGATTTCTTGGAAGATATATCATATTTGTTAAACTCTATGTTTGTGACATAGTTCTATATCTATACCTATCTATATCTATCTCTATCTATCTATCTATCTATCTATCTATCTATCTATCTATACCACTTCCTTTATCCATTCATCTAACAATAGAAATTTGGACTGCTTCCATAAAATGGCTATCACAGATAATGTTACAATAAACACAGGGGTGTATATATCCTTTCAAATTACTGTTTTTGTATTTTTTGGATAACCGAGTAGTGTGATTACTAGACTGTAGTGTAGTTCTATTTTTAACTTTGTGAGGAATCTCCATACTGATTTTCCACACCGGCCGCACCAGTTTGCATTCCCACCAACAGCACAAGAGGGTTCCTTTTCCCCATATCCTCACCAACACTTGTTGTTTCTTGTGTTTTTGATGTTACCCATTCTGACAGGTGAGGTCAGGTGAGGTCACATTGTACTTTTGATTTGTATTTCCCCGATGGGTGAGTGATATTGAACATCCTTTCATGTGTCTGTTGGACAGCTGGATATCTTCTTTGGAGAAATGTCTGTTCATGTCTTCTGCCTATTTTTTTTTTTTAAGATTTTATTTATTTATTCGACAGAGATAGAGACAGCCAGCGAGAGAGGGAACACAGCAGGGGGAGTGGGAGAGGAAAGAAGCAGGCTCATAGCGGAAGAGCCTGATATGGGGCTCGACCATAACGCTGGGATCACGCCCTGAGCCGAAGGCAGACGCTTAACTGCTGTGCCACCCAGGCGCCCCCTTCTGCCTATTTTTAATCGGATTATTTAGGGTTTTCTTGGTATTGAATTATAGATGTTCTTTATATATTTTGGATAATAACCCTTTGTTGGGTATGTCATTTGCAAATATCTTCTCCCATTCAATAGGTTACTCTTTAGCTTTGTTGATTATTTCCTTCACTGTGCAGAATCTTTTTATTTTGATGTAGTCCCAATATTTTCTTGTTTTTATTTCCTTTGCCTCAGGAGACTATCTAGAAAAATGTTGTCATAGACAATGTCAGAGAAATTACTGCCTGTGCTCTCTTCTAGGAATTTTTCACATTTGGGCCTTTAATCCATTTTGAGTTTACTTTTGTATGTAATATAAGAAAATGGTCCAGTTTCACTGTTTTGCACATTGCTGTTAAGTTTTCCCAACACCACTTGTTGAAGAAACTTGGTCACATTGCATATTCTTGACTCTTTTGTTGAAGATTAATTAATCATATAATCAGGCATTTCTGGGTTTTCTATCCTGTTTCTATTGATTGATATGTCTATTTTTGTGCCAGTACCATACTGTTTTGATTACTACAGCTTTGTAGTATAACTTGAACTATGGAATTGTGATACCTCCAGCTTTGATTTTCTTTTTTTAAGATTGCTTTGGCTACTTGGGTTTGTTTTGTGTTTCCATACAAATTTTAGGATTATTTGTTCTAGGTCTCAGAAAGATGCTGTTGGCATTTTGATAGGTATTGCATTAAATCTGTAGATTGTTTTGGGTAGTATAGACATTTTAACAATATTTGATCTTCCAATCCATTAGCATGGAGTATCTTTCCATTGCTTTATGTCATCTTCAATTTCTTTCATCAATAGTTTACAGTTTTCATGGGGCGCCTGGGTGGCACAGCGGTTAAGCATCTACCTTCGGCTCAGTGCGTGATCCCGGCGTTATGGGATCCAGCCCCAGGTCAGGCTCCTCCTCTGTGAGCCTGCTTCTCCCTCTCCCACTCCCCCTGCTTGTGTTCCCTCTCTCGCTGGCTGTCTCTATCTCTGTCAAATAAATAAAAAATAAAAAATCTTAATACAAAAAAATTGTTTACAGTTTTCAGAGTACAGATCCTTCACCAGCTTCTCCCTCTGCCTGCCACTCTCCCTGCTTATGCTCACTCACTCTGTCTCTGACAAATAAGTAAAATAATTTTTTAAAATGTGACTACTTTCTTAATTTTTCTTTCTGTTGCTTCATTATTGATATATAGAGATTCAACACATTTCTGTACGTTGATTTTGTACCCTGCAACATTACTGAATTCATTTATCAGTTCTAGTAGTTTTTTTGGTGGAGACTTTAGGGTTTTTGATATATAGTATCATGTCATCTGCAAATAGTGAAAGTTTTACTTATCCTTACCAGTTTGGATGCATTTTATTCCTTTTTCTTGTCTGATTGCTGTGGCTAGGACTTTTGGTACTACACTGAATAAAAGTGGTTATAGTAGGCATCCTTTTCTTGTTCCTGATCTTGGGGGGAAAGTTTTCAGGTTTTCCATTGAGTATGTTGGTAGCTGTGGGTTTTTAATATATGGCCTTTATTCAGTTGAGGTATGTTCCCTCTAACCCATCTTTGTTGAGGCTTTTTATCATGAATGCATGTTGTACTTTGTCAAATGCTTCTTCTGCGTCTATTGAAATGATCATATGGTTTTTATCCTTTCTTTTGTTAATGTGATCTATTACATTGATTAATTTGCAAATATTGAACCACCTTGCACCCTAGGAATAAATCCTACTTGATCATGGTGAATGATATTTTTAATGTATTGTTGGATTTAGTTTGCCAGTATTTTGTTGAGGATTTTTGAATCTATATTCATCAGAGATATTGGCCTACATTTCTCTTTTTTTTTTTTTTTCTAGTGTATTTATCTGGGTTTGGTATCAGAGTAATGCAGGCCTAATAGAACGAATGTAGAAGATTTCCTTCCTCTTATATTTTTTGGAATAGATTGAGGAGAATAGGTATTAACTCATCTTTAAATGTTTGATAAGAATTCACAAGTGAAGCTATCTAGTCCTGGACTTCTGGGAGTTTTTTGATTATTTATCCAATTTCATTGCTGGTAATCAGTCTGTTCAAATATATTATTTCTTTCTGATTCAGTTTTGGGAGTTTATATGTCTCTAGAACTTTATCTGTTTCTTCTAAGTTGTCCAATTTGTTGGCATATTTGTTGGCATATTTTTCATAACATTCTTTTATAATCCCTTGTATTTCTGTAGTGTTAGCTGTTATTTCTCCTCTTTCATTTCTGATTTTGTTTATTTGGGTCCTCTTTTTTGGATGATTCTGGCTAAAAGTTTACCAATTTTGTAGATCTTTTCAAAGAACCAGCTCCTGGTTTCATTGATCTGTTCTATTGTTTTTTAAAATTTTCTATTTTATTTATTTCTGCTTTAGTCTTTATTATTTCCTTCTTTCTGTTGTTTTGGGTTTTGTTTGCTGTTCATTTTCTAGGTCCTTTAGGTTTAAGGTTAAGTTGTTTGAGATTTTTCTTGTTTCTTGAGGAAGGCCTTTTACTGCTATAAACTTTCCTCTTAGAACAGCCTTTGCTGTTTTGGACAGTTGTGTTTTCATTTTCATTTGTTTCCATGCATTTTTTAATTTCCTCTTTGATTCCTTCTTTGATCCATTCACTATTTAGTAGCACGTTATTTAACCTCCATGTATTTGTGCTCTTTCCAGATTGTTTTCTATATTGATTTCTAGTTTCATACCATTGTGGTCAGAGATGCATAGACAAAAACTTGATCTTCTTGAATTTGTTGATAACTTCTTTTGTGGCCTAATATGTGACCAATTCTGGAGAAAGTTCCATGTGCACTTGAAAACAATGTGTATTATGCTCTTTTACAATGGATTGTTGTGAATATATCTGTCAAATCCATCTGGTCCAATGAGTCATTCAAAGCCACTGTTCCCTTGTTGATTTTCTTTTGGGTGATCTGTCCACTGATGTAAGTCGGCATTAAAGTCCCCTACTATAATTTTATTCTATCAATTATTTCCTTCATGTTTGTTATTAACTTCTTTAAGAATTTGGATGCTCCCTTGTTGGGTGCATAAATATTTCTAATTGTTCTTCTTGTTGGATTGTCCTTTAAATGATTATATAGTGACCTTCTTTGTCTCATTCTACAGTCTTTGAAATCTATCTTGTCCATTATAAGTATTGCTACTCTGACTTTCTTTCCACATCCATTTGCATGATAAATGTTTCTCCATTCCCTCACTTTCAATCTGCATGTGTCTTTAGGTCTGAAACAAGTCTCTTGTAGGAAGCATATAGGTGGGTATTATTTTTTTTATCCATTCTGTCACCTTAAATCATTTGATTGAAGCATTTAGTACATTTACATTCAAAGTAATTATTGTTGGGTATGTATTTGTTGCCATTTTGTTACTTGTTTATGGGGTTTTTTTTGTAGTTTTTCCTCCATTCTTTTCTTCTCTTGCTCTCTTCTGTCATGATTAGTTGGCTTTCTTTAGTGATATACTTGAATTCCTTTCCCTATTTTTTACATATCTATTACTGGTTTTTTATTTGTGATTACCATTTGGTTTGTATATAACATCTTCTGCATATAGCAGTCTATATTAAGTTGATGGTTGCTTAAGTTTGAACCCAATCTTAGCTCCTCTCCTCCCCATGTTTTAGGTATATGGTGTCATAATTTACATCCTTTTATTTTGTGAATCCCTTGACTGATTCTCACAGATATACTTATTTTTACTGCTTTGGTGCTTCCTACTTACCCTACTCTTGCTTATGGTCATTCTTTCCACTCAAAAGGTCCCCTTTACCATTTCTTGTGGGGCTGGTTTAGTGGGCATGAATTCCTTTAACTTTTGTTTGTTTGGGAAACTCTTTATCTCTCCTTCTATTCTGAACGATAGCCTTGATGGATAGAGTTTTCTTGACTGCAGATTTTTCTCCTTTCAGCACTTTGAATATATACTACCATTCTCTTCTGGCCTGCAAAGTTTCTGCCAAAAAATCAGCTGATAGCCTCATGGGCTTCCCTAGTATGGAATTGCTTTCTTTTCTCTTGCTGCTTTTAAAATTCTCTCTTTATCACTATTTTTTTTTTTCATCTTAGTTACTATGTGTCCTAATGTGGATCTCCTTGGGTTGATTATTTTGGGGGTCTCTCTGTGCATCCTGCATCTGGATTTCTGTTCCCTTCCTCAGATTTGGAAAATTTTCAGCTATTATTTGTTCAAATTAAAATTTCTGCCCCCTTTTCTTTCTCTTCTTCTGGGATCCCTATAAGGTAAATGCTATTACATTTGAAGATGTAACTGAGTTCCCTAAGTCTATCCTTGGTTTGCATACTTTTTTCTCTCACCTGTTCTGCTTGGTTAATTTCTGTTAGTCTGTCATTCTGGTTGCTGATTTGTTCTTCTGCTTCTTCTAGTCTACTTTTTATTATATTTTAAATTTCATTTATTATGTTCATCTCTGATTGTTTCCTTTTTTTTAATCTCATTAAGGGTCTTGCTAATGTCCTCTATTCTTTTCTCAAGTCCAGTAAGTATCTTTATGACCATTACTTCAAATTCTCTATCAGGCATATTGTTTATCTCTGTTTCACTTAGGTCTCTTGCTGTGATATTGTCCTATTCTTTCATTTGGGACATATTCCTCTGTCTCCTTATTTAAGATTTATTTATTTGAGAGTGGGTTTGGGGGAGAGAGAGAGAGAATCACAAGCAGACTCCCCACTTAGTGTGGAGCCTGCTGTGGGGCTCAATCTCATGACCTTCATATCATGACCTGAACTGAAATCAGGAGTCAGATGCTTAACTGACTGAGCCACCCGGGTGTCATTTCTGTTTCCTCATTTTGTAACTCTCTGTTTCTCTGTGTGAGGGTAGACAGCTATGTTTCCTACACTTGAAAGTAATGGTCTTATGAAGAAGAGGTACTGTAGTGTCCTGCAATGCAGTGTCCCCTGTTCACCAGAACCTGGTGCTTCAGGGGTGTCTCCTCTGTGTGATGCCCTGCTGTTGTAGGTGAGCTGCATTTTTCTTCAGTACAGTCTGCAGTGGCTCTCTTTGCCTACTGTGAGCAGTGTTTGGTCTTTGTGGTATTAGTTTCATACTGTAAGATGTGTTACAATATTAATGAAAGGGCTTTTTTCATCCAACTCTTTTATCAACAATATTTTTGAGTGCTGGTTATATACCCAAAGTAAATGCAATCCATGCATCCATGGAACTCAGATCTAGAGAAATTTCAAGTAATTCTCAGAGAATTTCAAATATTTCCTCAAAAATTTAAAAATGGAAACATATAACTCAGTAATTCCACTTCTATTTATCAGAAATACTCAAAAAAATGCACCCCTATATTCATTGCAGAATTATTTACAAAGCCAATATATAGAAGCAACTTAAGTGTCTGTCAATAGATGAACGGATAAAGATGATGTGGTATATATGTATAATGGAATATTATTCAGCCATAAAAAGAGAATGACATATTGCCATTTCCAACAACATGGATGGATGTAGGGGGTATTATGCTAGGTGAAGTAAGTCACACAGAGAAATACAAATACCATATTTCACTTATACGTAGAACCTAAAAACCAAAACAAATGAATAAACAAACAGGCCAAAAAAAAAAAAAAAGTCCCAGAAACATCCACAAATACAGATAAGAGTGAAACAGGTGAAGGACATTAAGAGTTATAAGCTTCCAAATCATGGAAGGAGCCGAGATGCCCTTCAACAGATGACTGGATTAAGAAGTTGTGGTCCATATATACAATGGAATATTACTCAGCTATCAGAAAGAACGAATTCTCAACATTTACTGCAACATGGACAGCATTGGAGGAGATAATGCTAAGTGAAATAAGTCAAGCAGAGAAAGACAAATATCATATGATTTCTCCCATCTATGGAACATAAGAACTAGGATGATCGGTAGGGGAAGAAAGGGATAAAGAAAGGGGGGTGATCAGAAGGGGGAATGAACATGAGAGACTATGGACTATGAGAAACGAACTGAGGGCCTCAGAGGGGAGGGGGGTGGGGGAATGGGATAGACAGGTGATGGGTAGTAAGGAGTGCACGTATTGCATGGTGCACTGGGTGTTATACACAACTAATGAAACATCGAACTTTACATTGGAAACCGGGGATGTACTGTATGGTGGCTAACATAATATAATAAAAAATCATTAAAAAAAAGAGTTATAAGCTTCCAGTTATGACATAAATGTCACAGAGATAAAAAGTACAGCATAAGGAATATAGATAGTTATGTAATAACTTTGTATGGTAACACATGGTAACTACACATGTGCTGAGCATTTCATAATGTATATAGATGTCAAATTACTGTGTTGTATACTTGAAACTAACATAATATGGTATGTCAACTATACTTTGATTAAAATTTTTTAAATTCATTGGAAATTTATGTTTTAATGAGATGAAAGTTACTCCATCCCAAATTAGATACTGTATCCAAAATAAATATTATTTCTGACCAGAATGAGAAAGCTTTTAACACCAATCTATTCCTATTTTTTTAAATTAATCACTGAGAAACATTGTTCACATAAATAAGTAGACAGAATTGGGAAGAGCTTCATAATAGCAATCAAACATGATCCTTTAAACTCCTTTTGAGTTATATGTCAAAAATTTCAGTAATCCATTATCAAAAATTATGTTTAATGATCTATAAACTGACAACTCAATTGGTTCTCTTTTAATTTTGTTGAAAGAAAATAATTAGAAGTCACTGTGCTTGCAGAAAGATTTATTTTCTAGTCATTAGTGGCATTTACCTTCTCAACATAAATATCAATATTTTAAATTATCTCTATATTCAGTACTGGAGGATTTACATATTGGAGTGGCTGTACCATTGTTAGATTCACAGTGGGTAAGACCATGTTTTGTGAACTAGATGACCCGGTATAAGAAGGGATGTGAGAAAAGAAAACCAGAATAATCCAAGTACATTCTCAAGCAGATTAGCTTTAGAATAGCATATGTGAAAATTGGGAATTTGAAAATTGATTCTCTGAGAATTATTTGAGCCTCTACACTTCTTTGTGAAGTCTTTATGTGCCCCTAGAGATATGTATACCTTTTGTATAAAGCTGATAATCGAGGATAGTTACTAAAAATTAAGATGTTTAAAACCTAGCCTCAGAGACTGTAATTCCATAGGTCTCCTATGGGGCCAGCTAGGAATCTGATTTTTTTTTTTTTAAACAAACTCACGCCAGATGATTCTAATGCAGGTTATTCACAGACTGATTTGCAAAACAAAAACAAAAAACAAACATTTGTGCAGAGAAAGTAAATGTTTAAATAATAACACTAGGTAATAGTTATTGATTGCTTTGCCTGTAGGACTGCCCTATGTTACATGTTATAAACATTTATTAAATCCTTACAATTCTATGAAGTAGGTATTATTATTATTTCCATTTTTCATATGACAAAATTGAGTTAGTGAGAAGTTAAATCACTTGTGTAAGATATACACTAGAGAGAAATGGGAGGTGACATGACAAAACATGTGGTTGGAAAAAGTCAAGGTATAGGTTGTCTAGAATTTAAGGTTGAGAAGTGAGGATGTTTTAGTGTTAGACTATTGGAATCTATAGAAGGGTTTTATAGAGGAAAATCATGTACTCAGATTAGTCATATGCAATGAAGAAATGGATTTTGCATTTCTAGTACGTTCTCAGGTGATGCTGATATTGCTGGTCCATGGACCACAGGTTAAATGGCAAGGGGTCAGGACTATGTGGTTCAATATGACAGCCACTAGCCACACGTGGCTTTCTCAATTTAAATTTAAAATAGTTAAAATTAGAGGTGTCAGGGTGACTCAGTCGGTTAAGTGTGTGACTCTTGATCTCAGCTCAGGTCTTGATCTCAGGGCTGTGAGTTCAAGCCCTGCATTGGACATCATGCTGGGTATGGAGACTACTCAAAAAAAAATTAAAATTAAATAAAATCGAAACTTAATACTTAAGCTACATCAGCCACATTTCAAGAGCACAATAGCTACAACAAAGATATAGATAGAATATTTCCACCATCGCAGAAAGTAATAGAGTGTTGAGCTAAAAGAATACTGAAATAGTCCAAAGAGAAAACAGTGATACTTTAATCAAATAGAAGATAAACAGGGGCAACTGGGTGGCTCAGTTGGTTAAGTGTCTGCCTTTGGCTCAGGTCATAATCTCAGGGTCCTGCGATCAAGCCCCAGGTCATCAGGGGGCCTGCTTCTCCCTCTGCCTCTGCTCCCCCACTTGCTCTCTCTCTCTCAAAAATAAATAAATAAAATAAAATAAAAAACACAAAGAAATCCAAATAGAAGATAAACAGATCTTAAGACTGGGTATGGGAAAAAGGGAGGAGGCAAGGCTGACTTCTGGGTTTTTGAACTGCATAGGAAAAGGAGAAACAAAACAGCAGGAATAAGTTGTGCAATGAAATGCTATTTTGAATATCCTGAGATATAGGTGTCTGAGAAATATCCAGATTGAGATGTACATTAGAGTCAGCTGGGTATATAGACAAGGAATTTAAGAGAGATATTGGGCTTAAAATATAAAGGTTTGAGACTATGGACTATGAGAAACAAACTGAAGACTTCAGAGGGGGAGGGGGTGGGGGAATGGGATAGACTGGTGATGGGTAGTAAGGAGGGCACGTATTGCATGGCGCACTGGGTGTTATATGCAACTAATGAATCATCGAACTTTACATCGGAAACCGGGGATGTGCTGTATGGTGACTAACATAATATAATAAAATAAAAATAAAAATAAAAATATATATTTCTACTCTTCAAAGAAAAAAAATATAAAGGTTTGAAAGTAATCATGTAGTTAGCAAGTATTATTATGGGAAGCCATGGAATTCTTTAAAAATCTGATACATATATATCCAATATAGGAGCACCTAAATATATAAAACAAATATTAACAGACCTGAAGGGAGAAATAGGCAGAAATACAACAATACAGGACCTCAATACCCACGTTTAACAATGGATAGATCATCCAGACAGAAAATAATAAGGGAACACTGGTCTTAAACTACACATTAGACCAGATGGACCTAACAGATATTTATAGATCATACTGTCCAAAATTAGCAGAAAGCACATTCTTCTCAAGTGCACATGGAACATTCTCTAGGACAGATAATATGTTAGGTCACAAAATAAGTCTTAATAAATTTGATTGAAACTTTATCAAGGCTCTTTACCAACAATGTCATGAAACTAGAAATCAATTATAAATCAAAGACTGGAAAATTCATAAATATGGGGAGATTAAACAACATGCTACTAACAACCAATGGGTCAAAGAAGAAATCAAAAGAAAAATTAAAAAAAAAAATCTTGAGACAAATGAAAGTGGAAATACAGTCTATCAAAATGTATATGATACAGCAAAATCAGTCCAAAGAGGGAAGTTCAAAGTGATAAAAGTCTAACATTAAGAAAAAAGAATTAGCTAAAATTAACAACCTAACTACACATCTCAAGGAACTAGGAAAAGAACAAATGAACACCAAAGTTAATAAAAGGAAGAAAATAACAAAGATCAGAGTAGAAATAAATAAAATAAAGACTAAAAAGACAATAGAATAGATCAATGAAACAAAGAACTGGTGTTTTGCAAGGATAAATAAAACAGATAAACCTTTAACTAGACTTACCAAGAAAAAAAAGAAAGAGAATCCAAATAAGTACAATTAAAAATGAAAGAGGAGACATTACAACTGATAGCACAGAAATACAAAGGGTCATGAGAAACTACTATGAAATATTATACAACAACAAATTGGACAACATAAAATAAAGAAATTTCTAGAAGCATACAATCTACTAAGACTGAATTATAGAGATAGAAAATCCAAATAGACCAAGTACTAGTAAGGAGATTGAACCAGGAATCAGAAACCTCCCAACAAAAGTCAAGGACCAAATTGCTTCATTGGTGAATTCCACCAAACATTCGAAGAAGAATTAATACTAATCTTTCTCAAACTTTTCCGAAACACAAAGAGGAGGGGAGCACATGAAAACTCATTTACAAAGTCAGCATTACCCTGACATCAAAATGACAGAAGGATGCCACAAGAAAAAATTACAGGCCAACATTCCTGATGAACAAAATGCAGAAATCCTCAACAAAATATTAGCAAACTGAATTCAACAATACATTAAAAGGAACATACACCATCATCAAGTGGAACATGTTCCAGGTATGCAAGGATGGTTCAACATCCACAAATCAATCAATGTGTTATACCACACAAACAATATAGAGGATAAAAATCCTATGTTCATCTCAACAGATGTAGAAAAATCATTTGGCAAAATTCAACATCCATTCATGAAAAAACTCTCAACAAGCTGGGTATAGAGAAAATAGAATGAACATCAATATAACAAAGGCCATATATGATAAACCCACAACTAACATGGTGAAAAATGCTGAAAGTTTTTCTTTAAAGATTAGAAATAAGACAAGGCTACCCACTCTCACCACTTTTATTTAACATAGTCCTGGAAGTCCTAGCTAGAGAAGTTAGTCAAGAAGAAGAAAGAAAAGCCCTCTAAATTAGAAGAAAAAAGTAAAACCCTATTTGCAGGTGACATGATACTATATACAGAAAACACTTATGACTCCATCAAAAAACTGTTAGAACTAATAAATTCAGTAAAGAAACAGGATACATAATCAATACACAAAATTCAGTTGCATTTATATCCACTAACACCAAACTACCTGAAAAAGAAATTAAGAGAACAATCCCATTTACAATTTCATCAAACAGAATAAAATACTGAGGAATAAATTTAATCAAGGAGGTGAAAGTTCCATATGCTAAAGACAGTAAGACATTAATGAAAGAAATTGAAGAAGACACAAATAAATGAAAAGATACTCCAAGCTCATGGATTGGAAGAATGAATATTGATAAAATGTCAATACTACCCAAAACAATTTACAGATTCAATGCAATTCCATCAGCATTTTTCACAGAGAAAAAACAATCCTAAAATTTGTACAGAACCACAAAAGACCTTGATTAGCTAAACAGTCTTGAGAAAGAATTAAGCTAGTGATGTCAAACTTTCTGATTTCAAACTATATTACCAAGTTATAGTAATCAAAACAATATGATATTGGCATAAAGACAGACACATACATCAGTGGAATAGAATAGAGAACCCGGAAATAAACCCATACATGTATGGTCAATTAATTTATGACACAGGAACCAAGAATATACTTTGAGGAAAGGTTGGTCTCTTTAATAAATGATGCTGGGAAAAATGGATGGCCACATGCAAAAAAAAAAGAAAAAGAAAAAAGAAAAAAAGAAAAAAGAAAATGTACTCCTATATTAAATATACACAAAAATCAACCCAGAAGGGATTAAAGACTTGCATGCAAGACCTGAAACCACAATATCCCTAGAAGAAACATTGGGAACAAGCTCCTTGATATAGGCCTTGGCAATGATTTCTTGGTTTTAATACCAAAAGCAAAAATAAATGGTGTGACTACATCAAACTGAAAGGCTTCAGCATAGCAAAGGAAACCATTAAAAAAGTTAAAAGAACCTACGTAATGAGGAAAAAATATTTGCAAATCATATATCTGATAAGAGGTTAATATCCAAATTATATGAAATATCCAATTATATATAAATACCCAAATTATATATAAATTATACAACTTATAGCAAAAAATCTAACAATCTGATTAAAAATGGGCAGAGGAACTGAAAAGATATTTTCCAAATGAGACATAGGGCCATCCAAATGGCCCACAATTATGCAAAAAGGTGCTCAACATCACTGACCATCAGGAAATGCAAATCAAAACCATAATGATATGGTTACATCACCTTTACCTGTTAGAATGACAATTATCAAAAAAATAAAAGATAAGAAGTTTTGGCAAGGATGTGAAGAAAAGGAACTCTTGTGCACTGCTGGTGAGAATGTAAAGTTGTCCAGCCACTACGAAAAACAGTATGGAAGGTTCTCAAAAAATTAAAAATAGAACTATCATGTGATCCAAAAATTCCATTTCTGAGTATATATCTGAAGGAAATCAAATCACTATCTCAAAAAGATACCTGCACCCACTTATTCACTGCAGCATTATTTATAATAGCTAAGACATGAAAACAACATAAGTGTCCATTAAGGAATAAATGTACAAAGAAAATGTGGTATATTTATACAGTAGAATATTATCAGCCACAAAAATAAAGGAAATCCTGTCATTTGCAACAACATGAATGGACCTTGAAGCCATTATGGAAAGTGAAATAAGTCTGACAATGGAAGACAAATACTTTATTATCTCACTTATATGTGGAATCTAAAAAAAAAAAAAATCTCATAGACATAGAGAACAGATAGCTGGTTGTTGGAGGTGAGGGTTAGGTGGTGGGTGATATGTGAAAATGCAATCAAAAGGTACAAACTTCCAGTTTTAAGATAAATAAGTTCCGGGGAGCTAATGTATAATATGGTGACTACAGTTAACAATACTGGATTGTATATTTCAAAATTGCTTAGAGAGTATGTCTTAGAAGTTTTCCTCCCAAGGGAAAAAAATTATAACTTTGTGAGGTGATAGATGTAAACTAAACTTACTGTGGTAATCCTTTTGCAATATATACATGTATCATTGTAAATTAATAGAATGTTATATGTCAGTTATATCTCAATAAAACTGGAAAAAAATCTGATACAATAAAATCTTTGGACCTTTTTTTTAAGATTTTATTTATTTGAGAGAGAGAGAGAGCATGAGGAGAGGGGAGAAGCAGGGGGAGAGGCAGAAGCAGGGTTCCCGCTTGCTCCCCGCTTGCTCCCTACTCAGCAAGGAGCCTGACGCAGGACTCAATCCCAGAACACCAGGATCATGACCTGAGCCAAAGATAGATGCTTAATCAACTAGGCCACCCAGGCACCCCCTCTTTGGACCTTTCTTTTGGTGGGAGTTAGGAAATAAGCCCATTAATTTTTTATATTTAAAGTAAAATTTGCACAACACACAATTAACCATTTTACAGTTCAGTGGTACATAGTACATTCACTATGTTGTGCCATCACCACTCTCTAATTTAAAACTTTATCATCACCTGAAAAATCCTTCTCTCATTAAGTAATCATTACCAATTTCCCCTCTCCCCAGCCCCTGGTAACCACTTTCCTGCTTTCTGTCTCTATAGATTTACCTATTTAGGATAGTTCATATAAATGGAATCACACAATATATACATTTTTAAGTCTGGCTTCTTTCACTTAGCATGTTTTCAAGGTTCATTCAAGTTATAGCATGTATCAGTACTTCATTCCTCTTTCAATATGAATAATATATCATTATATGTATATACCACAATTTATTTTGAATGAAAGTTCTAAGGATTCACGAACCCTTCCAAAAGGCAATGCATTGAGTCCCTTAAAGGTATTGCATGGACCATCAAGGGCTCACTGATCACAGATTACAAACCACAAATATGACTGGGGCACTGCCTAAGCTCATATGGTGTGAGAATGACAGTAAAAGAAGAGACCAGGGACAGAAAATATGTTGGAAAACACTAATATTTAAGGAATAGGTAAAGGAGGAGACTAAATACATACTGGAATAGAGACAAAGAATGAGACAGTCAAAACAAGCATCCAAAAAAAAAAAAATGAAATGATTAATACTGTCATATGGTAGAGTAAGAAACAAAAAACACAAAATTTTCCACTGAATTTAGCAAAACAGAGATCATTTTTGAAATGATCTAATTGAGGTCATAAAGATTGAGGCTAGATGGCAATCATTTGAGAAAAAATAGAGGAAGAAATATATGTGGAAAATGCATACAACTCATTCAAGATACTTAACTGTGAAGGAGAAAGAGGCTTGTTGCTAGCACAAGACTGGAGACAAGAGTATTTCTGAAGATATGGGAATAAAGAGTATTTTTATATTCTGGAGAAATAAATGTATGAAAAGATTAATGATAAGGAGCTGATAAATAACTCAAAAAAATAAAAGGTAGGAACTCCAAAGCTCAGCAGGAAGTAGTTAAATAATTACTGAATTTGGGGCGCCTGGGTGGCACAGTGGTTAAGCGTCTGCCTTCGGCTCAGAGTGTGATCCCGGCGTTATGGGATCGAGCCCCACATCAGGCTCCTCTGCTGTGAGCCTGCTTCTTCCTCTCCTGCTCCCCCTGCTTGTGTTCCCTCTCTCGCTGGCTGTCTCTATCTCTGTCAAATAAACAAATAAAATCTTAAAAAAAAATAATTACTGAATTAATGTGGGATGTAGACAAGATTTGGGTTAAAGGAAAAGATGTCTGGTGCTAAAATTCTGCTTAATAGGTAAATGCCAGCAGGTCAGCAGACGACAGTGATGAAGAGGAATGGAAGGTGATGTTTCTGGATTACATAATCCTCAAATGATCAGGGATTTCTATAAGAGTGTCCAAAGGAGCACGCTTTGAAACTAAGGAGCTATGATAATGATAAATAAGCCAGGGGGGCGCCTGGGTGGCACAGNAGTGGCACAGCGGTTAAGCGTCTGCCTTCACGCTCAGGGAGTGATCCCAGCGTTCTGGGATCGAGCCCCACATCAGGCTCCTCTGCTGTGAGCCTGCTTCTTCCTCTCCCACTCCCCCTGCTTGTGTTCCCTCTCTCGCTGGCTGTCTCTATCTCTGTCAAATAAATAAATAATCTCTATCGAATAAATAAATAAAAAATCTTTTAAAAAAATGATAAATAAGCCAGACCTATAAGAAACAACTAAATTAGAAAGTATACTTTGAGTCAGCCATTTAACAAGTCTCTTGAGTGCTTACTTTTTACTGGGAAGTGGGCTAAGGATTTAAGTTATAAATATGGATCTTTCAGTAGTTCTCAACCAGTGATATATAAAAATCGCTGAAGAATTTAGTGGAAGGCCTAGAACCATATATATGTCCTTCTGGGGAATTAAAAAAAAAGCAGCTTTTGTTATTTTCATTTTTTAGAAAGATTTATTTATTCATTTATTTGAGAGAGAGAGAGAGAGAACATACACGAGTGGGGTGGAAGGGCAGAGGAAGGCGGAAAAGCAGACTCCCTGCTGAGTGGAGAGCCTGGTGTGGGGCTCAATCCTAGGTCCCTGAGATCATGACCTCAGCTGAAGGCAGATGCTTAACCAACTGAGCCACCCAGATGCCCCTGTTGTTTTCATTTTGATGGTACCAGATTTCTTTGTTAGAGTGATTAGTAGTAATTAGCTATGAGATGCTGGAACAAAGCACAATCTGTTTTATACACAAAAAAAGATGCAATATCATAAAATAACTAGAAAGAAATAAAAATCTCCAATAGAAATATATAAAATGCTATGGGAAGAGAAAATGAGAGTGTTCACTATGTCTAAATGTAGAGAAAGGAAAGTAACATTAGGAGGGTACTTCTATGTTGAGTCTCACATCCAATGTATTTGCTAGGCTTAGAAAGGGAGAGCAGCCCATGTAGGCAACTGTAAGGATCTTGAGGTCAAAACAGTAGCGTGAAGCCATATTTGGAGGGACACTGCATGGATGTTATTTGTACTTATCCTTACAAGAAATTCTGGGAGGTGAGTGTTGAGATTGGGAGATGTTAAACAAATAAGCAAATGAAATAATGAAGTTTATCTTTGAACATGTTGCCATGTTGCCACAGTGTAAAGAATAGGTTATTGAGGGGAAAATGGAGTGGAGAGCATCTTATAAAAAGGTTACTGAAATTACTTACACTAAAGCTGATAAAAACTAAAGCAGAGCAGAGGTTATGGCAACGGGGTGGAGTACAAGGATTTGGTAAAGACTTGAGAAATATAGTGAAGATGTTGTGAGTAACAGAACGAGCAAGAAGGACTCCATGCTCCTTAACATAAACAACTGAACAGAGAGATGGTGGTGACACCGACCAAAGTTAGAGAAGCCAAAGAAGTAAATTCTTCAAGGCCAGGGTAGCCTATGCTAAATCCAACCACATATATAAAGTAAAAAAATGCCAACATAACAAATTTTATATATATATGTTTTTTGTGACACACTTAGACAATTGATTATTCCACTGAAAAGTCGAGGCCATCTGTGTGACTTGCTGACAATTCATGCATCTGTGTTTTAGTTTTCAAAGAAATTCAGCTGCAAATGATGTGAACCATTCTCTAGCTTGTGCTTACCACATCACATAAATCAGAAGTTGCACAGACTGTCAGGAGAGTTCTGGGAAATAGGGACATAAAGGAACTCCTCCTCCTTCCTTCTTCCTCATCCCCCTTTGTCTGCCTAAGGCAAGAAGATTGATCAGACATTTACAGCAGCACCTGGCAAGATCTTATTCACTGTGGTGTGAGGGTGATTGTTGTGCTCTTCCAACAAAAGCAAAATGGCAGCATTTAAATGAACTGACACATCAGATATCTTCAGCTGTTCTTTAAAAGTAATACATTAATCAGGGAATAAACAAGGTATTGTCACCCTGACAAAATTTTAGAAGGACTGCATCAGAGGAACTGCCTGAAATTACTCCTATTGAATACAAACTGGGGCCTGACATTTTCCAAAAGGACAATGCGCCTCAGAAATTTCTAGCTGTTTATTTTTTAATCTTTCTAAAGGAGAAATTGATTAGTGGTCTGATTCTATAGAATATGGTGAGTCTCATCCAGAGTATTTACCATTTATACATTAAATTACTACCCAGCATGAACATGGTGGAAAAGAAATACTAAAAACCCTCAGTTTATCCTTAGCTGGAAAGAACAAAAATTTGTTACCAAACAAAAATACAATTTTTGCTTGAGAACAACCAACAATACCTTTAGATAAGCTCGTGACATATTTCAACACATGAAATGGTTGTTTTTGAGTGTGTGGGAGTTTTAAAGTGCTACAATTAATGTAAATCTAAAATAATTTACAATGTACACAAAATGCAAAGATATACTCTAAGGATATGTATAGATTATATACAAATAAATCAACATTTGCTTACACAAGAAACTCTTCCCCCTCCTTTCTTTTACTTAACCTCTTTACTTATTGAAAAGGTGAATTTTTCATTTATTTCCTTGATTTTTATCAAAATGCTATCAGAAGTATACAGCTTGGTGGTAACATAAAATAGTGACTTATTAATGACCTTCAATATATAGGGTTAAAATCCCATAGTTTGTTATCAACTGGATGAAGAAGAATAGAGGAGATCTTAAATATTCTCACCATTAAAAAAAGGTAATTAATTCACATGATGGAGGTAATTATTTGATGTTAGTTAGCTGCTATAGTGGTAACCATTTTGTAATATGTAAGTGTATCTAATTAACATGTTGTATAACTTAAACTTTACTATGTTATATATCAATTATTTCTCAACAAACCTGAAGGAAAAAAATAGAACAAAAAAGCATATGAAAACCATGTGTAGTAGATATGTGATTGACTACTTCATAGCAGATAATTTTTTTTTTATTTGATAGAGATAGGGACAGCCAGCGAGAGAGGGAACACAAGCAGGGGGAGTGGGAGAGGAAGAAGCAGGCTCATAGCGGAGTAGCCTGATGTGGGGCTCGATCCCATAACGCCGTGATCACACCCTGAGCCGAAGGCAGGCACTTAAGGACTGCGCCACCCAGGAGCCCCAGCAGATCATTTTTTTAAAGACAATTATGGTAATCTCATCACCCTTGCCAGAAATTGCTTCAGGCNTGATCACACCCTGAGCCGAAGGCAGGCGCTTAAGGACTGCGCCACCCAGGCGCCCCAGCAGATCATTTTTTTAAAGACAATTATGGTAATCTCATCACCCTTGCCAGAAATTGCTTCAGGCCCAATTTTTTTTTAATAATACATAAAACCTGCTTAGTGTGGAAACATGTTCCTTGTTCTCTTTTAAAAAAAAATATGGAATGATTCACGAATCTGCATCTCATCCTTGCATAGGGGCCATATTAATCTCTGTATTGTTCCAATTTTACTATAGTGCTGCTAAACTGTATCTTGTTCTTAAAAGAGATATATAAGCAAAGAAAATCTCTCATCCTTATCTTCTCTGATATGTGAAAAGAACCCATCTTCCTGCCAGCTTAATGATGAAGATACCATTAAGGAAGACAGGAGAAAACAAAAAGGGAGAAAAATAAAACTTGAGTCTTTGATACCATCCTGGAATAGCTAAATCAACCAACACTAGAAATCTATTCTAACTCTTACTGTAATGTGAAGTAACTTTACATACTGCTGAAGGTTATTGTCAAAGTTTGCTACTTTTTTTAGCCAAAACATACCAACAAACATATGAAGGCGTGTGAGGAAGTATTAAACCATCTAGAGCAGAGAAGCCGAATGGGAACACCAAAGCTGCTTTCAAGAAGACGGCTTTAGTGCATGAATTTGTTGTTCGTAGAAGTCACAAGGAGATGAATTTCAGCTTAATATAAAACTCGTCAGAGCTGTCTGAAAAGGTGTATCTGCCCTAGGAAGTAGCAAATTCTTTCTCACCAGAGATTGGCCAACCACTTCTTAGTTTTGCTGCAAATTAGAGAAATTAGACTATATTCCTCATGAGTCATTCCAACACTAGTATTTCCTTGTTACTGTGAAAACTGAAAGAAAGATTTCTCAAGGGGATGCAAAGTCTAGTCCTAAAGCTTAACTACAAAACAGTCTTCCTTTTGTTGTCTAATGTGGAGGAACTGCTGTCATATTTTCAGTTCTCTAAACTAAGCAATTGTTGAATCTTTGCTGAGTTGCTAGACTGTGTTAGTAACAGTGAGAATAAAAATATTACATAATTACTACATTAAAGAGTTTAATTCTTTTTTTTTAAAGATTTTTTTTTTATTTATTTATTCGACATAGATAGAAACAGCCAGCAAGAGAGGGAACACAAGCAGGGGGAGTGGGAGAGGGAGATGCAGGCTCATAGCAGAGGAGCCTGATGTGGGACTTGATCCCATAACGCCGGGATCACGCCCTGAGCCGAAGGCAGACGCTTAACCGCTGTGCCACCCAGGCGCCCCTAAAGAGTTTAATTCTTAATGGGGATATATTTTAATTCAATGAAACATAAACACTGGCATATACATGGAGTGTCAAAGTTTATGACAGAACTCGTAAAGGGTTTGGTTATAACAAGTAGGAAAATTACCCAAATGCTAATTTTTTTTAAGATTTTAATTTTTATTTGACAGAGAGAGAGGCAGTGAGAGAGGGAACACAAGCAGGGGGAGTGGAAGAGGGAGAAGCAGGCTTCCCGCTGAGCAGGGAGCGTGATGCAGGGCTGGATCCCAGAATGCTGTGATCGTGACCTGAGCCGAAGGCAGATGCTTAAGGACTAAGCCACCCAGGCACCCCTCAAGTGCTGATCTTGATAACATTTGCATAAGTGTTATATAATAGTGCCTTTAAAAATGGAGTCGAATGGACGCAATGTCATTTTGAGTTAGCACTAATTATGCAATTGTCAATAATAGATCTCACTATATGGAAGTATTAAATAAAATGTTAGAACTAGACCAGGACTAAAATTAAGATACAAGTTAAATTTGTCTTTGTCATCTTGGAGAAAAATCTATTTTTAACCACAGGGATAAAACTCATACCATTATCCATTTAATGAAATTAGGAACTGTTGTAATTATTTCAAAAGAAACTTTTTTCCCCTTCGGTATTATTTGGGAGAAATAATATTTCCAGCAATGTTCTTCTTCCTAACATGTTCTACTGCATTATTTGTGGTTTACAAAGAAGATCTTGATTGTTTACTGTGACTATTTTATAATGCCACGTTTCTCTGTTGTACCTGACCATCTCTGCACAGGGAAGAAGCTGAATACTGCAAAAGTTCTTACAAACAACAACAGCATCAACAGTAGGTTTTATTGTTAACCAGGACAGCACAGTAGAAGGATTCAATAAATTAAACTAATAATTAGAGAACTACATTGAAAGTCTGGTAGGAGTTGTTTATCTAACTTCAAATCTAATAAATCACATTAATTAAAAAGAGAGATATCCTGGTTTTTATTGATATAAGTTCTCCGATTTTCCTGCTGTCAGGTACATTAGCCCACTTTCCATGTGCAGAGTTTTAAGAAGGAATAAATGAAGAAAGCACAGCACAAAAAGGCAGAAAGAAAAAGGTAGGGCCAATCCTAATCATGCAGGGTTACTAACAATTCTGTAAATCATCTGATCCAACATGACCTCCTGCTGTTACCAGCAGAAATATTGCTCTCATTTGCATTAAAACATTTTTTTTGTCTTACAAGCAGTGAGAGAAAGATGAGTTCAGCTAAGAGTTCATTATCTTCCCCACACCCCTCCCTCCACACATGAGTTTTGGTGAAAGAAAGCATTTGCAAAATATGTTCTTAGTATGCTGTGCTCCTTTTGTCTTCCATGCAACAGAATTGATTTCAAACTGTTCCACTTTTTTTAATTTAAATTTTAGTGAACATACAATGCAATACTGGTTTCTGGAGAATTCAGTGATTCATCACTTACATACAATACCCAGTGCTCATCACAAATGCCCTCTTTAATACCCATCATCCATCTAGCCCATACCTCACCCACCTCCCTTCATCAACCCTCACTTTGTTCTCTATCAAGACTCTCTTAAGGCTTGTTTCCTTCTCTCCTTTTGCTCTTTTCCCTGTTCCTATATGTTCACCTGTTTTCTTTCTTAAATTCCTCATATGAATGAAATCATATATATTTGTCTTTCTCTGGCTTATTTCTCTTAGCATAATACACTCTAACTCCTTCCATGTCATTGCAAATGGCAAGATTTCATTTTTTTGATGGCTGAGTAATATTCCAATGTATATATATACCACATCTTCTTTGTCCACTCATCACTCAATGGACATTTGGGTTCTTTCCATAGTTCGGCTATTGCTGACAACACTGCTATATACATTGGGGTGCAAGTACCCCTTCATATCTGTATTTTTTATCCTTTGGGTAAATACGTAGTAGTGCAATTCCTCTATTTTTAACTTTTTGAGGAACCTCCATATTGTTTTCCAGAGTGGCTGCACCAATGTGCATTTCCACCAACAGTGCAAGAGGGCTCCCCTTTCTTCACACCTCGCCGACACCCTTTGTTTCTTGTGTTGTGACAGGTGTGAGGTGGTATCTCATCATGGTTTTGACTTATATTTGCCTGATAATGAGTAATGTTGAATATCTTTTCATGTGTCTGTTATCCATCTGGATGTCATCTTTAGAAAAGAAGTCTATTCACGTCTTCTGCTCATTTCTAAACTGGATTGTTTATTTTTTGGGTGTTGAGTTTGATAAGTTCTTTGTAGATTTTGGATACTAACCCTTTATCAGATAAGTCATTTGCAAATATCTTCTCCCATTTCATAGGCCGCCTTTTAGTTTTGTTGTTACCTTCACTGTGCAGAAACTTTTTATCTTAATGAAGTCCCAGTAGTTCATTTTTGCTTTTGTTTCCCTTATCACTGGAGACGCATCTAGTAAGAAGTTGTTATGGCCAAGGTCAAAGAGGTTTCTGCCTGTGTTCTCCTCTAGGATTTTGAAAGTTTCCTGTCTCACATTTAGGTCTTTCATCTGTTTTTAATTAATTTTCATTGTGGTGTAAGAAAGTGGTCCAGTTTATTTTTTCTGCATGCTGCAGTCCAGTATTCCCAGCACCATTTGAAGAGACTGTCTTTTTTCCATTGGCTATTCTTTCCTGCTTTGTCAAGGATTAGTTGACCATAGAGTTGTCGGTCCATTTCTGGGTTCTCTATTCTGTTCCATTGATCTATGTGTCTGTTTTTGTGCCAGTATCATACTGTCTTGATGAATTTAGCTTTGTAATATAGCTTGAAATCTGGAATCGTGATGCCTCCAATTTTGTTTTTCTTTCTCAGAATTGCTTTGGCTATTCAGGTCATACAAATTTTAGGGTTGTTAGTTCTAGCTTTGTGAAAAATGCTAGTGGTATTTTGAAAGGGATTGTATTAAATGCATAGATTGCTTTGGGTAGTGTAGACATTTAAACAATGTTTGTTCTTCCAATTCATGAGCATGGAATGATTTTCCATTTCTGTATGTCCTCTTCAATTTCTTTCATAAGTGATCTATAATTTTCAGAGTACAGATCTTTTACCTCTTTAGTTAGCAAGCCATTCCATTTTTATATAAAATCACATCTCAAAAGGATGGACCTACTGCCATAATATCAAAAAGTCTGTTCCTCCAGTGCACACTTCTTCTAACTGGCCTGTGTCAAGTTCCTATGCTTCAAGCATAGGGCAAAAAATATAAAACAATCATGTGTTTTCTTTGAAGCTCTGGCATGAATAGTTTATTTGGAGTAAGGAAATACAAAAGCGTCTACTCTCCCTTTTGTGAAAGTTTCATTGAGCAAGGTTTTATTGTTTGATAACTTTGGTTTGCCATTTAAACTTTCAAGAAAATTATAAACTCACCAAAACTTTTCTGTGCAATTTAGAAATCCTTCTGAGGAGTTAAGATGGCGGAGGAGTAGGGGACCCCTTTTTCAGCCGGTCCCCTGAGTTGAGCTGGATAGGTACCAGACCCAGCAGGAACATCCACGGAATCAGCCTGAGACGCAGGAAGATACATCTGGATCTCTACAAATGAACATCTCCAGCGCTGAGTATCGAGGTACGAAGCGGGGANCGGTACAAAGCGGGGAGCCGTGAAACCGCGCACAGATATCAGAAGATAAACAGAAGGGGGAGGGAGCTGACATGTCAGGGCGCTGGGAAGCGGTAGCCACCTGCACGGGGGAGCGGACGGACCGTGGACCCGCACGCTTGAGATAGCAGACTGAGAACGGGAGCACCGGGAGTGCGCATGGGGCGGCTGGCGGCTGGCGGGACACCTGCACCGGGGAGCGGCCGGGCCGCAGACCCGCATCCTGGAAACAGCAGATTGAGTCCGTGAGCCGGGAGCGAGCGCCACCAAGCATCTCATGGAGCTCCGGAGCTCCGGTGTGCTCACTGGATCGAGGCTGAGACTGGGAGCTCCAGGAGTGTGCACGGGGCGGCTGGCGGCTGGAGGGCCACCTGCACGGGGGAGCAGGCGGACTCGCGGTCAGCACCCGCGAGACACCAGACGGAGACCGGGAGCCCCGGGAGCCCGCGCGGGGCGGCTGGCGACTGGCGGCTGGCGGGGATGGAAACACAAAGGACAGAGATGCGCCAGCCCTAGAAGTGAGGGCTAGGATGCCGGGTGTGGGGTGCACAGCCTGGGATGATGCAGGGTTGAGCAACACCAACAGAAACAGAGTTAAAGTGGCCAGAACATCAGTGGAGAACGATCCGCGATCCCTCTGTTCTGAGACAGAGGCTGAATTTCAGCCGCTGCTGCTCTCTCAGAAGAGGCATAGCAAACCGCCAGGGAAAGCCGCCAGAGAACAAAAGCCCGGAAATACCGGCTCACAGGGTGCCCATCCCCATCCCCCCTCGCAAGGNATCCCCCCTCACAGGGGACACGGAGACTCTACCCAAACAGGGTTTTCTGAGTACCGGCTGGCAGGCCCCTCCCCCAGAAGGCAAGCTGAAAAATCAAGCCCACAACCCAGGGCGCCTTCTGAGTGGCNTGGCGCAGTCATTAAGTGCCTGTCTTTGGATTAGGGCGTGATCACAGCGTTCCGGAAAGGAGTCCCTCATCAGA
>NC_048232.1:35944015-36000371 GCF_002007445.2 Ailuropoda melanoleuca | reverse complement strand
ACTAGAGGCTCTGACGGCCAGGGTCACTGAGGCAGAGGAACGCATTAGCGAATTGGAGGATGGGTTAGTAGGAGAACAAACGAAAATAGAAGCTGGTCTTAAAAAAATCCACGCCCACGAATGTAGATTACGGGAGATTACTGACTCTATGAAACGATCCAATGTCAGAATCATCGGCATCCCTGAAGGGGTGGAGAAAAACAGAGGTCTAGAAGAGATATTTGAACAAATTGTAGCTGAAAACTTCCCTAATCTAGCAAGGGAAACAAGCATTCGTGTCCAAGAGGCAGAGAGGACCCCATCCAAGCTCAACCAGGACAAACCTACGCCACGGCATGTCATAGTGCAATTCGCAAATATTAGATCCAAGGATACAGTATTGAAAGCGGCCAGGGCAAAGAAATTTCTCACGTACCAAGGCAAAGGTATCAGGATTACGTCAGACCTGTCTACAGAGACCTGGAATGAGAGAAAGGCTTGGGGGGGCATTTTTAAAGCTCTTTCAGAGAAAAACATGCAGCCAAGGATCCTTTATCCAGCAAAGCTGTCATTCAGAATTGATGGAGAAATAAAGACGTTCCAAAATCGCCAATCATTAACCAATTTCGTAACCACGAAACCAGCCCTACAGGAGATATTAAGGGGGGCTCTATAAAGGTAAAAAGGCCCCAAGAGTGATACAGAGCAGCAAGTCACAACCGATACAAAGACTTTAAAGAGAAATGGCATCATTAAAATCATATCTGTCAATAATCTCTATCAATCTAAATGGCTTAAACTCTCCCATAAAACGCCACAGGGTTGCAGATTGGATAAAAAGACATGACCCATCCATTTGCTGTCTACAAGAGACTCATTTTGAACCCAAAGATGCATTCAGACTTAGAGTAAGGGGATGGAGTACCATCTTCCACGCAAATGGACCTCAAAAGAAAGCTGGAGTAGCAATTCTCATATCAGATAGACTGGATTTTAAACTAGAGGCCATAGAGAGAGATACAGAAGGGCACTATATTATTCTTAAAGGAAGTATTCAACAAGTGGATATGACAATTATTAATATATATGCCCCCAACAGGGGAGCAGCAAGATACACAAGCCAACTCTTAACCAAAATAAAGAGACATATAGATAAGAACACAGTAATAGTAGGGGACCTCAACACCCCACTATCAGAAATAGACAGAACACCCTGGCAAAAACTAAGCAAAGAATCAAAGGCTTTGAATGCCATACTCGACGAGTTGGACCTCATAGATATATATAGAACACTACACCCCAGAACCAAAGAATACTCATTCTATTCAAATGCCCATGGAACATTCTCAAGAATAGATCATGCTCTGGGACACAAAACAGGTCTCAGCCAATACCAAAAGATTGAAATTATCCCCTGCATATTCTCAGACCACAACGCTCTGAAATTGGAACTCAACCACAAGGAAAAACCTGGAAGAAACTCAAACACTTGGAGGCTAAGAACCATCCTGCTCAAGAATGACTCGATAAACCAGGAAATCAAAAAACAAATTAAACAATTTATGGAGACCAACGAGAATGAATACACAACGGTCCAAAACCTATGGGATACTGCAAAGGCAGTCCTAAGGGGGAAATACATAGCCATCCAAGCCTCACTCAAAAGAATAGAAAAATCTAAAATGCAGTTTCTATATTCTCACCTCAAGAAACTGGAACAGCAACAGAGGGACAGGCCTAACCCACTGACAAGGAAGGAGTTGACCAAGATTAGAGCAGAAATCAATGAATTAGAAACCAGAAGCACAGTAGAGCAGATCAACAGGACTAGAAGCTGGTTCTTTGAGAGAATCCATAAAATTGATAGACCACTGGCAAAACTTGTCCAAAAACAAAGAGAAAGGACTGAGATTATTAAAATTATGACTGAAAAGGGAGAGGTCACGACCAGCACCATTGAAATTGCAAGGATTATTAGAAACTTTTATCAACAGCTATATGCCAAAAAACTAAACAATCTGGAAGAGATGGAGGCCTTCCTGGAAACCTATAAACTACCAAGACTGAAACAGGAAGAAATAGATTTCTTAAATAGGCCAATTAACTATGAAGAAATTGAGTCAGTGATAAACAACCTTCCAAATAATAAAACTCCAGGCCCAGACGGTTTTCCTGGGGAATTCTACCAAACATTCAAAGAAGAAATAATACCTATTCTCCTAAAGCTATTTCAAAAAATAGAAACAGAAGGAAAGCTACCAAACTCATTCTATGAGGCTAATATTACCTTGATCCCCAAACCAGGCAAAGACCCCCTCAAAAAGGAGAATTACAGACCGATTTCTCTAATGAATATGGATGCCAAAATCCTCAACAAGATCCTTGCTAATAGAATCCAACAGTACATTAAAAGGATTATCCATCATGACCAAGTGGGATTCATACCTGGGATGCAAGCATGGTTCAACACTCGCAAATCAATCAATGTGATACATCATATCAACAAGAAAAGACTCAAGAACCATATGATCCTCTCAATTGATGCAGAAAAAGCATTTGACAAAATACAGCATCCTTTCCTGATTAAAACCCTTCAGAGTGTAGGAATAGAGGGTACATTTCTCAATCTCATAAAAGCCATCTATGAAAAGCCTACTGCAAGCATTATTCTCAATGGGGAAAAGCTGGAAGCCTTTCCCTTAAGATCAGGAACACGACAAGGATGCCCACTCTCGCCACTATTATTCAACATAGTACTAGAAGTCCTTGCAACAGCAATCAGAAGACAAAAAGGGATCAAAGGTATCCAAATCGGCAAAGAAGAAGTCAAACTGTCTCTCTTTGCAGATGACATGATACTCTATATGGAAAACCCAAAGGAATCCACTCCCAAACTATTAGAAGTTATAGAACAATTCAGTAAGGTGGCAGGATACAAAATCAATGCCCAGAAATCAGTTGCATTTCTATACACGAATAACGAGACTGAAGAAAGAGAAATTAGGGAATCCATCCCATTTACAATAACACCAAAAACCATACGTTACCTTGGAATTAACTTAACCAGAGACGTAAAGGACCTATATCCTAGAAACTATAGATCACTTTTGAAAGATATTGAGGAAGACATAAAAAGATGGAAAAATATTCCATGCTCATGGATTGGAAGAATTAACATAGTTAAAATGTCCATACTACCCAGAGCAATCTACACTTTCAATGCTATCCCGATCAAAATACCGAGGACATTTTTCAAAGAACTGGAACAAATAGTCCTTAAATTTGTATGGAACCAGAAAAGGCCCCGAATCTCCAAGGAACTGTTGAAAAGGAAAAACAAAGCTGGGGGCATCACAATGCCGGATTTCGAGCTGTACTACAAAGCTGTGATCACAAAGACAGCATGGTACTGGCACAAAAACAGACACATCGACCAATGGAACAGAATAGAGAACCCAGAAATGGACCCTCGGCTCTTTGGGCAACTAATCTTTGATAAAGCAGGAAAAAACATCCGGTGGAAAAAAGACAGTCTCTTCAATAAATGGTGCTGGGAAAATTGGACAGCTACATGCAAAAGAATGAAACTTGACCACTCTCTCACACCATACACAAAAATAAACTCCAAATGGATGAAAGACCTCAATGTGAGACAGGAATCCATCAAAATTCTAGAGGAGAACATAGGCAACAACTTCTATGACATCGGCCAGAGCAACCTTTTTCACGACACATCGCCAAAGGCAAGAGAAATAAAAGATAAAATGAACTTATGGGACTTTATCAGGATAAAGAGCTTCTGCACAGCCAAGGAAACAGTCAAAAAAACTAAGAGACAGCCCACGGAATGGGAGAATATATTTGCAAAGGACACCACAGATAAAGGACTGGTATCCAAGATCTACAAAGAACTTCTCAAACTCAATACACGAGAAACAAATAAACAAATCATAAAATGGGCAGAAGATATGAACAGACACTTTTCCAATGAAGACATACAAATGGCTAACAGACACATGAAAAAATGTTCAAAATCATTAGCCATCAGGGAAATTCAAATCAAAACCACACTGAGATACCACCTTACGCCAGTTAGAATGGCAAAGATAGACAAGGCAAGAAACAACAATTGTTGGAGAGGATGTGGAGAAAGGGGATCCCTCCTACATTGTTGGTGGGAATGCAAGTTGGTACAGCCACTCTGGAAAACAGTGTGGAGGTCCCTTAAAAAGTTAAAAATTGAACTACCCTATGACTCATCCATTGCACTGCTGGGTGTTTACCCCAAAGATACAGACGTGATGAAGAGAAGGGCCATATGCACCCCAATGTTCATAGCAGCATCGTCCACAATAGCTAAATCGTGGAAGGAGCTGAGATGCCCTTCAACAGATGACTGGATTAAGAAGCTGTGGTCCATATATACAATGGAATATTACTTAGCCATCAGAAAGAACGAATTCTCAACATTTGCTGCAACATGGATGACACTGGAGGAGATAATGCTAAGTGAAATAAGTCAAGCAGAGAAAGACGAATATATGATTTCTCCCATCTATGGAACATAAGAACTAGGATGATCGGTAGGGGAAGAAAGGGATAAAGAAAGGGGGGGTAATCAGAAGGGGAAATGAAATATGAGAGACTATGGACTNGGAAATGAAATATGAGAGACTATGGACTATGAGAAACAAACTGAAGACTTCAGAGGGGAGGGGGTGGGGGAATGGGATCGACTTGTGATGGGTAGTAAGGAGGGCACGTATTGCATGGTGCCCTGGGTGTTATACGCAACTAATGAAGCATCGAACTTTACATTGAAAACCGGGGATGTACTGTATGGTGGCTAACATAATATAATAATAAAATTTTAAAAAAAAGAAAAAAAGAAATATTTCTGAAATATTATGCTATGATGTTTCAGCAATGTTATCTGCATGAAAATACGTGTTCTTGGATGTAACATAATAAACTTCCAATTTCTTATTTTAAAAAAATCTTTTCATGAAGTATTTAAGCATAAATAGCATTAACATACTTTACACCTGAAAGTGACATACAGGCAAATAAGTTTTTAAGGGGGGAGGGATAGTATCCCATTATTTGAATAGTTTCTCATTAAAATTTAAGTATTGGTAATACTGGTGTTTTCTATTTTTTCTATTTTTTGGCATTAGAGAGATACAGTTTTAAGCCTTCTTCAGGCTTTTTCTTTTTCAAATGTTATCTCAGAACACACTGCTCTTCAGCTAACTCAGGTCTAACGACAAGAGTCTTAAAGAAAACACCCCTGTGCCCAAAGCCCCTTGTAGGTACTACTTTATTCTTATTTTCCCCTTCACAATTAGTTTGTTTTTTTAAAAAATGTCTATTTTTTTTATTTAAAAAAAAGGTGTCTATTTTTTAATTTTTATTTCCTCCTCAACCTAGTACAATCTGGTTTCTATCTCCACCATCATAATGAAATGACTTTACCAAGGACACTAATAACTTCCACTTTGCCAAAACCAACAGATATATTTTTGTTTTTACCTAATCTCTCTCCAACCCTTAAACTGACTGAAACACTGTCTTAGAAAACTTCTTAATATCAGACACAACTTTCTTTCCTGGTTCTACATGAAAACTTTTTAATTAATTTATTCAACAAATTCTATTGAATGTTACTGAAAGTAAAGTTCTCTTTCCTGGCTCCTCGGCTATCTCTACTCCTTAAATATTGAAGTCCTCAATCTACTTGCTTTCCCCAGGATACACATTTACCTAGGTAGCTTTATCCAAATCCACTGGTAATGATTCTAAAACTTAATTCTCCAACAAGATCTCACTCTTACTATTCTCAACTGTGTACAGGACATCTTTATGTTGATGTTTAAGACACCATATACTGAACTGTCCTTAGTTGTAAAAATAAAATGTTTCAGATATTTCTTCTAGGTTATCCCTTTCATATTTTCTAATTATGTTATGAAAACAAATTCAAAAGGAAGAGAAGGTTACAAAATTAAAAGTAAGTGTCCTCCTAGTCTGAGAAGAAAAGGCAGTATCGCAAGAAAAGAGGGGAATATTAAAGCAGAATTAGAAAAATTTAGAAACTTTTTGTATCTACATCCACAAAATACATAATTTTTGAGAATTTGCATTTTTAAATCTTGCAAAATAGTGGGCAACTATTCCTATGAACATATACAGATCTAAGCTATGTTCCCAAATAGCTACATATTACACAGTTGCATAGCTGCCCAACACAATATCTTAGCCATCTCACTCCTAATAAAAGCTCAGATGGTTTTACTGGTTTCTATCACTGTACTTAATATTTTTGTGTGCATAATTTTAGGGTATTCATGTAAAGAAAACTCTAAATTTCTTTTTATTCTAACTTTATTGAGATCTAATTGACAAAATTTGTTAACTTTTGTGTAGGGTATAAAATAAGGATTTAAGTCATTCTTTTACATGAGGTTATCCAGTTTCCCCAACACTTATTAAAGAAACAACCCTTTCTCCATTGTGCATTCTTGGCACCTTGTTAGAGATTAGTTGACTGTGCATGTGTGGAATTATTTCTGGGCTCTTGATTCTGTTCCATTGGTCTATGTGTCTGTTTTTAATGCCAGTACCATACTGGTTTGATTACTGTAATATAGTTTAAAATAAGAGAAACTTCTAAAAGTGAATTTGCTGGTCAAAGAATATGGATATCTATTGTTATTTACAAAAGTGTTGTATTAATTGACCCCTCCACTAAAGTCACCTGGAGCTTCTATTTCTCAACACTCTTACAAACATTTAGTAATTTTTTTATCTTTTCTTAATCTGGTAGGTGAAAAAAATGGTTCCTTATTTTGATTTGCACTGTTTTAGTATTAAAAAGGGTTGAGTAACAATTTATTTGCTGTCAATTCATATTTTTTTATTCTGGAATCTAATTATATAAATTATTTAATTTCCCCTGGTCATTTTAAGAAATTTTATATTATTTAGATTAAAAATTGCATCATGAATTATAGAGATAAAAGGAACAGTGTACTGAATAACAATCCTAAAATAGGACTTGAACAAAATAACTTTAGTATTACTGACAGGAATTACTATTTCATATAATTTTTATAATAAAGTTAGTTAGAAAATAGATTGGTACAATATTAATTTGGGCAGAAAATACAAAAATGCTTTCCAATTACAAGATATTCTGACATATAAAGAATGGTCTGGTTGTATAAAATTTGGGGCAAAACTAATATTTAAATTAGGATTTGAGAAGGTAATAGTACATTCTCACGGCATAGTCTCTGCAGCAGATTTTGGTATGAGTATTGAATTGAATGGACTATGTGGCAGACATAGCAAAACATGGGAAAAAATCAGCCCACTGTGGCCTATGAAAACAGAGAAGAATTATGAGCAAGGGGCCAGGAAACAGAAAATAGAAGCTGGTTAATGCATAAAAATTAAATATAATAAAATTTCATAAGTAATGAACTCTTTTGAGATGTATTGTTCTACCAGGGTTCTTAAAAAATAAGTATCCATTTATTATTCAATAATAGAAATCTCAGTATAGCAACAAAACATATTAACTTTAACATTTTCCTGAGGTCTTCAATAACTTCCTATATAAATCATTTTATATCATTTACCATAAAGACAAACTGAAACAAAATGCAGACTTTGAATTTCTTTTAATTCATTGTGCATAGAGTTCATGCTCTATAGTACTTTCTAGATATGATCTCATATATATATATATATATATATGGAATGCTCCAAGGGAAATGAAATTATTAGAGATTTTCTCAAAATTGTCACCCCCATCTTGTTGCTTAGAAGATTAGACCAATGTTTTTAAAGGAAGCTGCAAAAATTTGAAACAGCATTTAGACTCAGATCTCTGACCCTCAATATTTAAATATATCTATAAAGATCTAGGCCATAAAATGGTACACCTCACCACTTTTTGTCTCTTTTGACTTTTTTTTTTAAGATTATTTATTTATTTATTTATTTGTCAGAGAGGGAGCACAAGCAGGGGGAGCGGCAGGCAGAGGGAGAAGCAGGCTCCCCACTGAGTATCTCTTTGAAGTCTTAACAACTAAAGGCTTTATCATATTTAGTAGCTTAGGTTCTTATTGTGATGCTCTATTGGCCTTTTTCTTTTTGTACAAATAAGAAAAGTGATGATGAATTATGTTCTTGAAACTGCACAAATATATTTCAGGGCTGAAATAAAACTGAACAGATAAAATTGTGTCTCTCAAATATAGTAAGCCATAGATGTTTTTAGACAATTCATGTTTTGCCTGCTGCCCTTGAACTAGGGTGTGTAAAATATGTATAAAATCTGCAGAAGTGTTGGGGTCCCTGCGTGGCTCAGTCGGTTAAGCATCTGCCCGCAGCTCAGGTCATGATCCCAGGACCCAGGACTCAGCGCCGTATCGCGCTCCCTGCTCCGAGCCTGCTTCTCCATCAGCCTCTGACTCTGCCTGCCACTCCCCCTGCTTCTGCTCTCTCTCTCTTTCCTCTCAAACACAAGTATAAAATCTTCTTTTAAAAATCTGCAAAAAATATTTATTCACTTTCTTCATTCTCAGAGAAAACTCCCTTCAGCTGTGACTCTAATAGGAATGAATGTCTGTGTGTGCTGGTGAGCTGGGGTGAGTAGATTACAGAAAGCTCATAATGACTTAGAAATTGTAGAGGAGCCATGTGTTGAAGGAATCAGGTTAAAGAGAGCCAAACACTTTGCTAAAGCCACACCTATCTGCTCTGCCGGAAACCACACATCAGTACATTTCCATCTCTACAGTCTTCACTTTAATGAAGAAAGAAGAAGTAATTTTTCTCACCCAATCTTTCAGTTTCCTTTTGGAGGAAGGAACAAATTTATACTCTGGGAAGGAAGTTAATCGGTACATCATCAACACAGCAAAGACATATGAGCAAAACACGAACACTTGTGCCTGTCAGCTCCAGGTTTCCAAATGTCTAGATGTTTCATATCATGTTAACTAAATATTGGACTTACTGAAATTCTCTCATTTGGAAGTTTTGATATCATATAGATTTTTCCCAACGTATCTGTGTTACACCTGGATGCTGGTATTGTAGAAAAATAAGGTACTCCATTGTGGAAAAATTATCAAGATTGGATTGAAGGAGACATGTTAAGATTCATCAGATAGCAAAGTGATGGTTAATAAAGTGAAGCTAGATGACATCTCAATAGTCCATGCGTAGTAGACACATTCTATGCATCAATTGTTTCTTGGTAATGATTTTGCTTAAATCACAATAATATCAAAATTTCATTCAGAAGAAAAAAAAAAGTCTGCCTTTGTGGGATAATATAAACTGGAAAGGAAAAAAAAAGTGCCTTCTAATTGACACAAGCCAATGCCAGCTAACCTGAGGGCAATTCTTTTGGCATATTGTAGATTTTATTTTTTTATAAGGCTCTTGTTTCTTTTATCTGCTGTGGTAATGTGCTCAGGAACTCCGGGAATCTAATTAGTGAATAGAGGTCTTCACTAATTGACAAAATCAGGCATAGTGCCTCATAATCAGCTGACGAGTCCCACTTAAGCATAAAAACCAGTGTTTGCTGAGAATCTACAGTGAACACTTATAGAATGAAATAGAAATGAAAATAAAACAAGACGCAAACGGGTCCTAAGTTTATGATCTAAAATGAATAGAAACATTCTAAGACAACTAGTTAAACTAGGAGATTTCCTTTAAGTTCCTTTATATTGTCATTACTTTCCTTTGGTTATTCCTTTTCATTATAGGTGTCCTTAAGAAAAGCATTCAAGTGGACATCAAAAGGTATGGGGTCAAAGACACCAGAGGTAGCTACACAAGTCTCATTGGATAGAAAATATTTGCAAACACAATGTGAAGTGCCGTGAGCTATGGAGGCCTCGGGGAAGGCACAGTTGATGAGAAACAAAAGAAAAAAGAGGTTTTTGGGGGCATGCGTGTGTCAGAGAAAGGGAAAAATGAAAATAAAAAATTATAATTAAAGCTTTTATAGCTTTAAATAAGCAGTACACAACTTTATACAGAAATTGGACATGTTGGGGAATTCCACATGGCAAAGAACTGATGGCAGTCTTTGGTCAGTAGCCAGCAAGAAAGAGTTCCTCAAACTGATGGTTTTCAGGGAACTGAATGCCGCCAACACCATATCTGTTTGGAAATCAGATCCTTCTTCAGTTGGGTCCTCAGCTGAGAGCCCAGCTCTGGCTGCCCTTTGTTTGTTTTTTTTTGTTTTGTTTTCGTTTTTTGTTTGTTTGTTTAAGATTTTATTTATTTATTTGACAGAGAGAGACAGCCAGCGAAAGAGGGAGCACAAGCACAGGGAGTGGGAAAGGAAGAAGCAGGCTCCTAGTGGAGAAGCCTGTTGTGGGGCTCGGTCCCACAATGCCCGGGATCATGTCCTGAGCCAAAGGCAGATGCTTATCGACAGTGCCACCCAGGCGCCCCTGGCTGCCCTTTGACTACAGCTTGTGAAAGACTAAACAGAGGACTGAGCTAAGTCATGCTCAGATTCCTGACCCACAGAAATGATGAGATTGCAAACATACATCGTTTTAAGCCATTAAGTGTATATAAAGTGTTATGTGGCAATGGACAATAGAGATTCCAAACTCCTTAAATACAGACACTATGGCTATGTGTTTTCCCAGCTCCTAACAGAGTTCTTGATCATAACCTATATTCAGTAATATTTTAATAAAACTAATGTCAACTTCACACAAATAAAATTAAGGGTTTAAGTCCTTGCCATGTGCACGAATGGAATTTTAGACTATCTTTTAATGGCCCAATTTCTAGAAGTTTATTCTTGTGATATAAGACATCTAATCCTATTTGCTGCTTTCAAAGTAAATAGCAATCAGGTAGATTTGATGAATACTAAAGGCCACGATGGAAAGTATTTCTTCATTTCTGAGTCATTCTGCAGAAGTTTTGTTACCTTCAGGGTTTTTTAAAAAATATAACCACATACCACTTGCTTATGTATTCACTCCCAAGTCAAACAGAATTCCCACTGACCGAAATGCATTTAAAAGATAACTTTTTTTTTTTAAAGATTTTATTTATTTATGCGACAGAGACAGAGACAGCCAGTGAGAGAGGGAACACAAGCGGGGGAGTGGGAGAGGAAGAAGCAGGCTCATAGCGGAGGAGCCTGATGTGGGGCTCGATCCCATAACGCCAGGATCACGCCCTGAGCCGAAGGCAGACACTCAACCGCCGTGCCACCCAGGCGCCCCTAAAAGATAACTTTTAAAGACAATACTCAATGAACAAGAAAATCTTTTCCTCTGTAGCCTCCGGAACCAAAAACAGTCTTCCTACCCTGTCTCTTTTTCTTTTTAAAATGTATTTATTTCTTGTAATAGTAAAGTATTGGTTTTAAAGAAAAGAGTCTTTATCTTGGCAAATAAAGGGAGAAACCTGGAAGCAATGCATAAAATTGCAGGTAAGCGAAAAGAGGCGCTTATTTATCCGAACAGATTTCAGCAGAGCAAACGTGAGCAGGAGAAGAAAGGAGTGGATAATAGTCAACTCTGATTTTTGCACTTCGAAAACATCACACGATTGTTAATTTGCAGTCACTCAACACTTAGGAGGCAGTTTCACATTATGGACACTTTTACCAAATGCCTTAGTGGGGCAAGTGGAGTGGGCTGGTTTAACACAAAGGTCAGTCTAAGACTGACATGGACATTGTGTGTGTAAGGCCAGCATGCATTCAGCCCTAGGTTTACGCTTAGAGAACCTACTTTGTTTGTCTCAAAAAGTATTAATGCAAGAGCCATGTAATGGTTCTCACTCCATATTTGCAAATAGAGTCAAGACAGAGTCAGGACATTCAGGTGTTATTCTATTCCTAACACTGCAAAGGAATTGTAGCCAAAGGAAAAGATACATCCTCAGATCCTTACTGCACCTGCTAAGGGGTAAGGATGCCTGGCACAGTTATAGCAACTAGTACAATATAGTTAACTCATCCTCTTTAAACTCAAATGTCATATTATCTAAAAGGAATAATTTTATAATTGATGTCAAGGGTTTCAAGATACTTTTTTTACCATCAGTGTTTACTTTCAAATCTAGACAAATTATTGCAGAGCCTGTAATTCCACTCTAATTAAAAATAAATGCAAAATTTTGTCTGACAATGTTATGACATAACATCACACTAGTTTTTATTTTAAAATCATTTCCTTTTATGAGATCATCTTGAAATATTCAAAAAAGGTTTGTACATTGTGCTTAATTCTGTTGACAGTTAAAGAGATGTTCCTTCATTTGACAAAGAGCAATTTCTCAATTGTCAATCAAGACTTTGTAAATTGGGCTCCAAATATTTATCTCTCCGGAATTTCAATGGTTATAAGGAAGAAAAATGAGATTACATATTCATAGTGCAGTTAAAACACAAAAGTTTCAAAAATACTCTAAGGCATTCTCCCTTTTATTCAGCTCTTTAAAAGAGGAGAATTTAAGCAGGGGAACCATCCTTTTAATTAACATAGGAAATGTCTAAGGCAAAGCAAACAATCTGGGACCTAATAAAAATGCCACAACTGAGTAAAAAGAAAAACAACCTTCAACTTGCTTTGGCATAATCAGGTGTGGATTTTTCTGAGTATATATTGTGCACAATGAAGCCTTGATTAGAACCATCTACAATACCTATCAGAACTCTCTAATATTCTCATGGTAGAAAAGCAAACAAAAGAGCTTCAGGGAAAGTTTGGAAGTAAATAAAACTCTAACATAATAAGGAAATGTGTCTTCTATTTTAGAACAGAGATGGAAAGATAGGTTTTATTTGTGGAGAGTGTAGAGCTAAAATTCACATATGTTAAATACCATGATTAAAAAGATTAATCTTTATCTTTCTAAAAATCAAATTTGTATACTTAGTGGGAACATATACTGATTCCTTTTAGAATGCCTCATCAAAACCTTCCTAAAATTAGCCCTAGATAAGCTATGAAATATCACTCAATAAATACTTGTTGATTGCTCTGTCATAAGCATACATAAATGAAGTGGCTATTACCTACAGAATGACTACCGGTGGCTGTGAAGACTTGCATGTCTACAATAACATCTTCCACATCTGGCCCACCCTATAAATGAAATAGGGGTAAGTACACATGTCTACTTCATGGGGTGGGAATAATGAATACTTGAATTAATAAGTGTAAAGCACTTGGAATTTTGTCCAAAACAATCTATGCCCAGTGAATGCGAGACTTTAGATGTGTGGAAGAACAGAGGAAGAAGTCGGTGGATTAGCCTTGGGGAATACCAGAAAGCTTCACAAAGCTTTTGAAATATGATATCCTTACCAAGGAAAGAAGATGAGGAAATTTTAACCACATTACTCTCTTGCTATTTAAGTCCTTCAATAGCTTCCCATAGCTATACGTACCTTTATGTGTGTAATATATGTGACATCTCCCACAAAAATAGACAGTATGTAAATACCCTAATTTGGCTTAAAAGTCCCATCCTGGCCTGGCTGGTTTGATTTTGCTAATTACGCACATTCATCTGTCATGCTTCTCACCAGGCAGTCCTCTGATCTTCTTTCCACTCCACGTAAATGAATTTTTCACTTTAGTCCTCTGCACGGCTCTCAACATGAGTTCTTCTTCCCAATCCTTTTTTTTTTTTTTTTTTTTTTCCTAACTCTTACTTATCGTTTCTGGTCTCAGCTTCATATCATTGCCTCTGGGAAGCCTTAAGGATCTTTCGAGATTAAATTGGATGAGCCTCCTATATATTTCCACTGGACCTGTATATATTTTTTTCTATTGCCATGTAACCAATTACCACAAACTTAGCAACTTAAAATAACATCCATTTATTGTCTCACAGTCTGTGGGGGCAGAAGTCTGAACAGGTTCAACTATGTTCTCTTGTTTGGGGACTCACAAGGCTGATCGAAGTGTTGGCCAACCTGGCTGGGCTCTTCTCTGAAAGCCCCAGAGGAGAATCAGCCTCCAAGTTCATTCAGAATGTTGGCAGAATTCAGTTTCTCATGGTTTTGAGAGTTCTCCTTTCCTTGCTGGCTCTCAACGAGGGACCGCTCTCCCCTGAGAGAGGAATTGTACCCGGTGCCTCCTCCATCTTTAAATCATCAATTGTACATCAAATCTTTCTCATGCTTTCAATCTCTCTGATTTCCCCTGTTGCTACAGCCAGAGAAAACTCTCTGCTTTTAAAGGGCCTACATCATTAGATTGGGCCTACCAGATACTAACTGACCCAAAACCAACTGATTAAAAACTTTAATTACATATGTAAAAATTCCTTTCATCATAACGTAATCACAAGGAGAGTGATATCTTATCATACTCACAGAAGAATGTTTTTTTAAAACTTTTAATTTCTTTTGGTAATAACACTCAACATTTAAGAAAACAAACTAAACTGAGATTGTTTTAAATGTAGATATTTTTCAAAAACTAAAAATTGGTTTCTCTATTTAACCAAGGAAACAAGTGGATCATCTTCTACTTTAAAACCATCATTAAAAGAGTAGTATTTTAAGAAATATATATTATGATTAACATGATGTGTTTTATAGAATGGATACAAATCTAAGTGCCAGTCTGAACATGTAAGAAATATTTAAGTGTTAAAATCACACTAGAAAACCAAATGTTCTTTTTCATAAAAAGTAGTTTGAAATAAAAAGGAACTTGTGACTAAACCCAAAAAACTTTTGCATATGTGATTTAAAAAAAAATTCTCACACACCCCCCCCCGAAAAAATGGTAGATTTGAATAGAGCCATTACATGATAGCTCATTTCTGTACAGTGTGGAAGCTGGTTCTATAGTCAATGTTAAATTCCCAAAGTACATCTTTTGAAGACTTGTCTAGTAAAACTGCCCTATCATATATCCACTCATACTTAAGGAAAAGAGATTATACAAGGATTAGGATCATTGGGGGTCATTCTTAGAATTCTGTCCAATACAGAGGACTTGTCCCTCCTTATCTTACAGTTAATGGTAAATACTTGTTTTGCTATATTTAGCAAGCCATAATTTAGCACTTATTATGTACTAGGCACTGTCCTACCATTTTAGGAGTATACTATTATTATGCCCACTTTTCAAATGAGGAAAATAGAGGCACACAGAGGTTAGGGAAACTGACCAAGATCACATAGCTGTAAAAGAGGGGAAGTGAGTTTCAAACCCAGGTGGTCTGTCTCTGGAGTCTGTGCTCTTAACCTTATACTATGCTCTGCACAGCTAGAGTGCATCCTTTATAACAGCATATCTCTCCTGTTTATTCTACTCCCTTTGTCTACTTCAGTATGTGGCATTTAAAGATTTATATTATTATTTTTATTTTTAAAGATTTTATTTATTTATTTGACAGAGATAGACAGCCAGTGAGAGAGGGAACACAAGCAGGGGGAGTGGGAGAGGAAGAAGCAGGCTTCAAGCGGAGAAGCCTGATGTGGGGCTCGATCGCAGGACCCCAGGATCATGCCCTGAGCCGAAGGCAGACGCTTAACTACTGAGCCACCCAGGAGCCCCTAAAGATTTTTATTATAAATCATATCAAACATTCTCTAAGTATTTGTTTTCCAAACAATGTTATTGAGCAATCATGGTTTGATTTGTGCCACATTGAGCTATGTCACTGACATGCCAGGCATGATTCAAGACATTGGGAAGATAACACTGAAAATCTGGACATCCAGACATACAAATAAATACCCAAATATAATATGATGTGGTAAGTGCTATAATAAAATTAAACTTCATTATCAGGTGAATTAAGGGGCTATGTGCTGAAAATATTATGTCTGCTTTCCTATATTTGAATGTTCCACATCTGATCACCTAAAATAGTAATTTGGGAAATGACTTGAATAAAAGTGAGATCCTAAGAGTTGAAACATTAACTAACCAAGAAATTAAATTTAAAGTTCTCTTGGCATCCTATTCTCTTTGTTACACTTTGAAATTAATCATGTTCCCATAGGCAGAAAAGCTAATATCGGTAAGATCTGCAACAGGGATTTGCCCCAGTTGCTACTGTTTGTGAATATATTACTTTCCCTAGGTGGAGTTTGAGCGGAAGTGCTTCAAATCACATCAGCACCAAAATTAGTCTTCTTGATTAACGTCATGTTTTATAACAAGCATTTGTAAAGCAGTGAGCCTTTGCCACTATAAAATGGGGCATCTGTTAATACGTGTTTATATCTGCTCATTGATTAAATGTAATTATGTTTCCCTATGGTTTTCAACCAAAGAAGATTTACATGTAAATGTATGGATTCTTTTGAGATTAGTAAAAATTCTGCATAAAGAGGAAAGGAAGGGGAGAGCAAATGAAGTTAGCATTTATTAAGTAATTGTTATGTGCCAGGTACTTTTGATATATTATCCCATTTAAACCTCACCATATCTGCATGGCATTTCTAGTATAATCCCTAGTTTATGAATAAAAACCCCTGAGCATTACTGTGGTTAAGATAATTGTTTAAGATCATGTGGTTCACATCTAGCTCATTCATGCCTGGCATTAACCACCTGTAGGCATCTAAAAAAAAAATGTCAACAGATTTTAGAATATTCCCACTTTACTTCCAGAGGGTGTTTTAATTTTGCTTTTGTTTTTTTAATTTTTCACTTTCATGTGACTCACAAACACTGTATGAGTATAGTTCTCTGGCTGGTACATCTAGTCCAGACAAGCAAATGTTCCTACAGTTTTCACTCTGACATTAGCACAATCTCTACCATGCCTCTTCTGTTCTGATGATATTCTGATAACCTCCTGGCTCCACCTTCACAATCCTCTATTCTTTAGTACTCCAGTTCCAACTGTCTGATAAAAATGGAAAAAATAAACAAATGATCCAAGTCTAGAGGTTCGTTTTTATTTTTCCCTCCCCCTGGGATTCAGCTAAGGGCCAAACCTTATTTCCCACTACCTCCCAAATTATAATATACTGAAGCCATGATCCAAATGGTCCAGTAATCATTAAGAAAACAGTTTAACTACCAAAATGTAATTTGGAAACAAGCAAATGTGAACTTGCATTTTCAATATGGAAATCATACTAGATCACAGCAATGCTTAGGAATAGTCGCTTTCCATCCATTCTCTATAGTAACATAAGCGCCTTTCTTCAAATTATCTGAAAAATTCCCACTGAAGCCTTAGTACATGCATGCCTTATTTTTATAGTGTCCCTCTTCCTTTTTAAAAACCGCATGAGGGATAAAAGAGGAAGAATTTTTCTCACAACTGAGCCCTCGGAGGAGGAGGCGAAGGGAACAAAATTTCAAGCAAAGCAAGGATTCATCTACTAGGTAGAGAAGGGAAAGGTTAGAAATAATCTAATATTAATAATTTACAGGATTCATGACTCTATAAGTGTATATATTTACCCAGAAATCTGAACAATGAAAACATCCAGACAATGAAACTCACAAAATATTTTTAACAGCTTTATCAATATATAATACATACAGTTCACCCATTAGAGTGTACTAATAGTGTTGTTTACTGTATTCTCAGATGTTTAACCATCAGCACAATCTAATTTTCAACATCTTTCTCATTCCAGAAAGGAAGTGTTAGAGCACAGAGGATATTTATGGCAGTGAAACTACTCTGTATGATATTATAATAGTGGGTACATGTCCTTATAGATTTGTCAAACTCATAGGATGTTGAACACCAGGAGTGGACCCTAGTGTAACTGTGGGCTTTGGGTGATAATGATGTGTCAGTGTAACTCCATCACTTATAACAAATGAACAACTCTGGTGCAGATGTGGACAATGTGGGAGGCTATATACATGAGGAGTGCAGGGAGTATATGGAAAATCTCTGTACCTTCTCCTCTATTATGCTGGGAATTGATACTGCTTTAAAAAATGAAGTCTATTAAGAAAGAAAAGAAAATCTATATCCATCAGCAGTAACTCCTCCTCTCTCTATCCCCTTGGCTCTCGGCAACCACAAATCTACTTTCTGTCTTTATAGATTTTGCCTTTCCTGGCAATTTCATATATGGTTATCTTCATGAGATAATTATTACACCAATGTTAGTAATGGAAAATTATTTGCTAAATTGATGGGATGTCCTTCTGGGTTATGCTGGAATAATACCAGCTTTTTAGATTAAAATCTCTCAATACTTCATCCAAAATGTACACTAATCAACAAAGAGGGCACAACAAACCACATAAAACTGCCTTCTTTGGCATCACTTGGACATAGAGTGCGTCACAAACCCTAAACTACGTATAAGAAAAGAAATTAACACCAAATTTTAGCAGACATAACTGAGACCTCACTCCATAGGGCTAGATGGAAATAGGTAGTACCTGGAGAGATGGGATAGCAAGAAGATAATGGAGCTCAGACAAAATCATATCCAAAATGGCAAGTCCTAAGCAAACTACAGAAATTCTGAAACAGGTATGAGACCTGGCAGATCTGAGCACTGGCTATAGAGAAAGTACTTGAAAATATGCGGGATCTAAAGAGGCAAACTCAAAAAATGAACTCTTCTGGAAAAGAATGAAGTGAATAACACAATAACACAAGACGAACTTTTTAGATTGTGAAAAAGAAAAATTTTTTCTTTCTAAGAAATGTCTACGCCTTTTATTTTTCTTTTTTCCCCATTCTGTGCTGTATCCAGAGCAATGCTGAATAAAAGCAGTCAAGAGTAGGATGTTAGCTCTTGGGTTTAGCTGATGCCCTTGATTAGTTTAAGAAGTTCTTTTATTCCTGGTTAATTGAGATTTTTATCATGAAGGAGTTTAAATATAATCAAATATACTTTTTTCCAGCATCTGTTGACATGATCATATATATTTGTCCTTTATTCTGCTAATACAGTAAATACAGTGAGTGACTGGCCAAAGTTAAATCAACCCTATGACCCTGGAATAAATGACACTTAGTCGTGATAGATTATCTGGTAATAGGAAAAAAATATATATTTGTTCTAATTAAGTATACGTATATTAGCATATCTATATAAACATTTAATTTTCTAACATTTCAATAAATATTTTGTACCTATGTTTTTTGAGAGAATTTTTTATGACTATGTTTTTTTTTGTTTTTCAGGGTTTTTTTTTTGTACTTTTCTTGTAATGTTGCATAATTTTACTATCAGCATAAAACGTATTGGCAAATATTCTCCCCTATACTACTTTTTCCAAGGATTTTGAGTAGTGTTAGAATTATTTTGTTCTCAAATATTTGATAGAATTTACCAGGAAAGCCATATGGATCTAGATTACCTCTGTGGGGAACTTTTCAATTAGGAATTTAATATCTTTAGTAAGTATAGACCCATTCAGCTACTTATTCTTCTGCCAAATTTGACATTTTGTATCTCGTAATAACTTTAAATTGTCAAATTTATTAGCACATAAACCCTGGGATTGTGCCAATAAAATATCCCTGTATTTGATAACCTGTAGCAACACTACTCTTGCTCACTGGTATAGTAAGGTAGGAGGGAAAAGATAGGGCAAATCTGTCATCTGTCATCTTCCCGGGGGAGGGCGGGCAGGCAACAGATAAATATAGAAGAGTAACTATTAAATGTGTGTGTATGTGTGTGTGTGTGTGTGTGTGTGTGTGTGTGTGTGGAAACTTTGACTCAGAATTTAATTTTGAATTGACATCCTGCTGCAGGTCAGGTTCCCCAAAAAGCAGATACTGATATAGACATTAGCATGAGGAGCAGGGATTGGGCAAAGAAGTAAGTTGACCTGTGATTCAGTTCCAATCAAATTCTCAGTTGAGCCCCTGGGAGTTCTGGAACTAAGATAAAACTTAAAAGTTCTCCTAACTTGGGGACTGAGGACTTAGTCTTAATGGTGCTACACTGATCAGTCATCAGATGTGGGCTGCCTCTGGAAGGAGATGTGACCTTGAGTGAGGCAATTCTCTGCTTTAAGGGCAGTTCCTTTAAAGAGCTGGCAGCTAAATGTTCAATCCCCCCACTGTCAGCAGGTATGGGAATTAGTCCTTCAATAGTGAAAGGGGGTCTAAACAGTGCATCCCAGAGTCCACCCCTCCACCTTCTTAAATTGATACCATTGACAGTTCAGTTCATTCTAAAATGTTTTTCATGTTGTGTTTTTTTAATAAAGATTTTATTTATTTATTTGAGAGAGAGAGAGAAAGCATGAGTGAGGGGAAGAGCAGAGAGAAGGAGAAGCAAACTCCCCACTGAGCAGGGAACCCAACGTGGGGCTCGATCCCAGGACCCAGGGATCATGACCTGAGTCAAAGGCAGACACTTAACCAACTGAGCCACCCAGGGACCCCTCATGTTGTGTTTCATACCCATTTAAATTATGTTTGCTTATCAACATGCTCATGTGTGAAAACAATTCATTGACAAACTCAGCTGAAACTGTAAAGAAAATGCACAGCCAAAAGTTACTAATGTCATACAAACCAGGCAATCTGCTCCCCAGATAAAAGTATAATCGTAAGAAATTGGCCTGCCATTAATTTTTAATATGCTATCTAATTTAGGCAGTATATCAAGGATCCTCGTTGAGTCACAAAGTAATATCTCTCCCTGAAACTTGTTAGAGGTTGCTAAATATTATGCTGTTGAGGCTAATAAAGTGATTTGGTATAAATCCCTAAAGAACAATTCTAATAAATGATGTATTATTTATTCCATTAGCATGATTTGCTTTCCAAGTCCCCAGTTCTAATAATTCCAGCAGGCTTCCTTTTCTTTTACAAACAACAGGTCTCAAACAATAAGGAAGAGAGACTCTGTGGCCCAAATCAGAATCAACAGGCATAGCCCAGTAAAGACTGTTTGACTCATTCTGATGAATCTCTCATTTTTTCCTCTCTTAAGAAATAGAGAAAGTTAAAAAGTGGCGTTTTCCCAGCTATCACAATAATTATTGTGCTCTACCAAGTGTCATCAAAGCATTTAAATAAATCATGTCGTTTCAGCATAAAGAATAAAGTTCTACTCGTTTGTTTCCATTCTCAAATGTGTTAGGAAGCTGTCTCTTCACAGGAAAGGAGGGGGAAAATTAATACTACTGTGCCTTAATTGCCCAGCAATGCCTTGCAGATGCATGGCCTCTCACTGGCTCTGTTTTCTATTCTAATTCCAGAGGCTGTGGGAAGGGAAAAGTGATAATGTCGCTGGTCCCCGGGGCAGGGGGGTGGAAGGCACATTAACACATTGGCATTCTGGGGCTAAGGTAAAGGCAGCTTGTCAGAGACCAGTTTAATTTCATCTAATTTCACCACCACCTTCATGGTCTCTGCCGAGTCTAAAGACAGGGCATATTTTGCAAGACTTGTAGGTAGCTTTAAATACATACAGCCCAGGATATAGTAAGCAGAGAGAACAGTCTGCTTAAAGATAACTCCCTATATACACTAGCTATGCATCTGAACAATAGCACAAGTTCCTTACCAGTAGGAAAATAGGTGCTAATAGAAAGACTGGGAGTCACAAGCTTTTGGATCTGATAAGGGACAGTGGAGGATGGGGGTGGAATCATTCCCTTAGATGTTTCCTTCTTTGGGCATGGTATTCATTAACATTACACTCTCCATTCTCCCTTATTCCTCCCTGGAGAGGCGGAAAGACATTCACAACTGCTAAATTTGTGAAGAATAAATTGGGCATTTTCAGCTGAGTGCTGCCCTTCTTTCTCTTGGGAGCTGCCAGCAAACTTCCTTGGTCACCCTAGCATCCTGTGGAAGGAGGCGCATCAGTTCACTGCTGTCTGTAACCATGTGGGTAGTTGTAGCTCTGAAATACAGCATTAGGAAGCTGACCTGCTTGCATGTATAGCCGTGTACTCCAACTTAACATTTACCAAAAATAAGCTGATATTTTTAAACTCCATCTGTCTCCCTTTGTTTTATCTCTGAATTTGTTCAGAACCTAATTGTGGAAGAGGAATATATTGCTCCCTCTCCCCCAAAGATGCCCAACCTTTCTTTCATGGGCCAGGAACCTTAAAGAATGAAACAGAAAAGTGAAATGGAAGACCAAATATATACATGTGGACAGGCTTTGGGACAGGCGTGGGTTTGGGAGGAGGGTTTTGAACTTGTATTTTTCTTTTTTGAGATGTATATGGGGTTAGATTTTTAATTGCTGGGACAAAGGAAGAGATGTTAAACCTTGGGGAACATTGTATTTTGACTTTGGTGTATGAAAACAGGTTAGGGCAGCCTCATCCACAGGCAAATGATTGGGTTTTTTTAGATACTGGGGTTTAAGCAAAGAGTGCTGGCCTTGGAGAAGGTCTGGCCTTAGTCAAATACCTGGCCACCTTGAGGCTTAATAACAGAGACCCACTGAGAGGCCCTCAGCAGGTTGCAGGTGGCCCCAGCTCACTATAAAAAGCAGATACAACTTTCCCAAAGTAGTTGTGGCTGATGTTCCATTGCTATAGGTTTCCCAGGTCTTACCTGCACTGTTAGAAAGAATGATATTTACTGCTTTAGAGTGAAAGTGATTCTTCTAGTGTTATAGAGAGCACTAATGAGATTCCAGCTTTAACTTTCTCATGCCAGGCCTAAATAGGCTTCCAAAATTATCCTCTTTCGGGTGTTCTGAATTGTGTTCAGACTGCACAAAGGGAAACATGCTGAGGTTAGCCTTGGATTTATGAGGTTTGTCCGCAAACGCAATTTGGATCTAGACTGGTTAATTATAATATAATTAAAATGACAAGCATCCTCAGTGAAACAATTTTGGGGGCCCAAATATGACTTTAGACACGAGAGTATGGCAGCAATAATAGTGGCCCAAGAACTAATCCTGTTCACAAAAGACAGAGGCTGTGACACTAGACGGAGTCCACACCCAGTGCAGGAAGCAGGAGAAATCTAGAGGTTTTGAATACACTACTAAGTGGCTAGAAAGGCACCTTAGCTAAGTCCTGATGTATGGGACTGTCAATGATGTGAATTTCTCCATGTTGTGCACAGACAAGAATGGCTCTTAATGTCACCCTATGAGAGAGAGAGCAGCATGCACAGGGGGAGCCCCCTACCCACAGATTTGCAAGTTAGTAGTACCTTCATTAGCTTATTGTTGGAAGATTCATGGAGTTTATGTTTCTAGGTAGTGGAGTATAGACAACTGGTATGGACTGACCAGCATCTTTCTGTCCTTCTCTCACAGAGTGCTGAATCTCTGCAGTGGTCTTTGGTAACATTGGCTCCTGTCAACATAATTTTATGTGGGATGATAACTCCAGGGACTACAGATTAGTTTGTTTTCTAAATTTGGTGGGTGTGGAGCCAAAGCTGTAATAATGCCATTTCTTATTAATCCTTTGTATTCTTTAAAATGAGGTGCATTACAGACGACATTACAAATTCTGAAGCCCTGAACGAAGGAACTATACCTATTCCTCTGAGATCTCAAAAGCAGCTGTTGAAAGAGGACTAACTCTACCCAGGCATCTAGAATCCCTCTGCTGAGGCTGAGATGAATAATAAATTTGGGAGGATAGCTTTAGTCTTAATTACAACTTAGACATCTCAAACTTCAAACACTTAATTCCACAGGGAAAATAATTTGATATTAGACTTTATTTCATTTAGATGTTACTACATTTGGACTTTAACTTAAAAAGAGATTTAATCTTTGAACATCAGTTTTGCTCTGGAACTTTTATAATAGTGGGGGTCTTTGTATTCAAATTTGGGGTCTTTCTATGGTGGTGGCATCTCTCTAGTAGAGAAATTTTATACTTCCTATTTTCATGCTGTCATTAAATTTCATCTAAGAACCTCTGACATGCTATGGGAAAATGCAACTGGACATAATCTGGAAATGGAAATAGAGTGAGGAATGAATTTTCAACTTTGGATTGAGATTGGCCTTAAAGTTGATTTACTAAATGAAACATGCATATCCATTTCAGGGCATTCTAGAGGCAAATTTAACAGTGGTCCAGGGGTCCCAGGAGAATCCAAAAGAGCGGGCAATAAGAATTTGGAGAACAACTTCATGAAGATAGGGGAGAACTGTCCTGATAGTTTGTGTATCTTCTCCTCTGAGGGCTAAGCATGATATTATCATTGGAACGTAATGGTTTAAGAGAAAAATTAATCTGGGAAATTTGGGCGTGAATGCTTATTCCCCATTCTTGAGGTTTCCTTCCATGCAGATACAGAACTATTAAGAGTTACCCTATAGCCTCTTTGTGAACTTTTATTCACTCTGTCCCAAGGAAAGCCCAGTAACTTAACTGACTAGCAAATTGGGGAACACTAAGCTCAGTGTGCTTATCTCCTCTCTGAGATTCTGTGAGAGTGAGTTACTTGCAGGGAATAAGCTTTCTCCTTAGTTTCTCTAGACTAGTTAATAGTTAGGCTCTATCCTTCCCAGGGGTGGGAAGGGGTAGGGAGAAAGTGGGAAAAGAAACAGGAGGCAAGAGGGGTGAGGGTGGAAGGTCCGTCTCACTTCTATGTAGGCAAATCTGCCTAATTCTAGGATTTGGTATTGGCAAGCATATGAGCTGCAACTTAACACTTGATATGAATATTGTTGATTCTTGTCCCCCTATCTGTCATTTCTTGATTTATTCCTCAATTTTCTCAGAACTGGGTTCAGGGAAAAGATGTGATACTCTTTAATTAACCCCCTTGAAGATTCCCAATAGGATCAGAACTGACTTTTACATTCGCTGGTAATGTGATCTCACCATGTCTCTGAAACCTAGTTTGCCCATCTGTAAAACTAAAAATATAAAACCTACTTCACTGCAAGGGTAGTGAATATTAAACAAAATTTAGGGGATTATTAAATAGGACACAATTTTAGATCTGTGAACAAACGGGCTAACACATCATCACAAAAAAAGAAAGATTAATCCAGTCTCATGCAGAGTTGGTCATTTGCAGTCCCTCTCATAGAGGACGAAATCAGCCTGGAATCACTTCTGTGGTCTGGCTAATAAACAGAGAAAAGATCAAGGAGCCAGCCAAGCATATCCATCTTGTTCTCACAAACCCATCAGCCAAGGAAGATACTTGTTCCTCTAGGGAAGAGTGAGTGATGGGCATGAGAAGCACAAGGGGCCAGGGATGTTATTCTAACGGAAATTATTTCACATGGAAACAGGAGTGGAAATTAAATATCACCATCAATGATATATAGACACTGAATGAGCATATTAAATGAAGGAAAATGCTTCTTTAAGATTAGTCAATGCAAACATTTGAAACCTTAGAGCCACAGTTATCCTGTGAAAATTTTCTGGCTGTCATATAAATAGATTAGAACCTTTCAATCACTGAATAAAAGGAAATGTAATATCACTGTGAATTTCCTTTGAATTCTTGCATTTTTTCATAGAAGGAACTGAAAGATTGATGTATTACTTCACATCTAATCTAATTACTAGAGAGGATATTTAAAAATAATGAATTAGTGCTTAACCTAACTGTTGACATAGTTTTTTTTTTCTTTTTATGAAAGAGAATGTCCTCCCCACCCCGACAGCAAATTCATTTCTAGGCAAAACAGATTCATCTGTTTATTGCAATTTGTACTTTTAAAAAATTGTAGAATATAGAGCAGAACAGAACTGAATTAGAGTTGGACTGTATTAGATTGGATTCCAGGAAAACTGTGTCAGATGACAGTCTACCTGAACAGATAAGGAAAATGAGGCCAAACAAGATTATGTAATCTGCCTAAAGTCACTCCCCTTATTAGTGGAACATTCCGAGAAGGAATCCCAATTTACTGACACAGCAACACACTCTTCCCTCTATGCAGCCTCTGATAATTTGCTCACTTCTGAAGCAATGTTTTCATTTGTCTGTTAGTAGTTTTATTTTTATGCCTTGATTTTTCATCTGAACTTAGTTTTATGATAGAAATCAATGGAGGATTTCACTCATATGTGGAATTTAAGGAACAAAACAATTATAGGGGGATAAAAGAGAGAGGCAAACAAAGAAACAGACTCTTAACTATAGAGAACAAACAGGTGGTCACCAGAGGGGAGGTGGGTGGGGGATGGGTGAAATAGGCGATGGGGATTAAGGAGGGCACTTGTGATGAGCGCCAGGTAATGTATGGAAGTGCTGAATCACTACACTGCACAGCTACACTATACACCTGAAACTAATATTGTACTGTATGTTAACTAACTGAAATTTAAGTAAAAACTTTGAAAAATATCAGTGGAGGAAGGAGAAAGATTTAAGGGCCCTTTTTCCTGAAAAAAATTTTTTTTTTAATTTTTCTTACTTCATTTAGGAAATTCCTTTAGAAACTTGCATAACCAGGTTCAGTGACTCTAATTTACCAATAGAGGGCACCTTGGATGAGGAAAAAAGATACTGCCCCAAAGGTAAGAGATTCAAAAATTATCACTCAGTAGTTCAAATGTATTTTTTAAAACTTAACATAAAAGTTTACATATAACATAAAATAATATAAAGAACTCCCATGTGCTCATCACTGTTTCCACCATTACCAACACATGGCCAATTTTATTTCACCTATGTTCCTGCCTGAGATTACTTTGAAGCAAAACTTAGCTAACAAAGCATATTTGGCATGTTCCTCTAAAAGACAAGGACTCTTTTCTTCTTTTGAGCACAATCACAAAATCATTATCACACTTAGAATTTAACAAAGATTGCTCTAATGCATAAAATTACCTGCCTCGTACATTACTTTAATGGTTTGTTTAATCAATCAAGATCAGAATAAGATTTACTGCAACTGGTTGTCTCTCTTCTAAACTACTGATTCTCGTCCTTCTCTTGAAATACATATATTTAAAAGATCACGTCAGGTGCGCCTGGGTGGCTCAGTCAGTTAAGCGTCCAACTCTTGGTTTCAGCTCAGGTCAAGATCTCAGGGTTCGGAGAGAACCATGCTCAATGTGCAGTCTGCTTGGGATTCTTTCCCTCTTTCTCGCCCTCCCCCTCTACCCCTCTCCCTACTCCGTCTCTCTTTCTCTCTCATGTGAAAAAATAAATAAAATCTTTTTTAAAAAAGTGAAAAATAGAAGTAACATACAACCCAGTAATTACACTACTGGCTATTTATCCAAAGAAAATGAAACCACAAACTTGAAAAGACATGCACGCCTATGTTTATTGCAGCATTATTTATAATAGCTAAGATATGGAAGCAACCTAAGCACTCATCAATAGATGAATGGATCAAAAAGACACACACAGGAATATTACTGAGCAAAGAAAAGGAATGAGATCTTGTCATTTGTGACAACATGGATGGACTTAGTATTATGCTAAATGAAATAAGTCAGATAAAGACAAATGCCATGATTTCACTTATATGTGGAATCAAAAATAAGCAAGCAAACAAACAGAAACAGAATCATAAATACAACAAATTGGCAGCTGCCAGAGGGGAGGGGCAAAATAGGCAAAGGTGATTAAGAGGTACAAAGTTCCAATTATAAAATAAGTTAAGGGTATGAAAAGTACAGCATAGGGAATATAGTCAATAATATTTTAACAACATTGTTGGATGACCACTGGTAACTACACTTACTGTGATGAGCTCTGCACTACGTATAGAATTATCAAGTCACTGTGTTGTACACCTGAAACTAATACAACATTGTATGCCAACTATATTTCAATAAAAATGATAACTATTATTATCTCTCACAGTTCTAGGAGTATACTCAGCTCACTGATTCACATTTGGAATTTCTTATGTGATTGTAGTCAGACAGTGACTGAGGTTGGAGTCATCTTGAAGGCATATCCTCCCTCACATGTATGGTGGTTAATGATGATTAACCACTGGGACCTCAGATAGGTCTGTCCGCTGGAACACCTCTACATGTCCACTCCACACAGCCTGGGCTTTCTCTAGCATGGTCGTTGCTTTCTATGAATAAGAGCTGCAACATCTTTTATGATCTAGCCTTGGAAATCACAGACCATAGTCCCATGCCCACGAGATTGAGTGGGGGACACGTGGACCTCACATCTCAATGGAAAGAATGTCTCTCATACAGTAAGGAGATCACACGGAATGACAGACGTTGTTGCCATCATCTTGGAAAGTACAATTTGCTACATTTTACCAGTTTTTGCTATAATCAGTTGTTATTGCAACCACCAAACTTGATCCAATCAGTATTATTATCATTATGAACTCCTGGTAGTAAATACATTTGACGTATTCTAGAACATTGCAGTTTTGCTTTTATTCATGTATGAATTCATTCATATTCAGCAAGTGAGATCCTCTTTAAATGGACACCTTAGTTCTTTTGATAGAACTCCACCAACTTTTGAAAGTCTCTTTGTTTTCGGGTATGATGTGACATTCCAGGCTTATGTTAAACAGTTTTCATCCTGGAACTGGAATCAGCTACTTCTCCAAAAGTTTTAGTTTTGTTTGTTTTAGGTAAAACACAATATGAGTTCCCTCTGGTATTTCAAATTCAGATTTGAAACCACAGTTTTTACTACTCTCTTTGATCTGATATCTCTAGCTCATTTTTCTTATACCAAAAACCCCAGTTCCCAATAATATGAACATAATTTTATATGTTTTATTTTATAAATTCACCCATCTCAAGCACCAACGATTTGGTTGAAGTGGTTGAAATTACTGAAAATCATTTTTATACTCAAATTTCTTACACTCAACATTTTATTTTTTGAGTATGTCTCATAATAGATACATAATTAAACTCTTGTATTTTAAAGTCCCTTGAAATAACTCTTCTCTGTGATAGGTAGGTTCATATGCTGTGTCACTTTAGGAATTGCATTTTTGAAGTTTAATTTAACTAGTTATGAAAAATATTTACATAGGGCCAAAATCAAATCTGCCAAAAAGGATATACTGAGGGAAGACCACTTTTATTCCTATCCTTTCTGCTGTCTCCTCCTTCCCCACAATGAGAACTTTTTTTTTTGTTCAGTATTGGTTTATATTTTTTAAAGGTTTTTATTTTAATTTTTTAAAGATCTTACTTATTTGTCAGAGAATGAGAGAGCGCACACAAGCAGGGGGAGCGACAGGCAGAGGCAGAAGGAGAACAGGCTCCCCACTGAGAAGGGGGCCTGATGTGGGGCTTAATTGCAGGACCCTGAGATCATGACTTGAGCCAAAGGCAGATGCTTAACTGACTGAGCCACCCAGCTGCCCCTTGGTTTATATTTTTAATATGAGGAAATGCATATGCATTTTTTATCTCATCCTCTTTCGTAGATAAGTAGATGTATATAATACATGCATTCTCATTTTTTCCCACTTAATAAATTCGGAGATCACTGCACAGCAAATATAAAAATATTCCTCCTTTTACAACTGCATACCCCTTTGTTTTACCTTTGTTTATTCAACTGAAACCCTACGGAGGACATCTGGATTGTTTCCATCTTTTCCTATTACAGAAAGGCCTTCAGTGAATAACCTAATAATCGTGTGGTTTTTTTGTATTTTTGTCGGTGTTCTTTAAGAACAGACCATTAGAAATGGAAGCTTACGTTCATATGTAATTTNGTCTTTTCCTATTACAGAAAGGCCTTCAGTGAATAACCTAATAATCGTGTGGTTTTTTGTATTTTTGTCGGTGTTCTTTAAGAACAGACCATTAGAAATGGAAGCTTACGTTCATATGTAATTTTCTGGATAGTGCCAAATTCCCTTCCATAGTAATGTCTTATTTTGCTCTTCCAGCAGCAATATGTGAGACTGCTTACTTGTCACAGCCTTCCCAAACATATTATGCTGTCAAACTTTTGCAGTTTTGCCACTCTGATAGGTTTTTTTTTTTAATTTTAAACTGTCTTGTGCTTCAAAGAGGCACATTTAAATACCAAAATGAAAATAAGTTACTTGTCTTAACTGAAGGGAATTCAATAACAAGAGACAAATAATTTCCTTCCTCTTTCCATGACTATTCAGCAGCAAGTATTGTGTTGTGTTTCATTGCACATTATCTAATTAAACACATGTCTGTGGGCTTCTGCAGTTAACAGAACAGGAAAACGACCTGCTTCTGGGATCCATTTCACTGCAATCCATCCTCCCGCACACACCTTGTCAGACAACTCCTAGTTTGAGATATTACTTAGTAAAACTAGGTTGACCCTGGGCTGGTGGCTAAATCGGCTGATTGTCATCCAGCCTCTGGGGGTGTGGCCTCCTCCCTGCCTGGTGCACCTCTGAGTCAGTGTGCTGCTTCCACACGAAGGGACCTTAACAGCCTGCACCAGCCAGCCTCGTAGCCTTATCCTGACAAGTTAATTCTCTCCCATTTTACTACTTAACCTCCCTATAACCCCAATCTGTGCTAGGTTTGATGACCAGGACTTTGGTGACCCCATAGAGATACAGCTTCTCTACCTAGTTTGTCTCCCATTTTTAATGAATGGAGAGGGAAAAACGAGGAGAGAAAACAAATATTTTTATTGCATGTATTTTTAGTTACTTAGCTAGCCAGTAATGTTTTGCACAATGATAGTAGAGAGTGCCAATTTGAACTTTTAGTTCAAATAGTTTTCTATTTGTAGTTTATAGTTTTCTATTTATAATTAACCCTGAAGTTGAAAAATAAAACATTTTCCTTTCCTATTCACTACCCTTACTTTTTGCCTAGTGTTGATTATTCCCCCTTTCTCTGCTCTTCTGTTCCCAATTTAATTCAGGCCAGAATCTCCTTCTTATTGTGTACTTTGTTTTTTTAGTTACTGGACAGTATACTAGCTGAATGAGGGCAGGCTGAGTCATGTCTTTAACTGTTTAAAACAATAGGCATTTGTTCAGGTATGAGCTATTTCAGTTTACTCTTTTAAAACAAGGACTTCCTGGGGCACCTGGGTGACTCAGTCGGTTAAGTGTCCACTCTTGATTTCAGCTCACGTCATGATCTCAGCATCTCAGGGTCATGGGAACCAGCCCCGCGTTGGGCTCTACACTTGGTGGGGATCTGCTTGGGATTCTTGCTCTCTGCTCCCTCCGCCCTTCCCCCCTCTAAAATAAACAATCACATCTTTAAAAAACAAAGTAATATTAGGGACTTTCTTTAAATAAGCTTTCAGGAGATATGGATGTGCATTACTTAAGAAATTGGAATTGGAGCTGGAAAATGCATTAGCAGGGTTTACAATTTATTCATAATTCTTATTGGATTCTAGGCTTAGAATTTAATGGTATTGTCCCAGGATTACAGTCTTTTTCTATCATATGATGTGAAACATTTTCCTTCAATTATAGCAGTGCTAAATGAATACAACTAGAGGAATGTTGACTAAAGTATCGCAACACACACACACAATTTTATTGATATGGGAAAGAGTTGCTTAAGTCTTGCAAACTTTCCTTTTTGTGAAACCTTTATTAATGACAAAAAAAAAACCCCCACATGTACTGTGTTCTGAAATTCTCAGAATCAATCAATAAAACTAAGAAACTTAACCTTCTACACAGTTTCATTGGCAAACATTTCTCAACGAGTCACTTCCAAGAAATACCATCCACCATGTTATTTTATCAACAGAAAACTGACAATTTAATACACGTGCCTTTGAGGATGGCATAAAATAGAGAGTTGGGTTTTACTGTTGGTTTTCCCAAGATTTGAAAAATGTGTTTATAGCCTGACTAAGGAGAATAAGCTTTATTAAGCTAGATAAAAGCCATGGAGAGCAGTATCAGTCAGGTGTTGTATGGCTGACAGTTTCTTGTTCCACTAGAATGAGGAAGAGTATTTTATTTGTTCAAATTCCTCTCCTCACGTGCTCAGGTTCAAGAGACACAGTGTGGATTAAAAAGTTCATTTAGCTTGCAAGTTATTTATTTTCCCACATACCTGAAAATGCTTATGAATTATAACTCACTTCAGTACAAACTACTTATTTCTACTCCTTCTCTACCCTCTCCCCCATGCTGGCAAACTTACATACATACACAAAGTATCACTGAAGCTAACTAGAAGCAATGTCCTTGAAATAAATTACCAGCTATGAGCTTTATGCTATAAAAGGAAACCAAAGGAAAAAAAGTCACTTTGGTTTCTGAGGAAATACAAAACTTCCACAAAGATAACCAATAAAGAATGGGAACACTCAAGCTCTTGAACTGGGGTTATATCTGCCTATCATATTGAGAATTTGTCTAACACAGACTTAAACAAATGCTATTTGTCTGTCTACTATATCGGTTATGACAAGTGAAGGGAATAGAGCAGCAGCCCTTGCAAAACGACCTTCCCAAAAAAGTAACAATCTCAACATCATCATCACATGAGCAGCTGAAATGTGGAAATAATTTCCCTCAGAAAATCTATATCTCAAAACCTTTACCTTTTTCCTTTCTATTTTCTGTATCTTGAAATTAACATTTAGAATGAATTTGTACTTTAATTTTTATAAAATTTTTTAAAGGAAGAGCGAAATCTTGTTATAATAACTCAAGCAGAAATTAAACACCTGTAGAAAAATATATATTTAGATGAAATGTATTCAATGTGTATTTTATTAAATCAGTTTGCATGTAGAGACAAAGGACTGTGATACTTGGTTTTGTAATGAGATGACTGCCTCCCTTTTATTTCATGTGTTTTAAAGATTGCAATTACCCCTTCCCAATGCAATATTCTCCATCACCATCTTCCTCTGCCAAGACACACGCATGCATATACGCTTCTGCACTGGCTTACATTTAATTGTTGTTGTTGCTCTTGCTCCCTAGTGGCTTAGGGATAGATTTTTTCTCTGTTACACACATATGCTCTGATTTTGCAGGTATACACTTATTAAAATCAGTAGGAGCTACTCTCATTTCCATACCCATAGGTTTTTTGTGGCGTTCTTTTGGGGAGGGGGGGCTTAAGATTGTGGTACAAAAGAAAAAATAACACTATAATAATAGTCTTCCTGTCCATGGATGCATAAAATGATACAAAAGATTTAACTCTTCAGGAGCAGATGAGATATTTGGAATGGGACTTTCATAGAGAGCTCTTGGTGGATGGCACAAAAATGAAAGTAATTTACTAAAAGCACTTTAATTCAAACATGTATATCCAAATGTACAGATTCCTCTAATAAATATTCATAAGATTTAATTTACTATTATTTCAATGCTTTTTAAATGGCCTCTCAGAACACAAGTTAATGAAGTTCGTAAGTATGAATTCATTTCATCTCATCGTGAGTAATAACTCCTATTTCTGAGGATTCCAATGTGTTCTACAAAGTGCTCATTTCTTCACAGGCATTATCTCAATTTTATTCACCTGCCTTTTATTCTTTCTCTTTCCCTCACTTCTTCCAAAAATCATAATATAGGTTTGCTCTCCGGGAAAAAGATTACTCTCTGTACAGGACAGAACAAATTTGGCAGATTTGTAGCTCATAAAAGAATTAAGTCGCTTAAATTCAAAACCCATTTAAAGCCTAATATGATTCAGGGTATTGAAATGGAAGCAGCCAGCAGATGGGTAGAAGAGGTAGTCGTGTCTAAAACAAGAGCCTAAGGAATAGCCTAACCCCAAAACTCATTATGTAACTTTTATATGGACCTGCTAATATAGATAGATAGATAGATAGATAGATATATCTTTGACTTATATCATTATCTGTTTCTATAGTGTTGATCTTTTGCTTTGTACAAAAGAGTAATATATTGTCCTTGCAAATTGTGATAATTTGTTAGGCTAGGTATCTAAAGATTTTCTCACTCAATTTAGTGTTAAATGACTTCTATAGTTTTGATATGGGTAACTTTCCACTCAATTCTCTGCAGACATTACTTCTGCTCTAATGTTTTCTTTTGTTTTTAATGCAAATTTCTTCAGTTTGTCTACCTATGCTTCAGCAGATTTTAACAGGCAGTTCTCTCACCAGTGAGTGTAAGTAAATTAGTAATTTATATTAACTAGTTTGTTTTAAAAAATACTAATAAAACTGATCCAATATGTTAAAATTGGTTCATTATTATGTTTTGTAAACCTATTGGGTTAGAAATTTCTATTATGAAAATATCTACCATTGAAATTGCTTGGATCATCTAGTCTTTATAATCTCATCTTAATTAATATGTGTGAGGGAGAAAAAAGCCTTTTTTCACCTCACAGGCTGTGCTTTTTATAAAATCCTGAGGATAAAATTCAACAGAGCATCTGCTATAGATGAGAACTTCTGTAAAGTAATGGATCCTTTTGTTCTCTTTTGTTATAAAAAGGTCATGTTGATTTGCAGAGGGAATTATTTTATATTCACAATATCACTAAGCATTTTTGAAAAATAAGAGACTATTAGTGTCCCTAAATGCTTCAAAAATTCAATGGAATAACCATCTTGCTCAGTACATTTTCCATTAGGCATGATACAAGCAGTTAAATACAGTACTTCACTCTAAAAGGGGCAGTCTACAATCCTGAGAACATTACGTGCCAAGATGGGCAAAGCATAATTTATGCTGCTCAAGAAAGAATTTATTTGGTTTGATTAAGTTGGAATCGCATTTGTATAACTTAATCAAATATTTTAAAGAAGGATTAATTTTCTCAAGTCAGTGGTTATGTCACTAAGCTGGCCCCTGAATGCTTGGTTTGTTGACTTTCCAATAATTGATCCAGCTAGCCAGTCTTTATCCTTCTTTGTCTTTCAATTTAGTGTGCCTTTATCTCTTTCAGGGGGTGATTATGTGTTAATATCAAATATCTTCAAATAGTAAATTTTCACTTTTAATGTATTTGCTAATAGGCTCTATTTATTTCCCCAGTCTCTATGTAACTACTTTTTCCAGTCAGAAATAACACATTTTTTTAATTGCAATATATTTTTTCTGTACTTTCAGATAAAAATTTAAACAAAAAGGAAAGAAAAACTATTTACCAATTCCAACAACCCTAAAAAAAATATTCTTCCTCTAAATGTATTTTCTACTCAGGAAACTAGGGGCACGCTTATCTTGGTCTAATTCCAAATTAAATTCTTAACCTATTTAAATGTACCCTAATGTAATGGTTTACTTATCAATCCATCACTTGGTACATCTGCTTAGAAATGGGCAGGTGGTGTCCTTCAGAAATACCATTAGATAATGGTAATGATTGCAATTAGATGATAATGATCTTGGTCATTTACAACATGCAGAGTCATTTGTATAAATGATTTTTTATAAGTATAGCATGGAGTTGGTAGGGAACCAAAAGATACTTCTTTCTTAGTTCACTTCTTTTTACATTGCAATTCCTCTAAGTAGGTGAAATTAGTTAGTCCTATGGGTTTGGGAAAGTTTCTTGCATTTTCCTATTCAATAAGGCAAATTATGTAATTCTTTTCAGAGTGGCAGGGGGGCTTGTACCGAATTCAGTATATATGTCCACCTCCCATCCAATATGCCATCCATCCCATATGCCTCGCTTCCTGGGTGGATGAAGGGTTCCGATGACTACTCAAGCTGTTCTTNCTGTTCTCATGGTCCTAAAGCCCTGGCAACCACACTTCATCTCCTGCCAACACTACAGTGTCCACCTCTTCAGGGGTGAGATTTGATCATCTCTACCACACAGTCTCTGGTTTCCACAATAGCTGCCCTAAGAGGCCACATAAAATAACCTACGTGTGCAGAGGAGTTAACATCTTGTGGGTCAGACTTTGGCCAAGGAGAGAAAAGAGACCAGAAGGAGAAGGAGCCAACAAGTAAGTTTCACTCCTTTCTCTTCTGAGACCTTACCTGTGACCCAGGAACTAAGTGTGTTTTCTTGAGAAGCTGTGGCCAGCTTGGAAGTGCCCCCACTGTGTCTTTGTTTTCTTTCTTGTCTCATTTCCCTTTTCCCTTACTTCTGCTTTCCTGGATAGCATCCTTGATAAAATCTTAGCGTATAATAAACTCTATTCTCTAATATTTATTATTCTCTAATAAACTCTATTCTAAGAAATGCAGGCTGGGACAGAGCTCTTTAAGTAATTATTCACATGTATTTCCATTTGCTTATCCTAGAAATTGTGACCTTTGTCCTAAAATGACCAACCCCAATTTCTAGCCCTTCCCATCAGAGATAAATCCGATTAACTGACAAAGTCAGTTGCTGCACGTTCTCCAAAAGGAACACCTGGGAAAATAGTGCCAAACCAGAGAGTTGTTTTTAATTTATCACATAGTATGGTTTATAGCATGGCTAGGTAGCCCAGATTATATTTGATTTTTACAAGTACAATTTTTAAATGAGTTATAATATTCTCATGTGAAACCAAAAAGACAGGGTATTCTGACTGAGCATGCTTCTTTGCCTCATGTGAATCAATTCCTTAATATGTACTTTAGAAATATGTCAAAGTCTCTTTATTAAATATTGTTTTGCATTTTCCAAAGGATTTTCACAACAAGATCCACATGATTAACCTGAGACATAGACAAGATACATATTAATGTTGTTACTCTTAACAGTTTACCTAAGGTTAAATTGCAGCTCAGACTGGTTAACTGAGTTTCCAGAGTCAGCAAGGAGCAAAAATAAGATACAAAATTAGTTTTTATTTTGGACCCTTTGCTCTTTATACCTTGTCATGCTGCTTTAGCTCCCTAAATAGGGAGAAGGAGTAGATCATTCTAAAGAGTGATTTGGACATAACAAGATTCCTGAATAGAAATATATTGTATACTTGCAAAGAAATGAGATTTTCTCACAAACCACACAGCAATGGATAACATTATTTTAGACTCACACAAGTGTATGCAAATTTAATTTCTATGTTTTTCCCCTAATATATGAGAAAATTCAACTATTAAAGAAATTCTGTGGTGAATTGCTTGGTAATGTCTCCTTTGGTAATATCATCTAGCAGACAGCACAGTCTAAAGGTAAACTGGTTTGCTTCAGAAAGAAGTCCTTAAGGTTTCTTTATATTTCAGCTGAATTCAATCCTTGGGCAGATATGAAAACCAATGACTTCTAAGGTCCTAAGATTAATTGATTGTATTTGGGGGAAAATACATATTTCTTAAGTAAACATTTGTTTACATTTGAAAAATGACAAGAAATTGGAACAAATGGGCACTTTTCTGAACAGAGAAGTTAATGACTGGAATCCTTAACAAATATATTTAACTTTTTTATGATCTAAAAAGGAATTGCATAGAAAAACCTATGTGTTTTCAGATTCATCTAAAGCCCTTCCAGGTGGTCAAATATGAATCAGTAGGGGAAGATACAGGAAGCCACGAGAGCATATGAGTGTCACTTTGGGCAAAAGTAAAATACTTTTTTGGAAAACTGGCAAAGGATTAGAAGGATTGTTTTTGTACCATTATGTTTCACAGTGAACATTCATCTTAAACTATTCTCTGAAGATATGAGACCACTGTGGTGCTGAAGTAAAAACCAAAGACTAAGCTTTATCAAGAAGGAAAACAAGAAACAAAGACAAAAAATTCCAGCTCCTTAGAGGAAAAACCCCATACAGACACCTGTGTTGGCTCCTTCCTGAAATTTTGCTCCCCTTTCCTAGCAAAGGGCACGATCTAATTTATATGCTCAGAAAAATCAACCTTATTGGAGGAGTAGATGAATTTTCTATGCAGAGAATGAAAACTGAGTGATAGGATATTTATCAATTCACAAAGTGCATTGCTTTGCAGAAGATAGACTTTTTGACCAAGTCCTAGATCTTGGAAGTAAAAAGCATCCATTAGAAAAGCAGTTTTACTATCAGTGTATGGTGATATTAATTTAATGGTTGCAATTATCAAAAATGATGTAAGACAAAACTTTTAAAAGGTTTGATATATAAAGATTATCATCCAGGCTCCAGGGATTGTCACAACCTTTCCCCCCTAAATGAAAGGATCGGTCCCCGTAACTGTTAGTATCTATTGACAGTAACAGTATGTACACACCAGAAACCAGGTCCCCCAGCAAATGGCCACAGAGCTTTCTGATCTAGAAAAGTAGAGACATACAGATATTATGTAGCAGATTTACACTCATCCGCAGTGATACTGGTGCCTCAGAGGCTGAGTTTTTTTTTTTTAAGATATTCTAATTCCTTAAAATGAATAGTTATATAATCATAAAAATAAATAAAATACTAAGCTTTGAATATGAGCAGCTCCCAGGAAGAATAACTAACACATTAGGAAATAAACTTTAAATTTTACAGTATCTCAATAACTTTTCATATGCACACGCGTTTTAATAAACACACATGTCAATTTCTATGTTGCTTCTAAAAGTAGATTGAAAAAGTGATCAAACAATGCCATAAGCCGAAAGACAGAAGCTACGAATTTTGACAGATGCTTATAAGATCCTAAGGTTTTCACTCGAACAGTGTCACAAAGCGCCTCCTGCATGCTATACATGCTTAAGAAGCAAGTATAAACTTATCTTACCGAGTGCTACTTTCTAACTGCCAAGGTAATAGGCTTCCTCTACCTAAGGAATAACAATGTTCTAAAAACTAGGTCTATGCAGGGGCACCTGGGTGGCTCAGGCAGTTAAGCATCTGTCTTCTGCTTAGGGGTCCAGTCCTGCACCGCATCAGACTCCCTGCTCAGCTGGGAGTCTGCCTCCCTCTCCGCCCTTCTCCTTCCGCCTCTCCCCCTCCAAACTTCCCCCGCTCACTCTCTCTTTCAAATACATAAAATCTTTAAAAAATAAATAAATAAAAACTAAGTCTATCCAGAATTAGAAAGATAGGACATGCTTATAGAGCCATAGCTGCCAACAGGAGGCATCCAAACACGGGTTAGAGGACTCCGGGTCAGAGAGGTTACAGAAGCTATTACTGCTTGAGAAGCGTAAATTACCTTAGGACTAATGCACATTTGTTTATTCAAATTCATTATAAATTCTTTCGAAAGAAACACATCTTATTTTTGTATATTCTATTAAAAAGTTTAAGAAAATAAATACCTTTTAAAGACTTAATATGAATAAGCATGGATTACAATAGTTATTTCTTTCACTAGAACCACAGTCTGATGAAAGAGGTCATCGCTGCATTTTATCTATTCTAATACACATATTTGTCACATGTTAACATTTCTGAAATGGAGATGCCTCTCAGTGGTATAATTTGCAGTCTTTTTCTTTACCTATGGTACATAAAATAATGGTACATTTTACAATGATGGTATCTTAGATTTGATGAAGTACAGTATTTTGTGCATCTATTAGATACCAGGTACTAAGTGCTTTACATGCATTATCTCATTGAATTATCATAATAACCCTCAGGTGGGTATGGTTATCACTATTTTACAAGTCTGGTTTAGAGAGTTAAAGAAAATGCCTGTGATCATTCCCAAGCTAGTAAAAATGGAGCCAGAATTCAAGTGAGAGCTGTCTGATTGCAAAGTTCATGCTGTTAGCCAGTTCACCAACATGCTCTTCTAAGGTTTGGATAAAGGTTTTTTTTTTAAGAAGAAGAACTTTTAAAATCTCGAAGATGCTTCTATTAATTTACTAATGCTTCTCACACTCCTTGTATATCCCTCTGCTGGGTCAGATCCTGCAGCTTCAGAGCCAACCAGCACTGCGAGCAGCTGGATCATTTCGTGTTGATTCCCAGAGCTAATCCAACATTAAAACATGATTTAATGTGGAGGTGAATCTAAGAAGCCACAGTACCATTGAAGATTGTCTTCTTTTTAAAAATGATAGGATGTTTGTTCAGTCCCTTTTTGACAATATTTTAGTATAGTCTAAAATTTCTGATGGTATTCTCTATGGAAAAAAATACTTTCCAAATTCGTATACTTTTATATCTTTTTTTTAAGATTTTATTTGAGAGAGAGAGAGAGTATGAACAGGGGAGAGGAGCAGAGAAAGAGGGGAAAGCAGGCTCCCCACTGAGCAGGGAGCCCAATGTGGGGCTCAATCCCAGGACCCTGAGATCAGGACCTGAGCTGAGGGCAGATGCTTAACCAACTGAGCCACCCAGGCGCCCCTATTTTGATATCTTATCAAAAAAACTTTGTTAGTCTTCAAATTGCCAAATTGATAGCATGATTTTTAAAATACAATTCTAAATTAGCTAGAAAGGTCTTTTAAAAAAACTCTATTAACAACAATTTATTATTAAACCTCAATATTTTGAGAAATATTTTAAATATTTTAAATAACAGAGACAACAGAATTGATTATGCAGTTCCTCTCTAAACTGCCTTGATATTTGTCACTGTAAGGACTGTAACATAATCTTATTTTTACAGCAATTTCTATTTCAAACTGAGGCAATAACAAACTAAGCTGGAGTTGGTACCAAAAAGAAGAGCTCAGGAAAAAATATAACAAGAATGGTACTAACACAAATTTAGGAAGCTATGAAATATCTATTGCTATTTTTACATGCATAATCATTATATCCTGGGTTGTTGCCAAATTACTAGTTCAAGACATAAGGAAGGATTGAAAATCATTGTACTTTAATAGCAATTCAATATGAAGTGAACGAAAATACAACATAGTCAATTTAGTGGTCTTATCCTCACTTTAGCTACTCAAGATGAGAGGTGTGCTATTGAAATGCTTAACAGTCTTGGAAAAAGTACTTGACAGGTATTTCTGTAGTCTATAATTGCTACCTCCACTAAGTTTTACTCCTTCAATTTAACTCCATGCTAAGTCCTAATTTAGGAGCCTTTTCTGTCATAGATCCTTTCCTTTCCTAATTTCTGGTAGCCACAGTGATGTCATTCTTTTTTCCATTCTTAATAAATCAAAAGTGATTACTACAACTAAAAAGAATTTGCACTTCTTTTTAAAAAGATTTTATGTATGTATGTATGTATTTAAGAGAAAGAGAGAGTGTCTCAAGCAGACTCCCCGCTAAACATTGAGCCCAATAAGGGGCTTGATCTCACAACCCTGCGATCATGACCTGAGCTGAAATCAAAAGTTGGGTGTTTAACCAACTGAGCCACCCAGGTGCTCCAAGAATTTGCACTTCTAAAAAGAATTTCCAATCCCTCAAAACTATACAAGTTGTATATAAATGTTTAGGTATAATATACAATATGCAAACATATTTTATACCTGTTATAAAGTATAAATGTATTTAAATGTATTACATAAATAAAACAGATAGATTTATGTTACAAAGAGTGCACACATGTGAATACACATGCACCTTGAAAATATTAACATGACAAGAAAGTTTAATGCTACCTTTTAAAAACCACAACCCATCTGAGAACATTCTCCAGATCTCACTAAACAGCATTTATGTGCATTGATCCAGTACTTTCCTTCATTTCCACATTAGATATACAGTATTTTCTAAATGTGAGCATGTGTTCTATAATAATTGTACCACAATGAAGAGATCAGTTTGAAACTTGCATTCTCACGCGGAAGTAGGTCTTACATATTTTTGCAGAGCAATCCGTAAGTTTTACTTTTTAAAAACTTTCCAAAGTATTACATGAATGTGCCATAATTTATATAATTTATTTAACAGTTTTCTTTTGACAGTTATTTAGGTTGTTTCCATTTTCCTTTTGGTTTTACATTTCAGATAATATTAGAACACTTTTTTTTTTAATACTGGAACATTCTTGGTCATGCCACCTTATATATGTGCAGGAATTTTTCCAGAATAAATATTTAGAAGGGTAGTTATTGGAAATTAAAAATGTTTAAAATTTTTTTCCCTAGAAACTATCCAATTGTTCTGCAAAATTACTCTATTTTTATATAATCACAATCAACATAGAGCGCCTGTTCCTCAGTTGTTAACAAAGGTACTTAAGAAAATCAAATTTGTTGCTACTCTGATGAGTAAAAATGGTATCTCACTCTTTTAATTTGCATTTCCCCAACTGCAAGTAAGTGGAATTGATTTTTCCTGAGTCTATCGCTTTCTGCTTCTCATCTGACTTTTGACTATTTTTATAAAAAGCTTTTTTTTCTTAGATCTTTGTTAAAGTTCTTATGTTGTATGCTGTATTTTTTTTAAAGATTTTATTTATTCATTCGACAGAGAGAGAGACAGCCAGCGAGAGAGGGAACACAAGCAGGGGGAGTGGGAGAGGAAGAAGCAGGCTCCTAGCGGAGGAGCCTGACGTGGGGCTTGATCCCAGGACGCCAGGATCACGCCCTGAGCCGAAGGCAGACGCTTAACGACTGAGCCACCCAGGCGCCCCATGTATGCTGTATTTTTTTTTACCAGCTTGTCACTTAGTCTCTTCCTTTGTAGTGTTTTTGTCTTTGAAATTATTTTGACATAACCAAATTTATGTATTTTCATGTATTTTCTTGGTTTTTGTTTATTTGTTTTTTTAAGAATATCTTCCCTGCTCTAAGGTCACAGAGACATTTTCCCATTTTTCTTATATTTATATAATTTTCATTTTTATTGTTTTTGTTTTTATATATTGGTTTTCAGTCCATCTGGAACACATTTTTGTGAATCTTCAAAGGTAGGAATCAAAGTAGTATTTTTCCAGGTGGATAAAAAATTATCCCAACTCCATTTTATTAAGTAGTCCATATTTTATTAACTGATCTGAAAAGAAATTTTTGGTCTATTAAATCTCTATACATCTATTTCTAGACACCGATTTGTGTTCTATTACGTATCTCAACTTATTATTTACATTTTCAATCACATTTTGATATCTGATAGGATATATGTTATCCCTCATAACTGTTTTTACTATTCTTCTGTATTTTCTTTTCCACATGAATTTTAGGAAAAATTCCATGAAAAATCCTGTCAGAAATTATGTGACTATTAAGAATTACTTTGAAAACTAAAACTTCAGAATATTGATATTTTACATCAACATGATAGCTCTCCATTCAGATCTTTTAGGTCTAGTTTTGAAGTTCTGTTCAGTTTGGAAGTTCAACATAAAGGGTTTGCACATTGTTCTTGCAAGGTTTATTCTTATGACTTTTAATGTATTTCTCATCCTTTTAAAATACAAGCTTCCCAGAGAGTAGAATGTTGAGTGGAAACTTTCAAAAATAAATTGCTGTTTACTTGTAAAACGTGATTTTTATACTCTGATTTTATATATGATCACTTTACTGATTTTAGTATTTTTCAGAACTTGTCAGTTAATTGTGTTGGATTTGTGTGTGTGTGTGTGTGTGTGTGTTTATGTAGAGGACAGTACTGTCCACATAGAAGGATGCTTTTATATTTTTCTCCCCATCATTTATTTTTCAGCTTTTTTTGATCATATTGTAGTCTAGGATCATGAATAAAATACAAGATGCAATGCTTTTCTTGTTCCTGACTTTATGAAATCCTTCTAATTTTGAGATGTAGTTCTTGAATACACTGATGTTGTGCCAAATGTGAAGTTTGAATCCTGACCTCCTGAGTTACTAGTTACGTGACCGTAAGCAAGTTTAATTTCCCTGTGCCTCAAGAAGAAACACCTACTTCATAGCACTGTTAGGAGGATGAAGTGAGTGAGCATATGAACAGTGCTTAGAACAGTGCCTGGAACACAGTAAGTGCTATGTAAATGTTAGCTATTATTATTCCTATCTTGACATTAAATATGATGTTTGATTTAAGAGTTATGCCCTTCGGTCTAGACATAAGTCTCTGGGATTTGAACCATCTATTAGCAAATATTAGCAGAAAGAATTGCATAGCATTAGCACTCCAATTGTACCTTGAATAGAGTGCACTGAAGCAATTTGAGGTGAAATCTAAAAAAAGGGGTTGGTGGAGAAAGGTACTTATTCTGTTTATTGAATTTTAGGAATGTCCCAGGAACTGCACTAGATTAATGCAATTATTCCCATAACCACTCTTTACAGAGCTGCAATCTTACTTTCAAATTGAAGGTAAAGTAACAACCAAGGTTACATATGAAGTTGACAAAATATTTAAATACGGACTGAAGTTCTACAGAAGGAAGGAAACCCTACAATCTGCAGGTTCCACTAACCTCATAGAGGACGCCAGGGTCTGTGGGTCTTTCTTCTCCTTTCCTGTATTTGAGGAGATCACTGTTGAAAAGATAGAGGTGCTCATCCTTTTAAAACACAAGCTTCACAGAGAGTAGAATGTGAGTTAATCCCAAAATGCAGTGCCCAGAATAGTGCAAGATCTAAAGGCATCAAAGCTATTTTTTTTATTGTTTCATAAGGAAACATACATGTTTATGTCACTCAAACTGGAGATTCTCACATGTTGCACTAACAAAATAACTTTATAGTTTCCTTTCTGAAAGATTAGCTCTGTAATTTTCATGTTGATAACAGTTTTACATTTTAAATTTTCAGTTCTGTGTAGACAGAAAAGCTGGCAAAAACAGAGGCACCATATAAGGAATCTTTCCATACTTAGAACTTGAGATTTGGAGTTATATACAGATCTGCCTTGAATTTTAGGTAGTTCACTTCCCTTTTTTTTTTTTTTTTTGGCAGTTGCCTCTTTCTAGAAAGAAAGGATTTACTAAAAGTTGGTTTTAGTAAAAAAAAATTAGGTAAATATAAAATTTGGGTTGATATTTAGTAAAATTCTGGTGTCAAGGTGCTATTTGTTTAATAAATAAGGATTCAATAATATTCATTGGGTAAAACACTATGGAGATTATCATTTTTAGTTATTTCAACTTGATACGGGAAGAAATTGAAGCACAGAGTTATTAGATAATTACCCCAAGGTCACTCAGCAAGCAAATGGCAGATGTAATTCAAACCTGAAGGGACTGACTCCAGAATCCTCACTCTTAATGCTATGTTGCCTTACAAGATAGTTAAAATGGCATAACTTTGTTTCCTTCCTTGATATATATTTAACATATAGAGAATGTATCTCAAATCATTACTAATGATGCTACATTTGCCTCCACAAGGATGGCTAAAAATTCAGAGAGAAACATCATCCCACACATTTCCTATACATCCACAGCAGGCATAGAGGGCTTCCACCTAAACTTCAACTTCCACCTCTAACGATGTTCATTTTTATTTAAAAAAAAAAGATGAAGTTATTTACGCATCTTTTGTTTTCATATTTTCAATATACGGTCCAGCTACTGCATTCGTTTGCCCTGCCCAACAAAGTTCCTCCGAAACACACTGCTGTTTTTCTTTGCATGGAGGAAATGGAGTTCCCCTCTTGGAGTGAACAACCACTTGGCAGCATTAAGTTATTTTAATGGACATCTCTTTACACTGAGCCTTTGCCATCTGTTTCACTCTCTAATTACAAATGCAGGAAGAACACAATTCACAATTGTGTCTATAAAGAAAAATATAAGGGGCTTAAATGCAGGTCTATATCACTGCATCTGTTCAGTGATTTAAATTCAGAGGAACGAAAGGGCAGGAAACTTTTCTTTCCCTTCTCGATCCAATTAGCATAGACAAGAATTCAAAGCACAAAGTTACCAAGATTGGTTCATCTAGCAAAAATTGGAAAGCTACCATATTAATCTTGATATGTGTTTTACTTTACACTCTATTTTTTTCTCTGATTCTAATAATGGTACAGAAATTATAACTTTTTTTTTTTAGAGGACAGGCAGAAAAGTCACATGATTTTAGCCAGCAGAACAGCTCAATGATAAGTGTGACTCAGAAGCAGGACCTTTGTCATTTAGATATAATTAATTTAGTCAAGAAGAAAAGGCAAAATGTTCCCTTCCCTCTTCATAATGTTCTGTTTTATAAAGCTCACAAACCTGTAAGTGAAAGGGAATCTTAAATCTAGGCCATTTGGCAACTGAGTAATAATGCTTCCTCGACCTGGTCCCTAAGGCTAGATTCAGAGTCTAACAAGGAAGGGAGATGAAATAAAACAAGATTGCACATGCATAACTAGGCCACTCACCCCACATTTCATAGGTTCATTTATTACAGCAGTATCTTGTGTCTGTGGTGGCTTAAATGTCTTTTCTTTCTTAATTGTGACAGCTGCGTTCTCTTGATACATCAATTAGTCCTCAAAACACAGAATTTGCTCAGACCCCTAACCAGCCCAGCTATTATCAGCGTCAAATCAGTTCAAAATAGAGTGAGCTATGTAGAAACAATTTAAATTACCCAACCACGCAGACACTAATCACTAAGGCACTAGGATATCTTAACTCTTCAGGACCACTAGAGCAATATCACACAACACTACAACTTACTCAGTAGCAATCCCACTCACCAGCAAAGAGCTCAAATACACACTGGAAGACTAAGTAAAACCCAGAGAAGTACACAGTTTTTCTCACGATGACACCAAACTAAAACTCATAAAACCATCAATGGTTAGGGAAATAAGCAAATTTGAAGAATAATTTGTGCCCATAAACACACGTTTTCCATCCTATTAATGTTCTCACTGAAATGAAGAGAAAATATATAACTTGGGTGTTTTTTTTTTTTTTAATCTAGACCTTTTTTTCTTTTCCCCCATGCACATAAATGCTTCTTCCTTCTAAATCCCTCACACATAAGAGGGTCACTCTACATATGAGCCAATAATGTAGGGATTATCGCCCCATGTTCTGGGGCTATTATCTGGAGTGCTAATGCTGTGAAATGGAGATGGAGGCAGTACATTCAGTCACCCTGTTAGAGTTAACTCAATGATTTACAAGACATGACACATCTGAAGTCAACTGAATTCATTGTCTCATTAAATAATGCAGACAGGGTTGGAAATATTATCCTCCAGTGCTTTGAACTTGCATCTGCCCCATTACATTTGCATTAATGGGGCCTCAAGAAAGTCATATGCAGGTAGCTAATTGATGTTCTTAAAAAAAGACTCCAACCCTTAGTTTTGATAATATTAGGGAGGTAGGATGAGAAATCTGTTGGGCACATTTCATACACTTGCAGGAAATTTTACATGTGATCATTTTTATCTTCTTTGTGACTTTAGCTAAATTAACATACATGACTTCATCCTAATAAATGCAACCTGTTCATCCACCCTTAATTTACCAGCCCAGCCTCCAGTCTATCCTCCCCGTACACCAAGATCCCTGCCCAAACAGGTCCACTAAGTGGCCTAGAAATAAAGTCCGTTACTGGAGACCACATGGCAGAGCGTCCTCCCCTCGTACCCTAGAAATGTGCAAAATCATGGATGATGACGAAGAAGCAATGCTTTCAAGACTCAGTTGAAGATTTACTTCTATTAAATTTGCTCTGCGAGCTCTCATTTTATTCATGATTTTTCTCAAGTATATATTAGGTCATGTTACGAATCTGTTTAGAATTCTTCAGTGGCTCCTCAGTGCAACCCACACTATTAGGCCAACTTCTGATTTCCTCTCCTTCCATGCTTATCCTTTTCATAATCTTCAGTCACGTAGGCCTTTTGTCTGTACCTTAAACATGTCAAGCTTTTTCTGTCTTGGGTCTTGGTACTTATTGTTTTACCTTCTTTATATACTCTTCCTCAAGATTTTTGCATTCTACCACCTTGTTGTAATTCAATCGATAAATCAGAAAGCCTTCCTAATAAACCAAGCTGCAAAACAACTCTCTCATACCTACGTTATCCTATTTTAACTTTGTCATTGCATACCAATATCTAAAGAGTCCTTTTGTTGTTATTGTCCTTAAATGTTATTTCTTAAATGTTATTACTTTGTTATGTGTTTACTTCAAGAGCATAGCTCCTTAGAACAAGGACTATGTCCCCCTCACCCCGATGATTACAACAGTGTGTCACACACGGTAGGTGTCCAACAGTAGTCATTAGCTCATGTGGCTATGGAGCACTTGAAATGTGGCTGGTGTAACTGAAGAACTAGATTTTTAATTTGTTTAATATAATTAAGTTAAATTTCAATAGCCTCATGTGGCTAATAGCTACCATAATCAACAGCACAGTTCTAGATAATCAATTCTAGCGCTCCAAAACAAAATAGCTGCTATCTTAGATGGTGCTGGAAATGCACTAAAAGATTTCCTTCTTGGATATCTTTTTCTTCCGCCATGACTACATACCAGCCACTTCCCTTTTTGTAGGACATCATCAGCTCAGCAGTGTTGTAATCTAAGGAGAATACACTCTAATCATTTTGATTAATGTTGATGGACATTTTTAGTGATGGACTTAGAGCAACATGGAAGAATAAATGGATATGGACTGTGCCCTCATTAACTACAAGTCACAAGAATTAAGTAAATTTTAACACTTTATAAACTCAAAGAAAGTAAATGCCACTTGCACTAGAGATGAAGAGATGAAAAAGAGGAGATAGTGGAAATGAGAATTGATACTCAGCAACCCTTAAGATTTTACACCCTGATATCAGGTCTTGATCGCAGAGGGCTAGGATTTTAAATCCAAGAGTTGGTAAAGGGGACATCGTAAATCCCAGAGTCTGAAAATCCTCTATAGTCTGTGGGAAAGGGATAGGAAAAAAAAATTATGCTTCAAGAGAGTTTGCCATTGGTCTTGGGTCTTGAGTCCAAGTTCAATAAAACTAAAGGAAAAAACAAACACCCACCAGAAATCAAATCCAGGCTCTACACACAAATCGGTGAAAAGTTAAAATTTATACTGCTATGGGCTATGGCACCTCAAACTCATAAATTAACATACAAAATCAGATTAGGGATCATTTATAATGCAGGTTACTTAAGAAAGATCTTTAACAGAGACTTAGAAAGCATACTCCTTTGTCTAGGGCCTTTACAGAAAGCAGAATCTTCTTGAGCTAGGTTAATGAGAAAGGGTATTATATCGGGGTATTAGAGTAACTTAAAGAATTTCTGTAAGGGCCAGGAAACCAAGCTTGGCTACTACATAGCCAAGGAAGAGTCACACATCTTGAAGAAATATACAGTGTATCACAGCCCAGGAATGTTTCAATGGAGCTCACTGCAACCAATGTCTACTCCTCAATTCCTGTGTTGCCAGAGACCATACACTAGAGCTTGCAACAGAAGAGCCACAGCCAAGGTTTCCCTGGATGTTACCTCAGAGTGTCCACTTTGCCTTTCTATTTTTACCTGGGTGCTTCTCTAGAACCTAGCTTATGAGAGGAGGCCCAGGACTAAGAATTCTGAAAAATGTAGATTTTAGCTTTACAGAAAACTTCATAGTACAAAACGGAAGTCTACAATGAGAGGAGTGGAAATTGAATGAACTAACCTGAAAAATATGCCCCTTATATCTGATCTCCCTAAATTTGACCCACATTATGGATATATAGCATAAGATTATACAATAGATTGTGATAATGTCTGAATAATTTCCTAAAAACTCTCCACTAAACTATGAATTCCATCAGATCATTTTGTGTGTTGATTCTTGATTCTTAGCGCCTGGCATAAAATATGCACAATATTTGTTAAATAAATACACTCTAAATAATAGATTATGAATCTCTAGAACTCGAGAGAGTATAACTCCTTATTTTAACACAAACAGGAAAAACAAAAGGGTTGTAGGATAATATAATTCCATGGTAGATGAAGGCACGAATCTGATTTGTAGGGAAAGTTTATCTCATATATATGCCGAGAGTTTATATTTTATGACAAACTGCTATTTGAAGATGTTTGGATATAGACACCTAATAGGCATACATATTAGAGCATGTGAAAGCAAAGAGACTAATGAGTATTTTTAAAACATAACTAATATTCTATGGAGTAAATAATAAAGACTTAAAAAAACAATTTAATAAGATAGAGAACAAGCCACAGCCATTTAAATCTTAAATGCTAACAGGATTGAAGAAATGTGTAGACCAAGGGAGCTGTTTACTCCTTCTCAACTTTGCCACCTTTAATTACTTGAATACATATAATAAGCGTTCTCAGTGTTCCTATAACTTGAGTTTTCTCTATTATAAAGTAGGATTAGACTGTCAAGATCACTAATCTTTTCTACATAGACAACATAAGAGAATATTCTTTACATTAGTAGGAAAATGGCAACTAGTGTGTGTGTGTGTGTGTGTGTGTGTGTATATATACATATATATATATATATTTTTTTTTAATGTGTAAGATGGACTTCTGGATTCCAGATCTGCATGAAAAGATTCTGTAAAGGGCCACCCCATCCTAACAAGTGAAAAGCTGAATACACTGAAAAAAATCAACAACTCTCCTAGGATCCAACAGAGATGAGAATACGGGGCAACCACTGCCCTCAATATTGGTAAGATCCACAAGAAAATATGGAAAATAACAACTTACCAGAGCAGAGATTCACAGACCAAAAATCATGGAAAGAACCTGAGATTTACGTCCAGGAGCTCAACCAGGAGCTCAATCTTCCACAAGATATAGAGACAAAATCCCCTCAGGCTTCTGGCAGAAGAAGAGGAAAGGAACCATTTTGAAATATGCCAGCATGCTCTGTTCTTAAGAAAGACTGACCTCAGGGAAAACTAATTAACCAGACCCAAAGCTGCTGGGGTTTTACCAGAGCCTAACTCACCTGGGGGAAAGCAACACCCAAATCCAGCCCACTCTAGATCCCCTTCCACTTACAAAGGGATAATAAAAATTAAAAACACTTGTGAAGTTCACAGTCCAGAGAGGCATAGCCTCCCTAGAAGACTGAGACTGAATCACAGGACTATAGAACTCTTCCCCTCCCCATACCCCACCTCACAACATTACTAATGGCTTCTTCACAGCAATTCCCTTTACCTGGTACACCATGTCTGGCAATGAAGAAAAAATTACAAAGCATACCAAAAGGCAAAAAAATGAAAACACCACAATTTAAAGAAATGGAGCAAACATCAGAACCAGACATGGTAGGGATGTTGGAATTATCAGACTGTGAATTTAAGACAGTTATGATTAATATGCTAGGGCCCCAATGGGTAAAATAAACAGTACATAAGAACAAGTGGGTAATGTAAGCAGAGAGATGGAAATCCTAAGAACCAAAATGAAATGCTAGAGATCAAAACACTGTAACAAAAGTGAAGCACACCTTTGATGGGCTCCTTAGTAGATTGGACACGGCTGAGAAAAGAATCTCTGAACTAGAAGATACCACAACAGAAACCTTCAAAACTGAAAAGTAAAGAGAACAAAGACTGAGAAAAACAGAACAGAACATCTAAGATCTGTGGGACAATTTAAAAAGGCATAACATACATTTGTTGGGAATACCAGAAGAAAAAAAAAGAGAAAGATGAAGGAGTAGAAGAAATACATGAAACAATAACTGGACGTTTCCCCAAGTTAATGTCAGACACCAAACTACAGATGCAGGAAGTTCAGAGAACTACGAGCAGAATGGATGCTAAAAAAAAAAAAAACAAAAAACAAAAAACAAAAAGAAACCCTACACCTAGGGTTTCAAATTGCAGAAAATCAAAGACAAAGAAAAAATCTCAAAAGAAATTGCGGGGGCGGGGGATACCTTACTTATGCAGGGACAAAGATAATTGTATCCAAATTCTCTTCAGAAACCATTCAAGAATGAAGAGAAGGGAGTCAACATTTAAAGTGCTGAGAGGAAAGAACCACTTTCCTAGAATTCTGTACTTTGCAAAATTATTCTTCAGAAGTGAAGGACAAAGACTTTCTCAGACAAACCAAAGACGAGGGAATATGTTGCCATCAGACCTGCCTTGCAAAAAATTAAAAGTTCTTTAAAGAGAAGGAAAATAATATAGGTCAGAAACTTGACCTACATAAGGAAAGCAGGACGATCAAAAGAAGAATTAAGTGAAGGTAAAACAAAAACTTTCATTTTTCTTATTCTTAATTGATCTAACATAACAGCTTGTTCAAAATAATAATAGTAACCATGAATTTGATTATGTATGCTTACATATACATCATATAAATGTGCATATATACATACAGATATATATGCTTATGGATGAACATAATATATAAGTGAAATGAATGACAGCAATAATACAAGGGCCAAGAGCGAGGAATTAGAAATATTTTCTAATTAAAAGGTACTCACTCAACCAGTGAAGTGGTATTGTGTTATTTAAAAGTAGATTTGTATTAGTTATAATGTATATTGCCAACTATAAGGTAACCACTAAAATATATATATATATATAAAATATAATATACAATATAGATATTTTAAAGATTTTATTTATTTGAGAGAGAGAGCGCACAGGGGGTGGGGAGGAGGGTCAGAAGAGAAGCAGACTCCCTGCTGAGCAGGAACCCAGATATGGGGACTCATTTTTGGCAGTCTAGGATCAAGACCTGAGCCAAAGACAGCCACTTAACCAACTGAGCCACCCAGTGGCCCTATTTTTTTTAAAACTATAATGGATTGGGGCACATGGCTGGCTCAGTCGGTGGGGTGAGTGACTCTTGATCTGGGGGTTTTGAGTTTGAGCCCCACATTGGGTGTAGAGATTACTTAAGGAACCCTGTTCAGTAGGGACCCTGCTTCTCCCTGTCCCTCTACCACTTCCCCCACTCATGCTATTGCTCTCTCTCTCTCTCTCTCTCTCTCAAATAAATAAATAAATAAAATCTTTTAAAAAAACCCACAAAAGGTAAGAAAAAGTTGAAGACAAAAATAGAAACAAAGAAGGGGAGGCTATGCATGTATGGGTGCAGGTGTATATGGGAAATCTTTGTACCTTCCTCATAATTTTGCCATGAACTTAAAACTGCTCTAAAAAAATAATTTCTTTACAAATTAAAGTGTAAGACAACAAATAGGAATCTTTATTTCTAAATACTTACATGGAATTTCTAAAATAATTTCCACTCAATGTTTATTGATAATAAAAGTAATTAAGCAAATATATGCAATTATTATTATTATAAAAGTGAGACATTCTTTAGAAGTTTTTCCTACACAGTTACTTTGTTTGAATCAGCCTTTGATCAGAGTAAACACATTTCTATGTATCCCACATCCAGTAGGTGGCACTCTTTCTTTTGCACTAAGAACCAAATAGAATAGTAAGGATGGAGAGACCAATGAGCCAAGCAAACCTCATCACTTTAAAATGCACTTTACATTTTCAGCTAAGAAGTTAGATGAGTATCTGAGTCTGTGAATCCGCAGACATTCCAAACTTAAAGCTAAAGCAACCTTGTCGTTGACAATAATATAGGTCACTGGGACACCTGGGGAAATGGAATAACTGGGTTGTCTGATCTGACAGGAAATTATTGCAGAGCTCTGCGGTGTTTCAATGCCTCAGGCCATAGAACAAATTTTTAGCTGATCTAAGAGTAAGTTCAAGAGTCAAGATGATGCCAAATTAAAATTTTTTCATCAAACCTCTCCCGAAGCTGTAAAAACTAAAACAACAGTGATTTAAGTTTTTTATCTCTTTACATTTTCCATTTTTAATGGCATGGAGCTTTGATAATAAGCAGCAAAACAATAAAAATATGAATAAAGAGAAAAAATAGCCAAGAGTAAATGCCACACACTGCCTCTCGAAGAGTCTAAAGCACACTTAATGGATATCATCTCATACTAAGAGATGATATTTGATTTTTTAAAGCCTTAGCAAGTAACTTTAATAATATTTGAAATATACACAGTTTGTTCTATTCTTTTGTCTGAAAGGAGTCAACATTCTACTGATCATCTTTTTCTTTCTTAGTATTTTCTTTGTCTAGCCTCATTTCAAACTTGGTTTGGTTGTAGTTTATCCTTTAGAAGGAGAGGCACATATTTATTTCCACCTTAGCAGGGGTTATTTTTTCTTTTTCCTTAACACCCCAGGTTTCATATTTGTTTCGTTGTGTCTATCTCATTCCTAAAACATTATTTCTGGAATAAGATAAGGTAAAAATCAATAAATCAACCATTGTGGATAGATGGCCTACCAGACTTTAATTCCCAGCACATTGATCACACAAATCCTTCTCTTCGTGTACTTAGTTTTTTATTATCGTTCACCAGACCATGACTGAGTGCCCCTAGGCAAGAGACATGTTTTATTCATCTTTATTCTACTTGCAAGGCCCAACACAAGACTTAACACGTGGTAGGTATTCATGTAATATTTATTTAATGATTGAGCAAATTAATGAATTAATTAAATCAAATTTCACTTTCCTTTAGGTTTATGCCTCGTAACCCTTCCAACATTTACTCCCATAATATATAGGAGTTTATTTCCATAATTCAGTAACTAATATCCCCGTATTTCTACTTTTATTAATTCCAAAATTGTCCTGGTAACAATAAAGCCCTAAACCCTTCACTTTTTTCATAGTCCATTCTTCCAACTATTAAAAAAAAAATCCAACAGGTAAATGTATGCTTCATGTTAATTTCACCACACCTAATGTTACTCTTTGTTCACATACTGGCCCCAAGTGGTTGCTGGGAGAAGAAAGGAGTAAACAAATAGAATAAACAAGGATTTATTCTATTCTATATACTAATAGCCATACATGGTGGGGCATGTTGCCTTTGCAGAGGAACATTTCATGATTCAACTCAAGTCCTCAAATTATGCAGTAAGAAGTTCAGATAAAAAGTCCTATAAATACAAAACTAAATTTTTAAGCTGCTTTGTAAATATCTAAAGAAAACTGATGTTATTATTGTGAGTTCAAGAACCACCTACCCTTCTGATTATGCTATTGTATTTCTCACTAAGTTTTCACTGATAAACAGGATTAATCTGTTTTAACCCTAAAAACTGCCTTTCTGCAAGTTTAGTATTGAGAATTATTACCATTAGAATCTTCCATATTTGCCATCTGTACTCAATGCTTACATGGTTAATTCTATGCATGATCACAGTCTCTACAGATAGAAAACTACAGATATCTCTCCAGTTTCAAGTGTATAGGAAGAAATCCAACCCTATTAGGAAATTTTTAGTTCAGGTTTTCTTTAATTCATAAAGAATGACATTATTTAATTGAATATTCTATTTTTCATTTTTGGCATTTTGGATAATTAGTGCCTAATTATAGTTTTGATTCTTCCATTGGTGCCCTGTGTTAGTTTAAAAAAAAATGAACCTTCTCAGTATTTTTTTCTTCATCTAGGTCTCTTTCCAGGTTAGTAAACTTTCTATTTTGGTTTTACTATTATAAAGAAGAGAATTTAACAGTAAAATTTAAAGGGAATGTTTTAAGCATATTACGCCACTTAGCATATTCAGGAAGTATTTTAGGATTTAGATGCAACATATTTATTGAATTTCTACTGCTGATGTTATTCAAATCACCATTTGTATGAAGATGATTAGTGCAAATTTCTTTCCTGGTTGCCAGTCTTCCCTCACCAAAGTTTTTGAGATGGGTATGCACATCAGTTCCCACTGTGTTTATCTTTTTTTCAGGCTTTGAGCCATACAGCTTTGGAACAGTTGAGTGTATTTGTTAACATGGATGTCTTAAACAATGAACTTGTGAACTTGTGAACATGAAAATCATTTTCCTCTCCCTCACCGTCACAGCTTAGATAGCTTTCTTCCCTACAATTACAAAAGAGAAAGACTTTCTCTGGAAAAATTGAACCAAAGAATCTGACTTCTGGGACAAGGAGGAGGGCAAGTGTAAGACCTGTGTTTAGAAGATGGGTAAACGAATATCTACACCCTGAATGGAAGGATCCCCAATATTTTCCTAGGATTTTACGGTACTTGGATACCCAGTGCTGGGCCCTAGGAGGCTGTGATCTGGCCTATCACCCAAAGTTTGAAGTCTTTCATTGACTATGCATCCTGTCCCAAGAGAAAAGAGCCCCAGACTTTGACATCTGGGGGTCTCATGGTCGGGTTCTTATCCCAGTAATTCTAATGTGAAACCCAATAGGAGTTTATAAGCTAACAAAGCTTACCCTCCATTTCTCCGTTTTTTGCCCCATTCCTAGAAATTACTCAGTTTACTCAAGCATCTCCAGATAAGTTTAATAAAGTTCCTAACATGAACAAACAGACTGACATAAACAGATGAAAATAAAACACAGAAGAAATAGAGAAATTCAGGAAAAATATGGGCAGTAAATAGAAGACATTTTTAAAAAATATAAGTTTTGGGCAAGAGATTTTCATCCATGAGAACAGGATGTTTTTTAAAAAGTAATGATCAGAGTACAAAAAATAACTATATTAAAATTGTGACATATTTCAGACATCAAAAAAAGGTTGAGAAAATCAACTACATATTAAAACACAGGACAAGATATATAAAAAAAATTAAGAACTTGAGATCTCATATTTAGCTAATAGAAGTTCTTAGAGAAGTTCTTGGAGAAAGAGACAGAGAAAGAGAAAGAAGGAGAGAAAAAGAGAGATAAAGGGAGGGAGAAAGGAGAATGTAAGGAAAATATTAAAAATAAATAATAAAATCTCTCAGAACTGAAGGGCTGGGTTGAGCAACTGCACAGCAAAATAAAAGGGGGGGACTGCTTGCTTGGGAGGAGGTTAAGATGGCGGAGGAGTAGGGGACACCTTTTTCAGCCGGTCCCCTGAGTTGAGCTGGAA
>NC_048232.1:35931519-35943915 GCF_002007445.2 Ailuropoda melanoleuca | reverse complement strand
GGGGATGTACTGTATGGTGATTAACACAATATAATAAAATAAAATTAAAAAAAATAAAAATAAAAATAAAAGGGGGGGAGGGGTGAAAAAAGGTACCTTTTTTTCAAGACATCATCATGAGATCTTTAAAGTGTATAGAAGAAGAGATCTTCAATGCTTCCAGAGAGTTATAAAAAACAGAGCGTCAAAGGTGTAGTATACACAATGTCAAGAATCAGAATAGTATGGGTCATAAACACTGGAAAGTAGAAAACAGTGGTATAATGACTTCAAAATCTGAAATCTGAAAGAAAATTATTTCTAACTTAAGAGTGTTATACCTTGACAGGATTCAATCACAAATGGATAAAATACACATAAAATATTTCAAACATGCAAGGGGTCAAAAATATATTTTTCAAAACCTGATTTTCAGGAAGCTAAGGGAATGTGCCCTCCAACAAAACATGAGATTAAAACAGGAAAGAAGCAAGCATGGGATCCAAAAAAAAAAAAAAAAAAAAAAAAAAAAAGGAACAATTCAACATAAGAGAAATGCCAAGGCAATGGTATTAAAAGCAAAGGGTATGATAATGAAGGGGAGAGTTAAGATGACAGTGGTGTAGCAAGCCTATGGAGCAATTAGTTAAGACTGGCCTAAGAAGAAATTAACCTGGCATCATCCACACACATGGTGATGACATGGTCAGATGGGCCGAAGGTGACCAATCAGGGCTGCCAGGAAGGCCCAATCCCTGTAATGCAGACAGCTCAGATGGGATCAAAATGGGTCCTCACAGCGGCATCCACAGTAGTCTCTTTGTAAAGCACTAGGTATAATGTTCTCAGTCATATATGTTTGAGGGTGGCACATATGTTAAAGCATTGAATATCAAGTTATGCCATTTATTTACAAATCTTGTGGCTACGGGGGCCTACGCGGCTCAATCAGTTAAGCATCCAATTCTTGGTTTCAGCTCAGGTCATGATCCCAGGGTCATGGGATCAAGCCCCACGTGGGGCTCGGGGCTCAGTGGGGAGTCTTCTTCTCCCTCTCCTTCTGCCCTTGCCCCCCGCACTGTCTCTCTATACAATACTGTTATTCACAGGAGCAGAAAATGGGAACATAATGTCTATTTGACACATTAAGTAAACTTTAGTACATCTAAACAATGAAATACTATGTTACAATTTAAAATAAAAAGGGAGGTCTATATTCACTCTCATGAAAGGACATTCATAATATATTAATACATAAAAAAGATCAAAGTATATATTTTATTCTGAAAGTATATACATCAAAAACTTAATATTGATACACTGAGTAGTGATATTTCGTGTAATTTTAATTTTATCTAATTTTCTGCTTTATGTCTATAATTATCATTTATTAAATAATTTAACAAAGAAAAATTATATGCTATAAAAATGAAGAAACTTGAAATTCCTCATGAAGTCTTGGTAATTGTGATACTTTTCATGAAGCCATGATAATTTTATACAAAATAGTATGCTTTCTAAAAATTGCTCAAGATTTTAGAATGGTTTTTACAAATAGTGCTGATGTATTTGTCAGTGAAACAAAAATCTCACTGATTTGATCCCATTCTTTGTTACTGAAAAGCTTACAAGTGTGGCGATTAAACACAAGAGCATAAAGAGAACTCCCTGTATTATTTTGTTCATCCCACTGCTTCAGAAAGACAATAAGCCTCTAGTTCCCATCACTTACAGAGTCCTGAATTTACTGCTTTGTTTTACTAATTGACCCCTTTTTATTTATGGGTATGGACATGAACAGATTTATAATTTTAGATTGAGTACTCTAAAATCTGAATCCTATTCAAATAGCCACAGTATCGTGCTATTTAATGATTTTGAAGCTTTCATTGCATAAATACTGAAAATAAAAAAGGCTTATAGTTATTCTTGGATATTTGAACAACTGCCAAAAATTAAAGGAAGCCAGCTCTCTCTGTACTGTTTTGAGACCAGTGACTTTTCCCCTTTTGTTTGTTTGTAGATTAAGTTGAGAATATAATGAAACCTATGGACCCTCTTCCCAGAAAAATGGTCTTATGCACATACAAAAATTATTTTTATAAACAATTTCAATTGTTGAGAGTGTCCCCTGAAGCACAATTTCTTAATAGATAAGTTAGAATTAGTGAGTGAAGCTAAGAGAAGAGCTGACTTCATTTCTACATTAGAAGGAGTTTCTAACAAAGCAGAATTTTCCAATGACGTGTGTTGCTTCATTAAGTACTCAGTGAGGATCATTAAGTATATTTTGGAAGCAGATTGAGTGAAATGGTATAGAAGGAATTCCAATCTCCAAATTGAAGTTTGGCAAGATGACTTCAGAGCGCACTCTAACTGTGATATTTTATTATTGGATTTAAATAAAGATAGTGTATTGAATCCAATCAGTGAGCTTCAAGAACATGAAGGGAATCAAAATATGTATGGTGGAACTACTCTCTGCCTCTCTCTATTTTCTCATCACAAAGACAATACAAGTATTTGTGTTCTCTCTCTTGGTCCTTCTTGGGACTTTTGTTTCGAACTGGTGGCCTGACCACAAGCTGTACTGCTTTCCATCCCTACAACCTCTTAGAATTGACAGTAAAAAAAGAAATAAAGTGGTGTAATTCCACAGTAATGAAGAAAATGATGAGGAAGCAATCAATGAACAAGAAACTCATAACATTTTAGAAGGCAGAAGGAAAAAGGATAAGCCAGAATTGGCACTAGACACTGGAATAAACGGAGAAGGATACTGCAGGAGACAAAGCAAAGGAGAGATTTAACCTGCTCAAGGAACCTCTTGAGTGACTGATTTATGGACCATGAGCCTAGCAGAGAATAGAAGTCTCCCACCACCACATGCAGAACCCTTGCTACCACTTGGCTATGCATGACAATCACAGGATTCTTCTCCAAAGAAACTGCATTATCTAGCTCTGCATATCCAGAAGAACTCTTCGCATCAAAATCTGTAGAGCAAAACTCTCCTTATTTCAACATTTAGAGGTTTTCTCGTTTAATGGATCCTCCCACCCACTCGCTGCAATATGAAATCTCCTGAACTTAACACACACACACACAAAGCTTCCAATGTATCCCTTCTTAAAAGTGAGCATAAAATCAATATTCGACATTAGATTGGAGGATATTGGCAACATGGAGAGAAAGCCAATAGAAACATAATTTGTGTATCGTCATGATGAGAATTTGTTTAAAACCAAATACATTTTTTCAGTGAGACTAAATAATAGTATCCACAAAATAAGAATAGTATGCTATGAAAAATAAATTATCCATGAACAAGAAACTGCTTTTAGAAATTAAATATTGCAAGATTATTGAATTGAAAGATGAAAGCAATTATCAAAAAAGAAACCTTTCTAGAATATATAAATAGAACATAAGAGATAAAAGATAAAATGCAAAAGGACCTAGCCAAAATCTGTAACATCTGACTAAAAAGCGATCCCCCCAAAGGATAAAAAGGTAAAAATGTAAAGTGCAAAGCAAGTTTAACAATTATTTTAAATTAAAAAAACAATGTTCATAGCTAGTTTCCCAGTGCTCAGGGACATGTTAAAACAACAGTAAGTGCCTTGATAGGGTTTCTACAAAGCACACAAACGAAGCTGTGATCAACTTTATCCTGGACTTCCTAGAAGTCGCAAAATAGCACAAATGTAGGTCTAAAATGGCTGAGAATTCAGTAGTAAAGGAGGGAACGTGAGTGATTCTAGGAAGAGGGAGCACCACAAAGCTCTGGCATGGACAGATGAAAACTGCCTTTTGCCTGCCCTATGCTCATCATGAAAATATGTAATCAGCTCATTGAACAGATGCAGCAATCAGCTAGCATAAGATACCAGCTCTACACAACCAGTATGACCAAACCTGGCTGACAGTCATTCCTGCTGGTACAAACAGTGAAGTGCAAGTTTTTAGCTTGACTGGAAAGTTCAGATGTTTGGTACCCAAACCACAGTTTTAAAAATGAGCAAATATGAGCTGAGAAAAATGAAAATAATAAAAACTGGGGAGAAAAAAAGATGAGGTAGCTTTCCTGTTTTAAGGCGTGTGGTCTTATGAAGCAAGAAAACCATTTTTTTTAAAAGAACACAAATACCTACACGGTAATCTCATTCATTGGGCCAGAAATGTGTATTATAAATATATATATATATATATATATACATAAATACACACACACACATAAATATATATGCATATGAAGATACCTGGAAGTCTTCAATTTTAAACTGAAGAAAAGGTTTCACATGTTTGTACCACTGGGCAAAGAAATTATTGACTTTGTTTTAAGGCTAGAGATACCTAATTTACCTTTCGGTGGAGGTTTTGATGGTAGGGTCTTAGGGTTTCTTGGACACCAGAGGGAGCAAGAGAAAAGGAAAGGGTTAGAAGAGGTGCTAGGCAAAGAGATGTTTTAAGGGCCCACCACAGTTCAGGTATTATACTCTACCCTGGAGATTCGGAGATGAATTACTGAGATGATAAACAAGAAAAAAAAATTACTCATAAGAGCCATGAGAGGGGTTACTTTAGGGTGATGGAATAAATGGGGAAAAAATTAACCTATTCTTAGAAACAAGACAACCCTGCCAGAATCTTCAAATCTGAGCAAGAGTTATTTCTTATTCACTCAAGAGCTGGAAAAAATAGGTTATGCTCAATTAATTTTGGATGACTTAATGAAATGAGCAATTATGGAGTTTATGTTTAAATTAAGTTTAAAGGGTAAGTAAATTTAGTATAGGCAACTTCATTTTCATATTTTAAGTCACAAGTATTTTTTCCTCAAAAATGAGGGTTTTTTGAAAAAATTTAAATCTCTGCTGAATGTCTATGCTTCAGTTGGCAGAATCTCTGCCATAGTGAATAAAATTCACTTCAATTTGAAAATTTTACTTTCAAAAAATAACTTATTAGAAGTTTCCAATTAAAGAAGTGATAAATTGAGTTGCATATAAAAAATAACCATAAATTTCACACTCCTTATATAACCCATTCATTTAATTTAACTTAATGATTCTATTGATTATCCATAATTAAACTTGGATGCAAAATCGAGGTGAGTTCTTACATCTTAAATTATAGTTATTATTAAATCAGGCTTTTGGTTGAATTTTGTGATTTAAAAGTAAAAAACCAGCTACCTGATCCTTCATGCAATGTTTTCCAGTGTCCTCATTACTGTCTTCTGCACAAACCACTAGAGGGCAAGACAATCTAACATATTAGAGCAGATCTAATTTTATCCAACAGAGGGCAGTCATACATACACTAGGCAAACAAGTCGGTGTATTATTGCATACATTTCATCTATTCATATCTGCCATTACCTTTGGAGATGAAAGAAAGAGAGAAAGAGAGAAAGAAAGAAAGAAAGAAAGAAAGAGAGAAGAAGGAAAGAAAAGAAAGGAAAAAAAGGAAAGAAAGGAAGAAAGAGAGAAAGAACACAATCCTCTCAATAAATCATTGGCTAACTTCGCTGAAATTGTTAAGCAACTGAGCTTAATAAACAATTTGCTTTTTTTCTAAATTTAAATAGTTTAACTTTGTAATAAAAACCCCCCACAAGTTAGAAGATAAATCTTAACAAAGGGAAATTCGAAAACGTGAGAATCATTTCCAATCAAAGGGACCAAGTGTTAAAAACTTTATTTTTATGTGCAAACACAGTATCGGGTTACATATAAAGGCTAAGTAGTGAATCAGCAGCATAAATAATTCTTCATTAAACAAAAACTAGAGAAGGTTGTAAGTGAAATGACAGACAAGATTAGCCATTTCTCATAAAACATCTTGAAGAAGAAGTCTGGGTTAATGGGAAAAATCAAGAATCAGGAAACCTGAGTTTTCTCCCTGACTAGTATCCACTGACCGAGTAACAATTGGTAGGCTGGGCAATCTGCAGAGCCTTCAGTTGTCTCATAGGCAAAGTAATGGAATTTGTGACATAAATGATCCCTGAATTCAGTTGGTTATCAGAAATCTTGCTTTGCAGTCTCCAGATCTGCTGAATTAGAACTGAATCTCCATAAATAAAGCTCAACAATGTTAATACATATGTATATATGATGTATATATGTGTACAACATACATACGTATTTATCTACACACACATACATCCAACTTCATATATATATACACACATGCATGTGTGTGTGTGTAATTCTAGGTAATTACAATGATCTGCCATTATTGTAAATACTGGGCTAAATGATGGCTAGGTTTCCTTCTTCACTTTAAAACTGCAAGACTTTATGATCATTTACACATCGCTAAGTTGGTATATTCAGATATAAGATATTTTTCTGGCCTAACACTAAAAAATAAAAGAAGAAGAAGAAGAACTTAGAAATTGCATCACTTAAAACAAAAATTGAACTAAAAAAAATCAATTTGGAGACAAAGTTTCCAAGAGTCCCATGGATGCTTTGGTATTTTTCACTTTTCCTCAGAACTTTCATCTTTTTTTTAAAGGAATATTTGTCAATACTACTTTTGATATTATGTGGCTGCAATTGATTATGTACATAATCATGTTGACTTTATTATTATGTTATTTTTTTATATCTTGAATTTACAATGGCTAATTGCCACAGGAATGACATTAGTATGTATGCTCTGACTCTGCGGAAAGTGGTAGAATTTCTGTCTTATGAATTATCATCAGCACTACTGAAATTTTACTTTAGGGTAAAGCAGGAGAAACCAGATTGAACCCAATAGCAATATCTGAAGAAAGAGAAATGGATTCTGGAAATGATCGGTAAATTACTTTCTGTGTAAAGCTTATCTTTTTAAAATCTCACTCCAAATAGGAGGATTCACAAGTTTAACTCTACCTTAGAAATATCAAAGAAAACTTTCTTTTAAGTCACCTAACTACCTAATTACGTCTAGTGATAGAACATGTAAAATGACTTCACTTTTGATGAAGATATTATTTTTTTGTTGTTATACAACTTGATCACAAGGGCATGTCAATCTCTCTGTTATGTTAGTGCTTTAGTGCTCTGGAAAGCAGTATAGATTCTTGTGGGATTTTAACATACTAATTGACAGAGGAGATAAGATGCCTCATTACAAACGAAGCACTAATAACCTTAGAATATTGAAGGACAATCAAATCAATGATGTTCTTTGATAATCTCCTGCTTTGGTCACTACATTATTTTGTAATCAGATTCTACATAATTTTCCCTCAAGAAGATATGAGAATTTATGATTTTCATGATTTCATGTGACATAGCACTTCCTGTTTTTATGGAAGAACAGAGCAGAATAATTCAGAAAGCATATGCTATATAAATGGTTTTCGTTTGCTTATCACACTTATCTAATTGTCATTCTCTATCTCTTCCCCCTTAGAGTCGCTCTTTCTCTCTCTGATGTTGTTAAAAAGCTGCTCCGTATTTAATTATGGACTAGCACTTAAGATACATATTCCTATTTCCAGATAATGCTTTAAAAATTATTCTCATGTAATGGCTGCAAAAATATAATTCTGCAATTCCAGAAGAGCTAAACCAAAATCACCAGTAATTCAATGTTCTCGTGTTTCACTTTAAAATGATTTTTCAAAAATTATTCATTATTAAAAATGAAAACAACTTCTAAGCAACTTTTTCCAGCTATTCAGGTTCACTTTGTATATATACACATTTTTGGTTTTGGGGAGAAAGGTACAGTGTTTTACTCCACACACTTTTCTGAAAGCATTCCTTAAGAGCCAACCAGCCCAAGAAAATGAAGCACTCATCCAGTTCAGAAGATGAGCAGAAAAAGTTTAACTACTAGGGTAAATAGCACTTCCACATTATACCTGATTTATGCCATTTCCTGAAGCAACTGGAAGTATAACTGAATTAGAACTAATCTCATAATAAGAAATTAAGAATGTGGACATTTTACACTATCAAGTAAGTTTGTAAAGCACGTTCACTTTATGCTAACTTGACTCCCCTGAATTACCTAGTTAGTATAGTAGTTGCTATTAATTTGACCATAGGAATATCAAACCTGCAGAAAAGAACTTCGGTATTCAGAAGACTGTGTCATTGTCAACCATGTACTGCATATCAGAACTACTCAGATAATTTATTTTCAACAGAAATATATACCCTCAATACAAAGTGACTAATGAAATCAACCGCCATCCTGAGTCAATAATGAGGTTCTTTCTTCTAGGTTTAAGTTTTGCTCTTTGTACCTGATTCATGGAAGAGCTCACAAACCCTTACACTACCACACTCATCTGTAACAGGTGTACACAATTCTTGGTATTTTCTCTACTCTTCAATTTCTATTTAATGCATGTACTGTACTACAATTGATATAAAAGCCAAATTTTGGGACAAAAGGTGACTCTTTAGTTTTTCAGATATAGTGAGATGTCTGACCTTCATCACATGAATGAAGAGAAGCAACCTAGTAATTATTTGAGGAACCCCCACAGCTCATCTAGATTCCTCCTCCCCCTACGGACTTCTCTAATTGTCCCTGGATATTTCATATCGGTATGATAAGAAAAGGCACATCAAATATAAAAATTTTAGACCATACATATTCTAAAACTAATCTTAAAACAGATATTCTGGAAGTTCATTCTAAGTGTCATAGTGGGTGTTTATATTTGCTTTTTGTTTGACTTAGTGGACAAGAACCGGAGCATTTGTTGCACTAAATGGCTGACTTCTCCATAGAAATCATTTTCATCTAATGACTAATTTCTAAGATTGTGTGATATACCACACCAACCATAATGCTCCTCTGAGGATTCAGTCATCTGTGACTCTACCAAATGACTGCACTCTAATTTAGTACTCTATGGAACCCAACTCTGAGTCATGAATCAAAAAAAAAAAAAAAAAAAAAGGCATGCTAATTCTCAGGCTCCTGAAATTTATATTCTCTCTTTTCTTCTTTCTTCTACCTTTTCTCCTCTTTTTCCTAAATGCTTTGGAGAGAAAAATCCAGAAGCTCTTGTAGGATAGAGAAATAAAACAAATTTGAATCTGTTGAAGAGACAGATTTCCTCAGTTCTTGGGGAAATCCAGAAGGTGTGCCAAAGTGTTAGAAACAAGACATTACTGTATTTTTAGGAGAGCACTTCTCTGATGGTGTGGGCAGAAGAGATGTGAGAGCATCCAACACTTTCTATATATACTTGCTTTGCTGTCTAGAAAGTCATCATTAATATGCAAATGCATTATACATAAATATGAAGTTGTTATATCATTTTATGTTTTAAAAGGAAGCAACTATAAAGTGGTGAATTGTGAAAAAGCAAAGTGAAGGTGTCCCAAAACCACTTCTATTCTACTTTCCCTTCAGGTTTATACAGAATAATCTTATATTCTTAATTTCTAGAAAGAGTTTCCAGATAGTTTGCATTGTCCACTTCATTAATTCTGGAACTATCATAGGGTGGACTAAACTAGTGTCTTATGAGATACCAGAATATAGCGGTAAAGTTCCTGAGCTCTGGAATTGGATTGCCATGACTAAATCCAAGCTCTCCTATATGCTAACTATGCAACTTTGGGCAAGTTACTTAATTACACCAAGATTCAGTTTGTTTATCTGTAAAATGAAAACAAAGTAGCCGCATCATAAGATAATTGTCAGCTAAACCACTCAAGAACATATGCCATGACTAGCATTTAATAATTACTTATTGGAGGAATTAAGATGGCGGAGGAGTAGGGATACCCTGTGCTTGTCTCATCCCTCCAATACGGCTAGATAGTTATCAAATCATTCTGAACACCTAAGAAATCAATCGGAGGTCTGAGAGAACAAAAACTGCAAGTCTACAAGCAGAAAACTGACCACCTTTTCAAAGGTAGGAGGTGTGGAAGTTCACTTGGGGGACACTCAGCTGTGGATGCAGTGGCAGGAAGGGAGCCTGCTTAATAAGGAGGCTACCACAAAGCATTAGAGGCAGCAGAGCACAAAATCTGAACTTTTGGAAGTTTGCTACCATGCGGGACATGTCTGGATTAAAGGGTCTCAGGTGGCAAAGAGGGTCAGAATCCCAGGAGTGACGGGGGGGGGGGGGGGGCGCTGAGGATCCCCAGGGTTGCAGGAAGAATGGATGACACCAAGGTGCGCTGTTCCCAGGCATAGGAGCTGAGAAGCCGGGAGAGCAGCAGGTCTTGGTGCCACCTTTCTGCTATAAACTGTGAACCGTTGTGCAGTCGGGCATCCACTTTCCTGGGACAGGCCTGTAAGCTTGGAGAAACCCTCCCTGGGGGAAAACAGTTGCGGTCCACTCCTTGGGAGTCCCTGAAACTTGGGGTTTTGAAACTGAATCACATGCATGAGATAAAAAGGCTCAGACTCAGGCAGGGTGAATGCAGGGTTCAGACGGAAACCAGGGATATAAATAGATTGATTGATTGCCCTTCCGTGAGGGCTCACTGAAGAGTTGGCTCCAACTTTCAGCTCTGAGGCTACAGCAGGGTGCAGACATTTTAACCCCACTCAAAGGTGCGGAAAGCCTTCAGGGAGCAAAACAGCACCACCTATTGGAGGCTGGAGGTGAGTACACCAAGCTCTACTCCCCCCACCTCCCCCGCCCCGCCCCGCCCTGCACCCTGGAGATGCATTTCCACTGAAATAAGTGGGCCTGATAATCTGCGCAGTAGGCCCCACCCCCAGACAACCAGCACAAACAACTAGCTCAAACCAAGTTTATTGATCATAGAGCGCTGCAAAGCTTCAGCTCTAGGGGAAATAGAATCTAGCTTCCTTTTTTACATTTACTCTTTGTGTTTTTCAATTATTATTTTTTCATTTATTTTCTTATATTTCCAATACTTTTTTTACATTTTAGTATTATTTTTTAAATTTGTATTTATATATATACTTTTTACATTTTTTAAAATTTTTTTGTTTACCTTCATTTTATTTCGCAACCTAGATTCTTTTAACAAGCAGACCAAAACACACCCGGAATCTACTTTTTTGTTTGTTTTTTTGGTTTTGCTTTTTTTTGTCATTGTTCTTTTTTCTCTTTCTTCTTTTCTTTTCTGGACAAAATGACAAGATGGAGGAATTCACTCCAAAAGAAAGAACACAAGGTAGAACTCACAGCGCAGGATTTAATCAGTACAGACATAAGTAGGATATCTGAACTAGAACTTAAAACAATGATTGTAAGGATACTAGCTGGACTTGAAAAAAGCATAGAAGACACTAGAGAACCCTTTGCCCCAGAGATTAAAAAAAAAAAAAATCTAGTCAGGCCAAAATTTTAAATGACAAAATCAAGATACAAACACAGATGGAGGCCATAAACATGAGGACAGACGAAGCAGAGGAGTGAATCAGTGATACAGAAGATAGAATGCTGAAAAGAGGGAAAGAAAGGTAATGGACCACGAAGGTAGACTTAGGGAACTCAGCAACTTATTAAAACGTAATACCCTTCATATCATAAGAGTCCCAGAAGATGAAGAGAGAGAAAGAGGGGCAGAAAGTTTATTCAAACAAATTATAGCTGAAATTTTCCTAACCTGGGGAAGGACAAAGTCATCAAAATCCAAGAAGCACAGAGAACTCCCATTAAATTCAAAAAAAGCCAGCCATTGTCAAGTCATATCATAGTCAAATTCACAAAATACACAGACAAGGAAAGAATCCTAAAAGCAGCAAGGGAAAAAACGGTCCTTAACCTACAAGGAAAGACACAGATCAGGTTTATGGAGGATCTATCCACAGAGACCTAGAAGGCCAAAAAGGAGTGGAAGGAAATATTTAAAATGATGAATGGGAAAAATATGCAGCCAAGAATGCTTTATCTAGCAAGGCTGTCATTCAGAATAGAAGGAGAGATAAAGATTTTTCCAGACAAATAAAAACTAAAGGAGTTCATGACCACTAAACTAGCCCTGCAAGAAATTATAAGAGGACTCTCCAAGCGGAGAAAAAAGACCAAAAGCAACAAAGACTAGAAAGGACCAGAGAACATTACCAGAGACACCAACTTTACAGGTAACACAATGGCACTAAATTCTTATCATTCAATAGTCACTCTGAATGTAAATGGACTAAATCAAAATACATATGGTATCAGAATGGATAAAACAAGATCCATCTATATGCTGCCTACAAGAGACTCATTTTAGACCTAAAGACACCTGCATATTGAAAGTGAGGGGATGGAGGGGCGCCTGGGTGGCACAGCAGTTAAGTGTCTGCCTTCGTCTCAGGGCATGATCCCGGCATTATGGGATTGAGCCCCACATCAGGCTCCTCCGCTGTGAGCCTGCTTCTTCCTCGCCCACTCACATTGCTTGTGTTCCCTCTCTCGCTGGCTGTCTCTATCTCTGTCAAATAAATAAATAAAATCTTAAAAAAAAA
>NC_048232.1:35886280-35931419 GCF_002007445.2 Ailuropoda melanoleuca | reverse complement strand
TCTCTCGCTGGCTGTCTCTATCTCTGTCAAATAAATAAATAAAATCTTAAAAAAAAAAGAAAGAAAGAAAGTGAGGGGATGGAGAACCATCTATCATCCTAATAGATGTCAAAAGAAAGCCAGAATAGCCATACTTATATCAGACAAACTAGATTTTAAAACAAAGTCTTTAACAAGAGATGAAGAAGGGCATTACATCATAATTAAAGAGTCTATCCATCAAGAATATCTAACAATTGTAAATATTTATGCCCCCACCTGGGAGCACCCAAATATATAAATTGATTAATAATAAACATAAAGAAACTCATTGATAATAATGCAATTATAGTAGGGGACTTTAACATCCCACTTATAGCAATGAACAGATTGAACAGAAAATCAACAAGGAAACAGTGGCTTTGAATGACACACTGGACTGGATGGACTTAACAGATATATTCAGAACATTTCATCCTAAAGCAGCAGAATACACGTTCTTCTTGAATGTGCATGGAACATTCTCCACAGTAGATCACATACTGGGTCACAAATCAGCCTTCAACAAGTACAAAAGGATGGAGATCATACCGTGCGTATTTTCAGACCACAATGCTATGAAACTGGAAGTCAACCACAATAAAAAATTTGGAAAGACAACAAATACATGAAGGTTAAAGAACATCCTTCTAAAGAATGAATGGGTTAACCAGGGAGTTAAAGAATTAACAAAACATATGGAAGCAAATGAAAATGAAAGCATGACAGCCCAAAACCTTTGGGATGCAGCAAAGGCAGTCAGAAGAGGGAAATATATTGCAATACAGGCCTCCCTCAAGAAGCAAGAAAGGTCTCAAATACACAACCTAACCTTATATCTAAAGGAACTGGAAAAGGAATAGCAAATAAAGCATAAAGCCAGCAGAAGAAGGAAAATAATATAGAACAGAAATAAATGATATAGAAACAATCAAACAAACAAAAAACTATAACAGATTAATGAAACTAAAAGCTGGTTCTTTGAAAGAATTAATAAAATTAACAAACCACTAGCCAGACTGATCAAAAAGAAAAGAGAAAAAAACCCAAGTAGATAAAATCATGAATGACAGAGGAGAGATCACAACCAACACCACAGAAATACAAACAATTATACAAGGGAATATTATGAAAAATTATATGCCAACAAACTAGGCAACCTGGAAGAAATGGACAAATTCCTAGAAACTTACAAACTACCAAACCTGAAATAGGTAGAAAGAGAAAATTTGAACTCACCCATAACCTGCAAAGAAACTGAATCAGTAATCAAAAATCTCCCAACAAATAAAAGCCCTAGCCCGGACGGCTTTCCTGGGGGATTCTACCAGACATATAAAGAAGAGGTAATACCTATTCTTCTCAAACTGTTCCAAAAAATAGAAATGGAAGGAAAACTTCCAAACTCATTCTATGAAGCCAGCATTACCTTAATTCCAAAACCAGACAAAGATCCCACTAAAAAGGAGAATTAAAGGCTAACATCCCTGACGAAGATGGATGCAAAATTTTTAAATAAAATACTAGCAAATCAGGGTGCCTGGGTGGCACAGCGGTTAAGCATCTGCCTTCGGCTCAGGGCGTGATCCCGGTGTTCTGGGATCGAGCCCCACATCAGGCTCCTCCGTTATGAGCCTGCTTCTTCCTCTCCCACTCCCCCTGTTCTCTCTCTTGCTGGCTGTCTCTATCTCTGTCGAATAAATAAATAAAATCTTTAAAAAAAAATACTAGCAAATCGAATTCAACAGTACATTAGTAATTATTAATTATTTTTTTATATTAGTTAATTATGAATTATTAAATTATCACAATCGAGTGGGATTTATCCCTGGGCTGCAGGAATTTGCAATATTTGTAAATAAATCAATGTGATACACCATATTAATAAAAGAAAGGATGAGAGCCATATAATCCTGTCAGTAGATGCAGAAAAAGCATTTGACAAAATACGGCATCCGTTCCCGATAAAACCCCTCAACAAAGAAGGGATAGATGGAACATACCTCAACATTATAAAGGCCATATATGAAAGATACACAGCTAATATCCTCAATGGGGAAAAACTGAGAGTCTTTCCCCTATGGTCAGGAACAAGACAGGGATGTCCACTCTCACCATTACTCTTTAACATAGGAAGTCTTAGCTTCAGCAATCCACAACAAAATGAAATGAAAGCATCCTAAATTGGCAAGGAAGAAGTCAAATTTTCACTACTTGCAGATGACATGATACTCTGTAGAAAATCTGAAAGATTCCACCAAAAAATTGGTAGAACTCATACATGAATTCAGCAAAGTCACAGGATATAAAATCAATGTGCAGAAATTTATTGCATTTCTATACACCAATAACAAAGCAGCAGAAAATAAATCAAAGAAAATTGATCCTGGGGGCGCCTGGGTGGCACAGCGGTTAAGCGTCTGCCTTCGGCTCAGGGCGTGATCCCGGCGTTATGGAATTGAGCCCCACATCAGGCTCCTCCGCTATGCGCCTGCTTCTTCCTCTCCCACTCCCCCTGCTTGTGTCCCCTCTCTCGCTGGCTGTCTCTATCTCTGTCGAATAAAAAATAAAATCTTAAAAAAAAAAAAAAGAAAATTGATCCCATTTGCAATTGCATCAAAAACGATCAGATACCTAGGAATAAATCTAACTAAAGAAGTAAAAGATCTGAAAACAACAGAACATTTATGAAAGAAATTGAAGAGGACACAAAGAAATGGAAAAGCATTCCATGTTCATGAATTGGAAGAACAAACATTGTTTAAATGTCTACACTACCCAAAGCAATCTATGCATTTAATACAATCCCTTTCAAAATACCACCAGCATTTTTCACAAAGTTAGAACTAACAATCCTAAAATTTGTATGGAACCACAAAAGACCCGAATAGCCAAAGCAATTCTGAGAAAGAAAAACAAAATTGGAGGCATCACGATTCCAGATTTCAAGCTATATTACAAAGCTAAATTCATCAAGACAGTATGATACTGGCACAAAAACAGACACAGAGATCAATGGAACAGAATGGAGAACCCAGAAATGGACCCACAACTCTATGGTCAACTAATCCTTGACAAAGCAGGAAAGAATATACAATGGAAAAAAGACAGTCTCTTCAACAAATGGTATTGGGAAAAATGGACTGCAACATGCAGAAAAATTAAACTGGACCACTTTCTAACACCATAACAAAAATTAATCAAAAACAGATAAAAGTCCTAAATGTGAGACAGAAAACTATCAAAATCCTGGAAGAGAACACAGGCAGAAACCTCTTTGACCTTGGCCACAGCAACTTCTTACTAAATGCGTCGCCAGTGACAAGGGAAACAAAAGCAAAAATGAACTACTAGGACTTCATCAAAATAAAAAGCTTCTGCACAGAGAAAGAAACAACCAACAAAACTAAAAGGCAGCCTATTAAATGGGAGAAGATATTTGCAAATGACTTATTTGATAAAGGGCTAGTATCCAAAATCTACAAAGAACTTATCAAATTCAACATCCAAAACAAACAAACAAACAAAAATCCAGTTCAGAAATGGGCAGAAGATGTGAATAGACTTCTTGTCCAAAGATGACATCCAGATGGATAACAGACACATGAAAAGATATTCAACATCACTCTACATCAGGCAAATACAAATCAAAACCACCATGAGGTACCACCTTACACCTATCAGAATGGCTAGAATTAACAGTATAAGAAACAAGGGGTATTGGCGAGGATGCAGAGAAAGAGGCACCCTCTTGCACTGTTCATGGGAATGCAAACTGGTGCAGCCACTCTGGAAAACAGTATGGAAGCTCCTCAAAAAGTTAAAAATAGAGCAATTGTGCTAGTAGGTATTTATACAAAGGATACAAAAATACAGATAAAGGGGTATACGCACTCCAATGTTTACAGCAACATTGTCAGCAATAGCCAAACAATGGAGAGAGCTCAAATATCGTTGACTGATGAATGGATAAAGAAGATGTGTAATATACAATGGAATATTACTCAGCCATCAAAAAAATGATATATTGCCATTTGCAATGATGTGGGTGGAGCTAGAGTGTATTATGCTAAGAGAAATAAGTCAGTCAGAGAAAGACAAATACCATATGATCTCACTCATATGTAGACTTTAAGAAAACAGATGGGCCTATGGGAAGGGGGAAAAGAAAAAAAAGGAGAGAGGGAAACAAACCATAAGAGGCTTTTAAAGATAGAGAACAAAATGAGGGTTGATGGAGGGAGGGAGATGGGGGATGGGCTAAAATGGGTGATGGATATTTAAGGAGGGCATTGTTATGATGAGTATTGGGTATTGTATGTAAGTATCACTGAATTCTACTTCAGAAACCAAAATTGCACTGTATGTTAACTATGTAAAATTTAAATTAAAAATATTACTTGTTCAGCATTACTTGTATAATTTTTCTTTATACAAATACTCTAATACTTGCAATCAAAAGCAGAGGAAAATTCCTTAGCATCTGGGCAGATCAAAATCAAACTGGATAATCAGTTTTGAGCTGCCTTTAAGTTATAAAATATTATGGCTATGAAGCCAAAATACCATCAAATAGAGGTAGCAGGTTGGTGAAAAAACAGGAGAATTGGTCCCAAGGGAGTATTTTTAGCTCTAGTTTCTCCAATTACCAGCCATATGACCTTGAGTAAGTCACTTAATCTCTGAGGCTCAAATTTCTCATATGTAAAAAGGAAGAATACACACATATCACACATTCGTCATGGGAGTTAAAAGAGATCACTTATGTAAAATTTAAAAAATGAATGTTAAACAAATTTTAAAAATAAAAATATGAATGTCAAATTAAGATGAATTTCCCTCACTTTGGGAGACAATAAAAAACAGATTCAAATAAATCTAAGAAAAATGCCACATGCTCATCCTAAACTTCCCTCCTCTGTGGAGATTTTTCTGCTTCTACAATTTTGTCTCCCTGAGATCAGTGTTGTTTACTGTTGTCTCTTTTCTTATCTTCAGGCATATCCGCCTCATCAGTCTCATAATCAATTGTTTATGAGCCTATGGCCTATAGAAATAAAACATGACTTCCACATACCTACCACTTAGCACAGAGACAGTGAGTGGTGCTCAGCAAATTATTTTTTTTAATAATTGACTGAATATTTAAATGAAAGAATATACTCTCTTGACATTATAAAGATAGGATATATCATTCCTTCCAATGTGTGGCCAAGAAAAAAATTCCATACCCCTATTTAGCTTACAATGTTCCTTCTACATATGTATCTCCAGCTGCATGATTCTTGGTATCATCATAGTTAGAAATGACATGCTAACATTCCAGAGTCAAGTAGACATCTCTTCTGTTGGGCGGATAAAGGCTCCAGCCTGCTGGTGGGACTGAAGCTGAATGGCTATATGGAAAGGGAGCATGGAATCCTGTATGTAGTAGGGCCAGAAAAGAGGCATAAGCTTCATGAATATGGCACTCGTACAACTGTGTCAGAACAAAGCTGGCTGCGAATCAAACCCTGTGCTTGTCTGCCTGTCCTCCTGGAAGAGTTTATTGTTACATCAGCTATAAAAGACAGGCAAGGTTTTTAAAAGACAAGCAGAGGAGAAGATAGAATGTCATTTAAAACACATTTCCAGACTTCTTTCTTCTCAAGTGAAAACCCAATAACTTTGAGTGGACCCATGCCAACAATGTGTAAGCATTTCTTTACATGTCCAGATCACTCTCATCTTGGCTTCAGTCACATGTGAACCATAGAAGCCTGTACTGTCTCGGATACTGTAAGCAAAGAATCAGCCCTTACACCCAAGCAGAACAGATTTGGGTGGGGAGTGCTGGTTAACTCATAAACAATTTATGAACTAAAGTATTTGCAATTCTTGATTAAAGATTCAAATCCTTACAGCTCTTTGCCAGTGAAATGTAGTTTCACTGTTTTCAATAACCATGCTTTGGAAATCTTGGAAAAAATCCTTCTTCACAGCTAGATAAGATTTTAATATTTAATCAGCTAACCTAAAAAAATGTTTATGAAGAAAAACCTTAGTATTGATAAGTGCATGAAATACAATATATAAAGCTCTTCAAAATGCTCTTCTGAACTAAAAAGAGAAAGGTTTTGTGGTGATAGTGGCTAGGAAATTCAAACCAATTTTGGAAAGAAAAAAAAAAGAATTAAACCAATCAGATTGAATGTCAGAAAATTAATTGTAATTTTTTTCATACATAGTTAATTATGGCTCTCCAAATTCTAAGTTTTCCACATTTGACAACGCTGAATCAGTGTAAGCAATCAATTCCTCTTTAAGTTTGCTTTTATTACCCCTGAAGTCTTCTCAATCTATCTGACCCATCCCTTCACTTCCAATTTAATGCCATCAATGAAATTTCATTGTATGGACTGCAGAGTCACAGAGTGATGGCTAAATCAAAGACTTACTAAAAAATTCATTAAAAATCTGGAAGTAGGCCAAAAATAAACAAGCCAATATACTCAAACTGGAAGATTATACTCAACTCAAGGAGTTCTTAAGATCAGGGACTGGTTCTTAACCATCTTTTAATTCCCAGCACCTAGGACAAATAGTAAAATCTCAAAAGATTTTGGTCAAAAGCATAAAGGAGCTCATTAAAAATTTCACTAAAATAAAAATATTCTCAGCTCAATATATGCTTATAAAGTCAGAATCAATACTGGAAGAATATTAAATACATTATTCTATTCTTTAAATCTTGACTTTAAATACCCCACCCCAAGGTTGAAATGTGTCTTTGCAGTAAGCCTACCTTAAGTGAGCAGAAGAGGGATGAAAGGATGGAAGGAATGAGAACAGCCACTTGGGGTAATGGGTGTATAGATAAAGTAAAAGTAGACATGAAGAGGGAGTCCCAAGCACTGCAAAGGAGGAAAAAAGTAAGTAGCAGAACTTAGTTTTATCACAAAATTAACCTTATTCATTTATGAAGAATTTCCTAAGGGATTTTCTTCAAATAACAATCAATGAAAAGATCTTTAAAGAAGAAAGAAGAAATGAATCACTTTAATTCAATTCAATAAAAGCTTTTCTTTATTTTCTGAGTAATAGATTCCCTTTCAGGCCCTCCAAGGCCAAGTCTCTGTAGTCAGCATAAAGTGAAGTTGAGCAATTATTTGTTGAATTTTAATTTAAACAGTTGTAGATCAGAATAATTTAGGTCAATTATGATCAAGGATTCATGTCAGCAGGATAGCCTCTAGTATCTGAGTTAATGATCCCCTCCCTCGATGTGGCAGTGAAAAGAACATTGGAGAAGAGGTCAGGAGAACTGGACGCTTTTTTCAAATTCACCACTTAACTATCAACTCTTAATCTCTCTGGGCAATACTGTTATCATCTGATCACTGTAATATTTGCACAATCGAATTATTTTGATGAACAAAGAAACATTATATGTAAATAACTAATGTAAATATAAAGTGCTAAAATGTAAATGTAAATATAATGAATTCACTGTGAACTCCCGCCCCACATCATCCCATTACACTTTGTAAAGGGTTGCATGAACTTTTCTTCAGTAAGACATTATAAGAGGTAATGCACACTGTGTATTACATAAGACTGATGAATCACTGACCTCTACCTCTGAAACTAATAATACGTTATATGTTAAGTAATTGAACTTAAATAATAAATAAATAAATAAATAAATAAATAAAAGTTTACAAGAGACAAAAAAAATAAGAAGGCTGAAAAGCAAAGTAGTTTGGTATTAAAATACAATAGCAAATGTAGGGCACCTGGGTGGCTCAGTTGGTTAAGCGTCTGCCTTCGGCTCAGGTCATGATCTTGGGGTCCTGGGATAGAGCCTGCACTGGGCTCCCTGCTCGGCAAGTGGTCTGCTTCTTCTTCTCCCTCTGCCTCCTCCACCCTGCTCATGCTCTGTCTCTGTCTCTCTTTCAAATAAATAAATAAATAAAATCTTTAAAAAAAAAAAAAGNTCCCAAGCACTGCAAAGGAGGAAAAAAGTAAGTAGCAGAACTTAGTTTTATCACAAAATTAACCTTATTCATTTATGAAGAATTTCCTAAGGGATTTTCTTCAAATAACAATCAATGAAAAGATCTTTAAAGAAGAAAGAAGAAATGAATCACTTTAATTCAATTCAATAAAAGCTTTTCTTTATTTTCTGAGTAATAGATTCCCTTTCAGGCCCTCCAAGGCCAAGTCTCTGTAGTCAGCATAAAGTGAAGTTGAGCAATTATTTGTTGAATTTTAATTTAAACAGTTGTAGATCAGAATAATTTAGGTCAATTATGATCAAGGATTCATGTCAGCAGGATAGCCTCTAGTATCTGAGTTAATGATCCCCTCCCTCGATGTGGCAGTGAAAAGAACATTGGAGAAGAGGTCAGGAGAACTGGACGCTTTTTTCAAATTCACCACTTAACTATCAACTCTTAATCTCTCTGGGCAATACTGTTATCATCTGATCACTGTAATATTTGCACAATCGAATTATTTTGATGAACAAAGAAACATTATATGTAAATAACTAATGTAAATATAAAGTGCTAAAATGTAAATGTAAATATAATGAATTCACTGTGAACTCCCGCCCCACATCATCCCATTACACTTTGTAAAGGGTTGCATGAACTTTTCTTCAGTAAGACATTATAAGAGGTAATGCACACTGTGTATTACATAAGACTGATGAATCACTGACCTCTACCTCTGAAACTAATAATACGTTATATGTTAAGTAATTGAACTTAAATAATAAATAAATAAATAAATAAATAAATAAAAGTTTACAAGAGACAAAAAAAATAAGAAGGCTGAAAAGCAAAGTAGTTTGGTATTAAAATACAATAGCAAATGTAGGGCACCTGGGTGGCTCAGTTGGTTAAGCGTCTGCCTTCGGCTCAGGTCATGATCTTGGGGTCCTGGGATAGAGCCTGCACTGGGCTCCCTGCTCGGCAAGTGGTCTGCTTCTTCTTCTCCCTCTGCCTCCTCCACCCTGCTCATGCTCTGTCTCTGTCTCTCTTTCAAATAAATAAATAAATAAAATCTTTAAAAAAAAAAAAAGCTGATGTATTAGAAAAAAGAAAAAAGCATGCTCCCATGTACATGAATTAATATAAAACAAAGCACTTTTTGGAAAAATTATTTCCTGGATAGTATTCAGATTTCAGGCCATACAAATAATAAGTACCCTTCTTTTTCCAATGGAACAAAAATTAAGTTTGCATTTTACTAACACTGAAATTTTATAAAATCAACCTTTTAGCTCAATATGTTCATGTTCACATACCATAAAGGCAGTTTTTGCAAAAGCTGAAAATGTCATTACACATTTCGTGTGCAACGAGCACTTAGAAATATGTAATGCTTGCTTTGTTATCCTCAGGAATAAAAATAGTTCACACTCTAACCCATGCAAACATTGGCAGTAACATAAGGCCTTGTTTAGAAATTTTGGGTGCATTTGAAACCTAATGTAAATAAAACTAGAATGGGTGAATCCACATGAACCAAAACCAACCCCAAACCCTGTGAATTTTTCCCAAAAATTTACATCACTTTAAATGCCTGTAACTTAAACCTGTCTGTAACTTAAACAACAAAAACACTATCACAGGACACCTGTGCGGCTCAGTCAGTTAAGTGTCTGACTTTGGCTCAAGTCATGATCTCATCTCAGGGTCCTGGGATCAAGCTGGGCATAGGGCTCCCACTGGGCATGGGGCTCCTGCTGGGGGTGAGGCTCCCTGCTAGGCCTGGGCTCCCTGCTCTGCTAGGAGTCTGCTTATCCCTCTCCCTCTGCCCCTCCCCTAACTCATGCTCCCTCTCTCTCTCTCAAATAAGTAAACAAAAATCTTTTTAAAAAGCCACACAAACACTATCACAGATGCCAAGAAATTAAAACAGAATTTTTTACTAGTTCCTTTAGTGAGACAGCTATTTTATTGTTTTTCTTTTGCCCGCTGCTTTTCATGTTTACTTTTAGTGAGATATCTAAAGTTATTTTAGATTTAATCATTAAACATAGAAACAAAATGGGAATACAGGGAAAATAAACCTTACATTGTCCAGAGGTAGTGAAACTGTTTTTTATAACTGACGTACAGGAATATTTTAGGACAATAAAGATCATTTCATAGTTAAGATGAAAAACTATCTAAGATTAAAATGGAAGTTATGATTAAGATAAAAAATGATTTTCTTCTTTGCTTTTTAAATGTTATGTCTTCTGGTTTTTTTCTCCTCCTGTACTGGCATAACCAAGTCAAAACCTATGGCTTCTGTTGATGCATTAATAATACCTGTCTTCAGAGCTGGGCTTGGTTTAAAGAACACATTCTGAAGATGGACAATTTTTTTTATTACCAATGCAATATAGACCCTTTGCTTATTAAAAAACACAAACGTGTATTTACAAAACACACATTGTTCTATCTCAGTCAACCTGGGATTACAGAATTCTACTTAAAAGAAAACGAAAGGTAATCCTTTGGACAGAATGGGAATTTCTCTTTTACAATGAAATTGGAGAAAGACTCAGAGACCCTGTAGATAGGCGACTGAATTTCACTCATGAGGAATTTTTCTACTGTCAGCCCTGAGAACCCATGTCTCCTGGATCACAGGTTGAGTGCTCTTCAGATTCTATTATGGTTGCTCTTAGGTGAACAGAAACGTAAACTGAACGTAAAGAAAAACTATTCAAAAAATGTCTTGGGGCGCCTGGGTGGCAGAGCGGTTAAGCGTCTGCCTTCGGCTCAGGGCGTGATCCCGGCGTTGTGGGATCGAGCCCCACATCAGGCTCCTCTGCTATGAGCCTGCTTCTTCCTCTCCCACTCCCCCTGCTTCTGTTCCCTCTCTCGCTGGGCTGTCTCTATCTCTGTCGAATAAATAAATAAAATCTTTAAAAAAAAATGTCTTAAGTGTACTTAGGAAATGTATTTTAAAACAATTTTCAGTAGTTTTATGAGAAAAAATGAAAAAAATATATTTATATTCTTAAAAGAAAGACATACAACTATTAAATATTTAATTCTATTTTCTGAATGAAAAATGTATGGTATCTCTGAGTATCTCTGGCATACCCACACTCATTTGTATACCTTTTTATAATGTAAAATAATTGGTTAAAAATTATTCTTTCTTGATTTAATGTTTTCTGAAATACTATTCCTGAGTTTCAAAAATAAAATATTGCAAGAAAAGTTTAGAAATGTTGAACTGTCATTCTAAGTGACACCTAGAATCATGGATCACTAACAACCAGGTGGCAGCAACTAGAGACAAAGAACAGTGGAGGTCAAAGCAGCAGCAAGGAAAGGGAAGGAAGAAATCCTTATGCCCTCAGTTTCTCAACTTCCTGTTCCTTCTTCACCCAAATCACAGCAGAATGCACCTACAGCCATTTGAACAGGCAAAAATCTAAGTGATTCACAGCATCCCCTGCATGGTAGTCTATCCAATGGATATGTCATAATACATTTAAATTATTTTCTATTGTTTGGCACTTATGTTTTACACAGGTCTTTAAGGATATCTCTGAGTATTTCTACAGGATTTAATAATGGAGGTAAACTGCCTAAGTTAGCAAGTATATAAAGTTTAAGAATTTTATGCCAAATTGCTTGTTAGGATGATTATACTACTAGTAGCTCATAAGCAACACCTTGTTTTATGCAAGTAACTCTTGCCAACACTGACTGTCAAAGTAAAACACATGCACATTTTCTAACATTAGAAAAAAAAAAAAAAGCTTTCATTTTCCAGAAAAATAACCTTATTGTTTTCTCTCATTATAAAAATTTATACATGCTTCCATTAACAAAAAATTAAATAAAATACTAACAAAAAAACACAAAACCCCCAGATCTCTCTACCCAGAGATATTTATGATTAACATTTTGGAGAATCTCCTTTGAAACTTTATTTACCTATATATTACTATGCGAACATGTACACAAAAATTCTGTAAATGTGATTATGCCATTGTGCTATTTTATAACAAGATTTTTCACTCCACAATAGAGCATGGACATCTTTTCATGCCATTAAAGATATATATATATATATATATATATATATATATATACAGAATATTTTAATGGGTATAAAATAATCTGTTTTTTGTATTCCCATACTTTAACAAGTTATCTATTAAGGAAAATCTAAATTTGGTTATTTCTGATCTTTCTCTATAATAAGCAATGTTGTGATAAATACTTTTGTGGTTATACTTTTCTCATTTTTTACGTATTTGTGCCATGATCCCTTTAAGAAAATATATTTTAGTGGGCTCTCTGGGTCAAATGGCATGTACATTTTAAAGTTATTCTCCAAACCCTAATTAATGTGTGCTTCCCTTAGGCCATCTGACTTGCAAAAATAGCTGATGACATTGGTAGTGATATGAACGAATTTGATTTTTTTGATGTTGTATATCAAATTGTCAACATTTTAAAAAGCTGCATATATTCACAAAAATATTTTCCAAATGGCCAATTCATGATGTTATATCATCAAACATCAGAAATTTTCCATTTGAAGTGCAAGGTAGGATAATGAACTTAAAAGGAACAGTTTGAAATGTTCATTGGTGTGGTTTCATATTCCACATTGCACTTGTCAACTGTTGGTATAATATCAAAGAAAACATCACAGTTACATGAAAGAACTCTTAAAATACTCCTCCTTTTTCTCACTACATATCTTTGTGGGGCTAGGTCATTTTTATATATTTTTATATACCAAAACAACAGATTGCAACTATTTGAAAGCAGAAACAAATATGAGGATCCGGTTGTTTTCTATTAAGCCAGATAATAAAGAAATTTGCAAAACTGTAAAACAATGTTGCTCTTCCCCTAAACATTTTATTTTGGAAAATTACTTTTCATAAAAATAAGTAGGGGTCTATATTAACAGGGAGAAGATTTATTATTGTTGTTTAAATTAACAAAAATATATTTTATTTTCTTAGTTTTAATTTATAATATGGTATATATCAATAGATAAAACCCATATAAGCAAAAGTTCTGGGGGCCCCAGTTTTTAAGAATGCAACGGGACTCTGAGACTACAATGTTTGCCAATACCCTCCTAATCAATAGAAAGTTACGCAAAGGTGCAGACCCTTTAAGAATCTGATAATCTTTGAAAAGTCTGACAGACAACACCCAGCACTCCATTCGAAGGATATCCAGTACTGTCTTTCTACCATTTCCAAATCTTGGATAATTTTTCCTGACATTACTTACTGTGTAAAGAGATCACATTTTTATTATTTGAATGTTCAGTACTTAAGGGAAGATTTAAAATGTGTGCTGGAGCTCAGTCTATAAAAAAAAACAAAACAGGATTTACCTATGACTACATAGGCAGGGTGAGAATTCTAAGTTTGTTTGTTTGTTTTTTATATACAATAAACTACAGAATCACACACACACAAAAAAACCAGCTAACTTTTTTTTCTCCCTAGGAACTTCCAAGTACAAAAGGAGTAGGTTATCAATTATGATGTTCTTATAGCAAGGCATGAATAAGAATTGCCAGGAGGGCCAATGAAGGCGCAAAATGTATCCATGATAGACTTTTTGAAGGAAATAATCAGAAGGGAGGAAAAAAAACCCCACAATTCCCCATCCCCCTTGACAAATGCAGGACATCTGGTCACTTTAAGGAAGCATATGGATACTAAACATTAGCTGAGAGTTCCTTCTGTTGTTCTTACAGAAACTCTAGAACTCAAGAGACTACCATTTCTTATTTTAAAACAAACGGGGAAAAAAAGAATATATTTGTACTATAAATTCCATGGTAGACCGAAGGTACAAATCCGACTTTTAGGGCAAATCTATCATATTTATACCCCTAAAGTTTGGATTTCATGGTAGATTTGTATCCCATGTTCTTAGGGTATGGATCCCCACAGGCATATATATTAGGGCATCTGAAAACAAAGGGACTAAATCTTATTCTTTAAGGATAATCCGTATTCTACCCTCCGTAAGACACAATGTAACAGATCAAGTTAAGAGCCTGCCATTTAGAGATTAAAATCAAACCGGAAGTTGAACAATCTTGTGTAGAATTTATAGTCAAGTACAGGCTACCGACAACTACAGCAAGGGAAAAATTATTTACTTGACACCTAGTTTGGGTAAAACTTTAGGAGTTTTTGAATAATTAAGGCGTGTTCACCCTACGTACAAGTAACAAACCTCCTGAAAAGACACATCTGCAGAATCAATAGAGACCTCTAGGGATGTTTAGGATTCTTTCAGTTCCCTCTCCACTGATTGAGCCAAAAGGTGCCTTCAGGGGAAATAGTTCAAGACAGGAAAATAACTAAAAATGTTATTTTATTCAAGAAAGCCATCTCTGTCTTGTCTTCTTTACTAAATGTCTTTACCTTTAAAACAATCTTCTCTGTTTGTTTTTGACACATACCTTGAATTATAAATAGTGGCCTAATTTTAATTTGTCACAGCTGAGGCGGCCAGCACAGATAAATAAAGCCCGTCTGAGGATAACCAAAACAAAAACCAAATGCAGGTTGGCCAGAGGGAGGAAGAAAAATTTCAATATTGTGGGTGTTTTCTCAGGTGTGAACTGTTAAATGCAAAGTTCTCCCCCTCTCTCCCTCCCCATCCACCTCCCTGTGTCTCTCCCCGTCCTCCACCTCCCTGTCTTTGCCTCTTTCTCTCTCTCCCCTCCCTTCCCTCTCTCCGTTTCTGACTCCTCTTCCTCCCTCTTTTTCTCTGTCCTTCTTCTGGTTTATGTAGAATGAGAAAGATGAGAAAGGGCCTGCGGTTTCTCATAGCCAGTTCTCTCTTACCCCCTCAAACTGCACTTGCACAGAGAGAATTATGAACCAAGGAGCTGGCAATCCCTGCCTCACTCATGTGAGCTATTTTAAAATGTGATACAAAGGAGAAAAAACCCATTTATACAGAACAGTTCAGCCTGTATGATCCTGCGCGACACACACACACACACACACACACACACACACACACACACCCACCTGCACTCTGGGGGACAAAATTTTAGTCTAGTCAATTTAAATGCTAAATTTGGAAATTTATCCTCTAAGTGAAAATCACAGTTCCAGAGAAAAACTTTTTAATACACACATACACATACTGCATAGACTTTGGTATTTTTGAGGCAACGTCAATGGACAGACATTCTTTTGATAATTGACAATGGCTCTGTGTGAAATATTACTCTCCTTTCTCTCCCCAACTCCTTCCTTAAGAAACAATTTGAATTATCTAATTAATAACAAGTCAATCTTAAAAACATGGAAATAGCAAGACTTTCTCCAAAAATAATCTAAAACACTCTTTTAGCTTACATTAAATCTAATTGTTTATAGAAAAAAAAAGTGCACTGCTTTTTCTGTGCCTGTTCTTCCATTTTAAACTTTTTTAAATTTTAAAAACTCACAAGGTTGTATCTGCAACATCAAATTAGGCCAACCCAAGCCAGCTACCCTCTGCAACTACCTTCCCATTTCCCCACTAGATGCAAGACAAAAACTTAATGATATAGCTTTAAAAAAAATTAGAAAAATTACATATATAACTTTCTCCTCCATATTGCTCAAACCCTAGGAATGTATAAAATACTCCAACAAAAAAAAAATCCAATAAAATAACTGGAAATAATGGCATATTAACTTCTTTTTCTATGTTCAATTCTGTTTAGTGTGCCCCTCACCCCAGATTAATATAATACCCTGTCCATTTTTATATAATTTATGTATTATTGGGTACCTTTTTAAAAAATTCTATGTAGATTATTTTCTCTAGATGTTAGTAAAAACCATACCTAATTTTACCAAGGTAAAAGAAATCTTAAATAAGTTTCTGTATCTCTGGATTCCAGCTAAAGAGTAAGTGCTAATTTAAAAATAGACATAAAAAATACTTGTTTGGATTTCACTAAATTAGACACCCTAGTTAAAATAGTTCTTTGGGGCGCCTGGGTGGGTCAGTCAGTTAAACGTCTGCCTTCAGCTCAGGTCAGGATCCCGGGGTCCTGGGACGGAGCCCCATGTTGGACTCCCTGCTCAGCGGGGAGTCTGCTTCTCCCCAATGCTGATGCTCCCATGCTCTAAGTAAATAAATAAAAAATCTTAAAAAAAAATTTTTTTTTTAAATGGACCACCTTGTGTTGTTAGTAGAGGGCTCTTATCAGCAGTTTACCACCTAATGGCCCCACCTCGAATGCCCCACCTCTAACAGCTGCACCCTTGGGAGCACAGTCCCAAGATCCATACAGGATCTGCTACAGAGGCTGCTGTTTCAAATCTTGGGACCCTCAGGGCAATTCCCAGGCCAGATCTCAGACTGAAACAAAGTCATAAATCACCTCCTTGAATGTCCACACTTTAAAATGAGGCTTGTCACTTCATTTAACCTACTTTGCAGGGAGATTGTGAGGGGGAAAAAAGTAATTTTGTCAATATTTTGTCAATATTCCAAAATCTTCAGAGATAAGTAATATATGGGTAGAGATTACAAGACTAATTGCTTCCAAGCACTTCCTCCCTGCATGTTAACAGTATATGTTAAAGTTTTCAGTCAAAGTAAAATAAGAAATGCTTGGAAAACTGAAATCTGATCGTTTGAATGTGAAGCTTTGCTACTAAATAAATATGACAAGGGCATCACCAGGCATTTTTAAGCTTTATTTTTCAGACTATAAAAATTTAATCATAATGTTCCTTATGCTACTTTTTATGGAGGATTTGTTAGGGTATGTACCTTATATAAAAACACTTTAAACTAATTTAAACACTAAACAAATACCATCAGATAAAATATAAGAATTATTTGAACTGACAATGCAAACCAAGTTTTATGCATAATTTTTGTAAAGTTGGTGGAATTTTTATACCATTAAATTCACTCACTAGTCCCTGGTTCCATCTGTGAAACCATTTTTCTTTTATCAAGACAGTGCTATTAATGATATGATCACCTGCAGATTCTTGAATTTTGAGATGAATTCTAATACTGACTCTTTAAAGAAAAGCATATATTTTTTCTTTACAATTTTTCGACTAAGAAAATAAGGAATGCAATGTATACCTTTCTCATAATCGTGTGAAAATTAATATTTTAAAGTTAGGTAATACTGAAATACAATGTTTACTAGATTACAATGAAGGATGGCTTATTTTAGACAAAAAGCATATTGTTTACAAAATAAATACATTATCGATATCTTTAGTGTTGACAAAAAGTAAATAGATGGGTAAGGATTCATTGTCAAAGAAGACCTTTAAAAATTCTAGGGTTAGAAAAGCATCCTTTAAGTGCTTGAGGTAGTTTGAACTCTTTATTCAGCTATACATGAGGAGGGAGTTTCCTGAGGATTTAGATTACGGTGGGACTTGCCTTATGCAGGCTAGGTATCCTGGCCATTATCTATAAGGCTTGGAGCAAGAATGCCTTTTGTTGAGTTTGTGAAAACTCCTCTGACCAAATAATTCTTTGGATAACTACATATTAGAGTCTGTACTCTTTGAGAACTGACATTCAAAATCAAGGCTACTCATATGCAATTAATATCTCATATTGTTGAGAAAATAAGAATTTATTTTAAAAGATTTACATTTGGGAAAGGTCTAGGTATCATTTTCTGATTTTCACTCTCGGTTTCTTTTCAACAACTTGTCAATGTTCCTCGATCTGTTTAGTTGCTTTATATTTTGTGTTGGATAGTCCTTATCAATCTTCACACTTGGAGAGACCATACACTTTAAGATACAATAAATTTCAATATACAATGTGGCCAGAATTTCAGTTTTTAATGATTGAAAATGAAGGGCACGAAATCTCTCTCAAGTAACCAAGGCAGAGTATATATTAAAGGAGATTGGAGAAGAACAAGCCACCAATAGTGTCAGAAGCCTCTTCTTGATCCCTTAAATCTCTCAGGCTCCTAGATTTTCCAATCTTTCTGTGTCTATACCTAGGCTCCAGGATTAGTAACCTGGGAGGTAGGGTTAGGCTGGATTGATTGCTCAACATTGAATATACACCTTACTGTTGGTAGTGAATATATGGAGATTGACAGTATAATAATCAATAATGGCAATTAAATTATCTCCTAGATTCTCGCCTAAAATGGTGTGCTGCCATTTCATACTTTCAGCTTCTGGGCAATAATATGTTGGGTGGAAAAATTTCATACGGATTAGTGTTTTCATATGGATTAGTATTTTAGAATTGTGGAAACAGAAACAACCTCCCCATGCTTCAGTATTTCAAAGTAGGGTCTGACATGGTCCAATCACCAATACTGACTTTTGAGTTCCCAAGGAAAATTAAATTTTGCTGTGAGGAAAGATTGAAATAGGTAAGTAGCATGTGTTTTAACAGAGAATATAAAAATATTAAAACGAAACGTTATGGGGGCATAATTGAAGAGCAATAAACTCCACATAATTACAGTAGAATATGGTAAGCTTTGGCATATGGAGTCACCCACAAAACTACTGCCACATCAAGATAACAAATATTTCCATCACCTCCAAGTTTCCTCTTGCCCTTTATAGCCCTTCCCTGCTTCCCTCATGGGGCAACTGCTGATTTACTTTCTGTTACCAAGGATTAATTTTCAATTTATAGAATTTTATATAAATGCAACGTAGTATCACTGTTTAATTGCCTGCATCTTTCACTCAGAATAATTATTTTGAGATTCATCCAAGTGATTGAATATATTAATAATTTGTTCATTTTTATGGCCGACTAGTGTTCCATTACATGGATACCCCACAGTTTGCTTATTCACTCCCAAGCTGGACCTCTGGGTTATCTCCCAGCGTGTGGCTAATATAAATAAATGTGCCATGAACATGCATGTGCAAATCTTCATGTGAACATATGCTTTATTTTGTTTTGGCAAATACCTAAGGGTGAAATGGCTGAGTCATATGGCAGATGAAGATTAACATTATTAAAAAAAAAAACAAAACCTGTCAAACTTTTCCAAAGTAGTTTATCATTCTGTATTTTCACCAGAAGTATATATAAAAGTTGCCATTTCTCCAGCACACTTGGTGTGGTCAACTATTTTTACATTTAACCAATCTAATTTAGCAGCAGCTAAAATCTCTGTTCAATATTTTCTGCCATGTATCTCCTCTTGCTTTCCATGATCTCCTTAAAGTCACCTCTGGCTTTGCAATCCAGCAACAGTTTATATAAAGATTTGGGGGTTTCTCATCTGTGGATTCATCCTTTTCAGAATCTCTTCCTTAATCCCCACCCTGGAAGCCTCAAACTCTCTCCTCTGAAACCACCAGCTAGTTACACTGTGGTTTTTTTCCTCGAGGTCCACCAACTTCATATCATAGACAGCCACTTTAGCAAATATGAACATAAATCCCACCCATATTTCACGGGCTTGAATTCTCACTAGATTCAGCCTGCTTTTGATTGTTCTTTAGTATCTTCTAATAAGTAAATTTTTTATTTACTTATTAGATTAGCATTTTCCTTTTCCCTTCCAAGTTTGTTAAAATAAGTTTTAACTATATTGTACTTACTTTTCTTACCATCTATTACCTACTTCATCTACTACAGAATGGCTAAAATTTTTATCACTGTGTTAAAACTGTGCATATAAGTCATTAAAAGTAATTCCTCACCAGGCTGAAAGCCTTGTTCACTCTAAGTTCGCATGAAATTGTTGACCTTGTTTGTTTTTTACTGACTGGGTCAACCCCATATTTCTAATCTCAACCCTCACCTTTAAAGATTTTATCTGTTACTACTAATAAAGCTAAATGTTTATTATGTTATTTTTCCTAAAAAAATTGTTCTTTTAAGAACTATATAAGAGTTAAGGTTTTGCACTGAGATATTAATACTCAAAACTGTGTCAAAGAAGCAATAGGTATTAGTCTGTATTTAAAACGTAGAATTTTTGTAAAACTTTCATACATGTGGAAAAATCAGCCAGGTTTGATAAAGGAGTAAAGATAATATTTTCTATGTGTTTCTTCAAATTATAGCCCAACTACCCCTCAAAGATATTTTTTCTTTTTTTTTTCTTTTTTTTTTTTTTAAAGATTATTTATTTATTTATTCGACAGAGATAGAGACAGCCAGCGAGAGAGGGAACACAAGCAGGGGGAGTGGGAGAGGAAGAAGCAGGCTCCTAGCAGAGGAGCCTGATGTGGGGCTCGATCCCATAACGCCGGGATCACGCCCTGAGCTGAAGGCAGACGCTTAACTGCTGTGCCACCCAGGCGCCCCATCTATTCAATTTCCTAACAGTATTTAAAGAGATGTTGTTAGAAGGAAAATAAAACAAAACAAAACAAAACAAGGAAAGTTCTAGCTAAGAGAACATAACTGGGGAGCTGTTCTACATCTGGCTTCATCTCTGGAAAAGTAATCCTTCTGCCAATTAGATCGTGGAATTTACAGTGTTTTTATAAGGCAAAGTGGTCAAGTTAGCTCAAATGAAAGCTGTAGCCAGATTTATAGGAAAATATGTCATACAGGCTTTCCAAGTACATATCAGAAGATATAACACGAAGTTGAGCTACAGGTGAGCAAAGAATTTTCTCCAGGCTTCAGGAAACAGATGTATTGCTCTTGGGGGCAGTTGGTGAAGAAATAGCTCAGGAATCCATAATATGAACAATCACCCAATGCCTTCTCAATACCTAGAAGGCCAGACATGTCTCCATAACTTAGAGTGATTACAAATTTTACTGCTTTATTTAGTTATCGATACCCTGAAATTGATAAGAAATTCTATCTCAAATATAATTTTTAGATTAAGAAATACTAAAATCAGGGGACGCCTGGGTGGCTCAGTCGTTAAGAGTCTGCCTTTGGCTCAGGGAGTGATCCCAGGGTCCTGGGATCGAGCCCCACACCAGCCTCCCTGCTCCGCTGGGAGCCTGCTTCTTCCTCTCCCACTCCCCCTGTTTGTGTTCCCCCTCCCACTGGCTGTCTCTCTCTCTGTCAAATAAATAAATAAAACCTTAAAAAAAAAAGAAATACTAAAATCACATTTTCCTGCTCCTATTTTCAGTGATTTCTAGATTTATCAAAAATAAGTTGAAAACTGAAGACACTTACATAATTGAATCCCAAATAAAAATCGCTGCAATGTTCAGAACTCAACACATATTTATTGACCACCCATTATGTGCAAATCACTATGCCCAGTCCTGAAAGAGACAGACATATAAAAAAGTTATGTATAACACAATGGAGTAAGTGCTACAGTAGAGGCAAATACTGAGTATAATGACTAAAGGAAAAAAAAAGAATAACTCTTCCTGAAGGTATTACAGAGGAAAGGTCATTTGATAAGAGTTTGAAGAATGAATGGGAGTTTGCACTTGCACAAAGTTGGAGAGGGCTCTCTCTGGCATTCAGAGAATGCTACCGTACCCAGGGGATGAGATAATGGGGGGAAACAGCCTCAGATGAAACTATGAAAAGGTCAGTGGGAGGTACTTCAGGCAGAATTATCTATAGCAGAGTAAGAAAAGTAGAGAGACTTCTTAGGGATTGTAGTATTCCAGGTAAAATGTAGGAGTCCAAACTAGGACACAAAGGAGGTCCTCAGTACAAGTTCATGGAATAAAAGAGGGAAGGAGAAAGAAGGCTAAGAAAAAAGGGAGGGAGAGAGGAAGTTAAGTCTTATCCTTTCATTCCTCAGATGAGGAAACTGAGATCCTGAGAAATAAAAGTACCTTATCCAGTCCACAGAGATAGCAGGTTAGAACTTCCAGGCCAGATGGCCTTATATGGGGGAGGGGAGTTTAACTTAGAGCATTAATAAGAAACTTAAAAATAATAGCCTCTGCAGGAATTTTACCATCTTTGCTGACTTATTTAAAATAGTAATTTTAACCTCAAGAAAAGCATATGTTACTGATTGGAATGTAATGTTACTGGCAATGTCTTTGTACATATTTTCCAAGACTTCATGGAGATTTTTCTTTCCTTAGACCAAAGCTCATGTTTGCTGAAATCCTGTTGCAGTACAATATGACATTCCTCTTCTCATATGTCTACATTTCTATGTATGTCTTATCAACAAACTTTTCAGGGTTATAGTTAAATGTAGTTAAATTTTTTTAAGTTACTTCTATAACTTCCCCAAAGGTAAGATACTACAAATAACCTGTAAGATAATATATTTTTAGCAAAGCTAAGTGTTTACTTACATTTTCCAGAACACACCATTTATGTCCAAGAAAAACCAAATGGGGATACATTTCCTCATTCTTTACTCATTTAAATACAAACCCTATTCAAGTTAGACATCTTGAGTTCAATGAGGTTAACTCTTAAAAACAGGTATGTTTTATAACCATGCCACAGAAAGATTTAGAACCAAATTTTAAAAGTTGAGTTGACTCATCACAACCCGCATCAATTATGAAAGTGATGCAAAGTTAATATTGTCAATTTCCAGGTTTCTGTTTCGGTCAGTACCAACACCATAATCACAGTCTCCTGGACTAAAAGCTTTGACATCATTTTTGATTCTGTCCTCTTTTTGCCCATTATGAGCAATTTACTAGCAAGGTCATTTGCAGCCTCTAATATAAAACCGCCTTATCCTCCTAAAAACTAATCTTTCTCTCATCTATATTCTCTTAATTTTTACCTTTATTATAGCACTTATTAAAGTATAACTTGCATTATAGCTGTAAAAACATCTGTCTATTCTACTGAGAGAAGGGACAGTATCTTCCTCAATTTTCTAAACCCTGCAATGCCTAATTCCCCACTTACATGAATATAACTACCAAAAGCAGTGTTTGGTATATAGTAGGCACACAGTAGTCCATTAAAACATGTCTTTCAAATTCTGATGATTTTAACTATCATTATAATACAGATCTTCATGAATCATTGTTTTCAATGAGATTTTGTACAAACTCTCCACTGCCTATTCTATCAGGAGTAAACTTTTCTTTCATTCTTTTAATGTCTGACAATATTTCTTCACTTAACATTCTAACATGTTTATTACGAATTCCCAAACAAATTCTCTGTTCCAGTTGGAATCCTAACCGACTTCTAACTCCACCATTCCTTAATCCTTATCCTAGTAGTTTTTGCCCAAATGGAGAGCCTTCTGCTCCTTTCCAAATTCTGCCCTCATTTGAGATTCAGGCTGGCCCACCTGGTCTAGGATATCTTAAGAGATCGTTTTGACCTCCAGTGATTACCTCCTCTTCTAGAATGAATTCCTTTATTTATAAAATGTAGCATTATTAGATTTAAATGAGACTATTGGTACATGATATCCAGAAAACAGAAGACATTCAATTAATGAAGTGCATGAAAATACAAGACTTGCTACGTTAAAGCAATATATTATAATTACAATAAACTTTACTAGTGACTATGAATTTATGTTCTTTATGAGATAGAATTGCTGAAAAGACAAAATACTCTCTAATAATGGTGATCCACCACTTCACGATTTCCTACAATGACAAACTTATTACTGCCCAATGTTGGAAAAGGAAACATTTCCTGAGGCAACACCATGCTATCCATCATTCAGAGAACTTCCACACATTCTTTAACTCGTAATGCTTTGCTATTTATTGGAGACCTCTAGTTTGTTGGAAGTCCTTAATCCAGGGGTGCCTGGGTAGCGCAGTCGTTAAGTGTCTGCCTTCGGCTCAGGGCGTGATCCCGGCGTTCTGGAATCGAGTCCCACATCGGGCTCCTCCGCTATGAGCCTGCTTCTTCCTCTCCCACTCCCCCTGCTTGTGTTCCCTCTCTCACTGGCTGTCTCTCTCTGTCAAATAAATAAATAAAATATTTAAAAAAAAAAAAGAAGTCCTTAATCCAACTAAGAAGCCAAAGGTATGAGCTGCATAACAAACCACTTTTAAACTCGGTGACTTACAACAGCATTCATTCTCACAAGTCTGCAGATCAACTGTGGTTCTTCCACAGTCCATCCCGGATGGACTCAGCTGGACTGCTCTGCTCCAGGAATGGAATTTAGTCCATTCATCTCATTCTAGCACCTAAGTTAAAATGGCATGTTCTTTTGCTGCAACATGGACGGCAATGGAGGAGATACTGCTAAGTGAAATAAGTCAAGCAGAGAAAGACAATTATCATATGATTTTTCTCATCTATGGAACATAAGAACTAGGAAGATTGGTAGGGGAAGAAAGGGATAAAGAAAGGGGGGGTAATCAAAAGGGGGAATGAAGCATGAGAGACTATGGACTATGAGAAACAAACTGAGGGCTTCAGAGGGGAGGAGGTGGGGGAATGGGATAGACTGGTGATGGGTAGTAAGGAGGGCACGTATTGCATGGTGCGCTGGGTGTTATACGCAACTAATGAATCATCGAACTTTACATCAGAAACCAGGGATGTACTGTATGGTGACTAACATAATATAATAAAAAAACATTCAAAAAATAAAAAAATAAAAAAATAAAATGGCATGTTCTTCCCATGATTGAACCCCAGAGCACTAGAGACCAGTCAAATCTGGCAGGCACATTTAAAGTATCTATTGTGTCTACTAACATGACCACTAACGTTCTATCAGCCAAAGCCGGTCAGGCAGCCAAACCTAACATCAATGCAAAACAGATATATGCTGAACAAGAAATCAGATTATCACCAAAAGTAAAACATTACTGGATTCCTAGACACTGGGGGTGGGTAGGTAGAGTGATGACCCATTAAAAACAGAAACACAAGGAAACAGAAGATGAAGGAAGATAATTTCCAAAGGAATGCTGGAGATAAAAATTAGAGAAAACAAATCTGATCCAAGGACAGGAGGTAATATAGTCCTTGTGGTTAAGAGCCTAGTTTCTGAAATTGGAGATCTCCAGGCTTGAATTATGATCCTGCCACATACTCTGCCACATACTCTGCCACATACCTGGGCACACAAATCACCTCTTACACTTCAGTTTCCTCATATGTTAAGCAGAAATTAGTAATTCCTACTTCATCAAATGATTGTAATATGGAATAGTATCATGTGTGTATAGATCACTAAACACAGTTTCTAATATACAATCAATATATATAGCTATTTTTATTTTCTTGGAAATATTTTCCTAGAAATATTTTCCTATTGTTTTATAACACCCCTTTCTTCTGGAAACAGCACTCTCCTAAATCTGTTTCAGACAGGGTAGCTGCTAATTGTACAGTCATTTAAGTGCCAAACTCTCGATTTCAGCTCAGGTCGTGATCTCAGGGTCATGAGATTGAGCCCCGCATCAGGCTCCATGCTCAGCAGGGCGTCTGCTTGGGATACTCTCTCTCCCTTTCCCTCTCCCCCTCCTGCTGCCCCTCCCCCCACTCACATGCTTTCTCTCTCTCTAAAATAAATAAATAAATCTTAAAAAAAAAAAAAAAAGAAGAGCTGCTAATTGTAGTACCCAGATCCCTGGCCATATTAATTGGTCCAAAGGACATTTGAACTAGATAGAGCCAGCTACAGAAATATGGATTCTGGTTACTTCACTACTAAACTTCTTAAGTTTCCCAGGAGATTATGACCAGCCCCATCTTGAAATGAGGAAAGAGTGAGGACATCTAATTATGACAAAAACTACGGGCCCAACATTGTAGAGTCTGTACCAGATATAAATGGAGGTAGGCATGGACCTGAATGCTTGGTGGTGTGGACTGCATTGAAAATATCTTACATCACACCTTCCCGCAACCTTACTTGCTTCTTGGACCTTCAACCACTTGTTCTACCTCAGCTTCTGCTGTGGTTGAACAACTCCTTGACAAAGACTTGAAAAGCACTTGCATGTTTGGGCTTCCTCTCTCGTACCCCCACCACTGCAGTAGAAGAAACAAGCCCAGGCAAGCCCACTGGTTTTAGGAGGAGGGTGAGAGATACTTTAAGTGGAGCCAGACTACCCTAGCTGAGGGCAGCCTAGTCCTAATGGTCCCAGATAGCTCTCAGATGTGTGAGTCAGCCCAGCTGCAACTGACCAACTCAGGTCTGCAAGAGTAAATGACTTTTGCTATAAAACTCTGAAGTTTGAGCTTTTTTTTTGGCTGTAACAGACATATTTACTTATTAATCTCTGTCTCTTCTGATGGTTACATGGAGGCACAGAAGATATGGAGAACGGAGAATCTGGTTAGCAGTGCCAGCATTTATCACACAGAATTTCTAGCTATTCACTACACATGTGATTTAGAATAGGGGCCAACAAAGTATGGCCCTCAAGCCAAACGAGTCTGTGACCTATTTTTGTATGGTCTGTGTGCTAAGAATGGTTTTTACATTTTAAGGGGTCATTAAAAACAAAGAAAGACAAGTATGTGACAGAATTCTGTAAATCCTAAAATATTTACTATCCAGCTCTTTACAGAAAAAGTTTGCAGATTTAAATCACAAATTTCTGAAGGAACAGACTATACCACCTCTAGCAGGGACCAAACTTCCTTTACATCCCTAGTCCTTCCAGGTTATATTGTCGAAATTCAAACAGGGTTTCCTATGTCAAAGTCCTACAAAAACAAGAGTCTCTTATTTCAAAACTGGAGAATTTAGGGATGTGATAGGTCAAAGGAACTTAATCAGGGCAAACTGCATTCTTATTTTTTAATTTCGATATTTAAATTTTAGAAATGCATGTTTTTGAAATCATGAGAAAATACATGCTTGTTTTAGAACTTTTTGGAAACTGACAGAGGCGTAAAGAAATGAAGATCATGTTTAACTCTAGTAAGCAGAAGCCATCACATTTAACTCCTTAGCATTCTTTTCAACTTTGTTTTGTGCGTAACATCGCCTAGCTGAGATAATGTTGAATGTTAAATTATGAAACCTGCATGTCACGTTTACTACTAAAAGTTAAACATTATAAAAATTATCTAATTCTTTTTAAAAATCTTTATAAATATAATTTAAATGGAGTCTTTAAATTTCATTCTTTATAACATTAAAGTTATTAAAATACTCCTATTTTACATTGTTTTCAGTGTTTTTTCTTTTAATTTTTAATAATAAAGTTATGAATACTTTTGGAAATAAAGTCTTTCCTGTTATTCCAAATTATAATCCTAGCATAGAGTCTAAGAAGTGTTTTTATAAGATTAAAGGATATGTGTATTTTAACTACTAATAAATAGTTCATTTTCTTGCCAAAATGGTTCCATGATTTTACAAGGCAGTACCATGCCCATCAAGCTGTGTGATCTTTGCTAGCTTGAAAGTCAACATTCTCCTTTGAGTTCGTTAATCACATGTATTTTTTCTTTTATAAATAATTTTGATCCTTCACTCATTTATCTTTTATGGGTTTTGATTTTTTTAAATAAATCTATATGAATTTATTATATATTAAAGCAAAACATTTTTATAGTTCCTGCAGGTTTTTTTTCCAGTGTATTATTTTTTTTCACATGGTTTGTTTGCATACACTCTTATTTTTTCATACACTCTTATTTTAATGCTATTAAAGTAATGGATCTATTCCTTTTTCATTTATTTTATTATTTGTGGTGTTTTATTATTAATGTAATATATGCATATTGTAGGAAACAGAAAATACAGCAATACAGAGAAAAGAAAATTAATAAATCAACAATGCTTGTGGTCAAGAATTATATGAAAAGATGACATCTCAACCATGAAACCATAAATATGTTTCATTCATAAATTCCATTGTAAACCCAATTTTAATCCTTTCTCAAAATTAAATAATAAATTAAATAAATTAAATGATATCTTATTAAATAATGTACTTAACCATTTCCTATTGGGGTCGTTAAGATTTTTATTACTATGAACAATGTCTCAGCAAACATATTGTACGTAAATCCTAGATCAGAGTTTTCATTGTGTCTTTAGAATAAATTTCTGAAAGCAAAGCTGTTGAGTCAAGGGTTATAAACACTTCAGGACTTGCAACTTGCTTTCTAGGATATTATTTTACATGTCCACCAGTAATGCATAAGAATGCATGCTCACAAAGCTCGCAAAACCTATAAGGACGCTGTTTTGAAAAATTTATGTTAATTGATATGTAAAGATGTTCATTTTATATAAACATGAATTTCTTTGGTTAAAATTATGTTGGGCATTAAATGTTTTTCAGCTCCAAACCCACCTTTCAATACCTGGCTTGGAGGTACTGACTGGGGCTAGGTCTCTGCAAAGTATTTCCCTTCAGCCAGCTCTTCTCCTGTTAGGCCCTTTGACTAGGAGGCCACAGAGGAGACTTCCAGGCGGCAGGAGGAGGATAAAGACCCTCTTTGCTCCTGTCGGTCTCCCTAGCACTGGCTCTTCTCCCTGCCGCAGCAGTTGATTCCATGTTCTTTCCACGCTCCCAGAAGAATGCATTTCACTCAACGGCACCAGCACCAGCTGGACCACACCCTCTTCTCAGAGGTCTGGCTTTCAGTTCCATAGGGTCCTCTTATATGCTTCCTGGTTGTGAAAACACCAACGTCTTCCCTGGGTTCCTCCTGCTCTCCTGCAGTAGCTCCCTTCATCACCTCAGAAAGTTCTATTGCATAGCGCTACACTTGTCCCCGAATTCAAAGGTCGGCCTAGGGCAAAGGTTCTCAAGCTCCTCTGTATACTACAATCACCTGAGGAGCGTTGCAAACTTCCAAAGCCCTGGCCACACCCCAGACCAATCAAATCACAATCTCTGGGGGGTGGATACAGGTATTATTTATTATTATTATTATCATCATCGTCATCGTCATCACTACTACTATTATTTTGACCTCCGTAGGTGATTATAATGTGCAAACAAGTTTGAGAACCACTAACCTAGGGTGTCAGTTTAAACAAAATGACAGGATAATTGATATATATTCTTCTATAAGATTGTCATTGAAGAATAATCACCACTGTCCTTCTCTCTCAAGTCCCTACTGCTGATAACAAGAGAAACTACTTTTATCTTTTTAATGTTGGGCTACCAACAAATTTATCTTTGTGTCAAGCCTAGAAAGAAAATGCATTCCTTGAATTCATTTGGTGCATTAAAGAAAACTCTTCATCCTTCATGGAAAAAACAAAAGTGCTAACAGGTATTTTGGTTTCCTGGTAGGCAGGTTGGTTTGTTTAGAATGGCTTATAAGTGGCATTTAAAGGCGCTGAAACAGCTGAAGTGCTCAAAAAGTGTGAAATTCTTTTCTGCTTTTGTAAACAGTAGAGAAAATATCATGGCATCTGAAGCTTTCCACTCAATGTCCTGCTATCAGCTAAAGGGAAGGCAGAGTTAACCATTGCAAAGTGGTCTGTGAGCAGAAAGGAAGATGTGATAAACACGGCGGAATGCTCACCTGAAGAGGGTAAAATAAAATGTAAAGGTGTGTTTGAATTACCTGGCAGAGGCTAATTTCTGCCCAGAAGAAGGTCTGAATGTTTGGAAAACAAGAAATCAGAATTTAAAGTGGCTTGACTTGATTTTTTGTGCTTCACATTACTCCAAATAAAAGAAGAATAAATGAAAAGGGAAGGAAGGGAGATAAAGCAAAAGGGCAAACTGTAGCCTTCTTCCATGTAAATGAGTTATTCTTCTTAATGAGTACTGTTCCTGCAAGTAATTAGCTGAATACGGAATCTGAATGAATGAATAATGCTAAATAAAATAAGAATTGACCTCAGTCCACAGCTGTTAATTGAAGTGAACCCAGTATGAACCTCTCTGTGGCTGTGGCCTCACATGCAAAGTCAAATGAGTAACTGGTTCAGCTCAGCTAATTCAAACCAAAAATGCAATGCTTGTCTCAATTATCAGAATGTTTCAGGAGAAAATTATTTTTCTTGTGTTTTCCACTTCATTTGCATGTATAGCTTAAGATAATATATTCACAGACACATCTCTTTTCTTTATATATTTCCCATAATTTTCACACAGAGCAAATATTTGAGGAAAAAATTACCCATAGCTTATCTACATTATTTGTCGTTTCTTTGAATTAAAAAGAAAATGCTGCTTATAGTGTATTTTCAGGTTTTTTTTTAAATTAGTCGTGTACTCAATTCATTTTTTCAAAATCACTTACTAAATTCTTACGACAAGTTAGGCATCTGGATTGCTTTCAAGTGTAACAAATGAATAAAGTATGGATGTGGTGAGGTGATTTATCTCTATAGCTAACTTATGATTGTTCTTCCTATTTTTTTTCCCTCTCCCACTTTGTGGGGAGTAGCGAGATCCATAGTATTCCCTTGCTTTGGGGACTGGTCTCAGGTACAATAGTAGCTGCTTCTTTCTCAAATGGAAACAGTACCAATCCTACGGGTTGTAATCCCTAGCGGGGGTACAGATATATAGTGCACATGTCAGTAAGGTCCAGCTAGGAGACAGAAACCACACAGTAATTTGAACAAGGGCATTTTAACATAAAGAATTATTAACTGTAAGAATGGAGTAACTATAAAAGACAAAGAACTCTGGGGCAGGAGTCAACAAGCTTTGTCTTCGAAAGGGCCAGACTAGTTATTTGAGGTTTGCGAACCATCAAGTCTCTGTTGGAACTGCTGGACTCTGCCACTGCAGCATCAAAGCAACCAGAGACAAAATATAAATGCATGAGCTTGGGTGTGTTTTGACAAACCTTTATTTACAAAAACCAATAGCAGGTCAAAGTTTCTGACCCCTGTTCTAAAGAATGCCCTAGGGCTGAGGAGAGAACCCAAGGAAGGACCAAGGAAAGAAAGGGGGCTCACTTTCTGGGCTGGTATTCAGACCTCTTGCAGAGGTGTACTTGGGGCCACGGGATGGTGAAGTTCATTCATTGCATCGCCCTGCCACAACGAGGTCACAGTCATTAGGCAAGCGGAAACAGCCGCCCAGGGGCCGCTGGGAACCTGCTTACTGGCTGGGAAGCCGGCAGCCCGGGGCACATAGGGTCCACATCAACAGGGTCACTGTGTGTGTGAGAGGTGGTCGTCAGGCTGAGACTGAGGCAATGAGTTTACTGGGAGATTGCCCATGCTGGGTGCAATGATGGGACACAGTGCCTCTAGACTTAATGCAGAAGGAGCAGAGCAAAAAAACTGACAGCACAAAGGAACCAGAAAAACAAACGCTTTCCTCCTGTAATGTCCCTCGAGCGCCCTCTACTGATGAGTTTAGCATCATGCTTGTTGCAAAGCAGGTGGTGAATGCTTAGATTGGGAGCTGAGAGGGGATAAATTGATCATTGTCGCAGAGCATAAGAATTCTTAATAATACCAAACAAATCCTACCATGGAACAGGTATGCATCTCAGGCCATAATTTCAGGTGGACTTTCTATAATTTTACAGATTTTGTTCTTTCTGCCAAACGTTTCTTGCCAGACTTCCTTGACTGTGTCCAAGACTGGTTCCACATTTTGTTACTGTATTTTGAAATTTTGAATATATGCTTTAATTAAGTTGAAACATTTATAGAATGGGATTCTGTTGCACAAACATATCTATTTTCATTTTAAAAAATAAAAACATTTCAGTAGACTGTACAAGACTTTGGGAAACTACCAAGGCAAAATCTCATTCTGGAATCATGAGGGTGCTGGGATAGCTGCTTCCAGTTCCAATATATAGCCTTTGCACGCCTTCCCTTTCTCCCTTTGATGACTGCCCCCCCCCACACACACACGCATGACTAATAGGAGTACTGGCCTAACAGGTGCAATATGTACACCCTTTTCTCTCCATTTAGCCCCATATTCACAATACCAGGTTAGGTAAACTGAGCTCCTGCTATGAATAAACCCATATTGAGAGTCAGACCGGAACCCTGAGAAACAAAGATCCAAGTTACCCATACATAGAATAACAGTAGCAAATACTATATGATGGCATGTTTTCAATGTGCCGGGCACTATCCCGAGGGCTTTACATACACTAACTCATTTAATTCTCATAGCATTCCTATGAAGAAGACGCAGTTATTATTCCCATTTAACAGAGGCAGTAACTGAGGCACAGAGAGGTTAGGTGATTTGCCCAGAGTAAGTGGCAGAGATGCACGAAACTGAAGCATCTAAGCTTTAATCATCTTCACAGATGATTCATTTTTTTCAGCTTTAATTGACACAAACATAATTGGCAAAACTGTATAAATTGTATTAAGCCTCACCGATGACTCTGAGATGCAAACAGGATTAAAAGCCAATTATAAAGAAGTACGTTTATTTGAGCCATACATTTAATTTTATTCCATGACCTTATATTCAGTTCTACCAATATTGTAGAGTTAATTGATATTTTTAGTTCTACAAAATCATGCAGATGGGAGAAAAAAGTGACCATTTGAGATTTCACAAAAATCTTACCTTTGGTAACCATTTTGCTTCTAGGTTAAAAATAAAAATGTCTGTGATGATTTCCTTCTAATGTTTGGTATCCCCATAGGTCCCCAGAGCTCCTTAGCTGGGTGTTGCTATTACATGAGTTGCCTGAAGCAGAAAATCTAGGGAGGAGTTAGGGCTGAAGTTGCTGTGGGCATTCTTGCAGCAAGTGTCAATCAACAGCAGTATTCCAAGAGCCACAAGAGGTGCCCTAGGATACTGCATTAAACATATACATTTATTATTATGTATGCAAGAATATATTTCAGAGAATTACAATTTATCCCCCCAAGAGCAAAAGTCCTGCAATATTCCACTATCCAACTTCAAAAATGAATAATTGTTCCATTGTTAATCAGCGGTTGATCTTTTAAAACAGTAAATACGATCTTGCTTCAGATGTTTCTCAATAACGATAGGTATTTCCTACTTCTCAGCCAAATCATAAGAAATATGTAACTAGCAGAGACTGAATATTTTATAATGGCTAGTTAAAGGTATTATGAGTTGAAGGAAGAATATACATGCTTCAGAAGGAAATTTGGAATGGTTTTACTTTTCAAAGATGGATTTTTTTCCCATACTCTAAAACATAGAGAACAGACTGGTGGTTGTTAAAAGGAAGGGGATGGCGGAATGGGCAAAATAGGTGAAGGAGATCAAGAGGTACGAAATTCCAGTTATAAAATAAATAAACCACGGGGATGAAAAGTACAGCACAGGGAATATAGTCAATTATACTGTAATAACTTTGAGTGGTGACACATAGTAACTACATTTTTTCTGGTAAGCATTTTGTATGTATATAATTGTCAAATCGCTATGTTCTACACCTGAAACTAATATTATATGTCAACTATACTTCAATTAAAAATAAATAAATAAAAGCAAAAAAATGATGTATTTTTCTCTAAAAGAGCTATTCGGGACAAAATAATCACAGACTGATTTTGAATGTGAACATTTTATCCTCAATTATTTATCAAATGGTATTTGCACACAACCTCAGACCAAGACACAGAAAGGAACCCCAACATGGTCACCGTTGTGTTCGTGTCTACGACTTCAGACACCCAGCCCTAAAGGGGACAAATATAAAATTGCGATAGAAACTGTGATCAAACTGCAAAATGAACAAAAGTCAGTATGACCATACTAGAAAACCATCCATAAATTATTAAATGGTCAAAAAAATCCTGTTTTTATGGAATCTGTAATAAATGAAATAATCATGAAGTGCTAATCAAAGAGAGGTGTGAGGGGGAATGACATTAGTAACATGGCTGAATAGGAGGTCCCCTGCCTCATCCCTAGTCAGCAATGATAATTTGGCAGACACCTACAGACAAAAGTGCCTTTGTAGAAGTTATAGAATCCAGGTAGGTGAAGCCCAGGATCAAGGAGGGCCATTTTGAGAAGGCAGTCCTGTGCCTAGGTAGTAAGAAAGCTCACCAATTGTGGTCCTGGCTACAGACCCAGGAACAGTCGTGTCCCTCTTTGGATTTAGTACAGCCCTGCTGCCTAAGTCCTGCTACCAGCACCATGCACCTGTGCCCACCGACCTCAGTCCCCGCTGTGGACCCTGAAGCAGCATGTGACCCAGCTCCAGCCCTTCTCAGCTGCCAGTCCTCCCTGTCCAGGGGCTCGGAGGGAGGCATGCCCGTTGTGTCTCTGAGACAAGTTCGTGGACATTGGTCTACCTGCCGTTCCTGAGGCTACCCCATAACTGGACTCCACCTTTCAAAGCCATAGTCTGGAAGCAGTCTTGCCTCCCCTGGGACCTGCAGGAAGACAGCAGCGCCCCCAAAAGTAGGCTCAGCAACACCGATCTAACTGCAGACAGCACAGTGGCCCTGTGACACAGTTCCAGCCCGTTCGGCTGCAGTCTGGGGCCAATCGCGCCCACCCAAGGACCCGTCCATTGACCTGTTAGGTGCCCTCCCACAAACCCCAAGGAGACATGCCCATCTGCACACCTGGCTGTACACAGATGCCTCCAATGTAATCTCCTCAAAAACTTTAGCATCCTATAATCTTAATCACAAGACTCCACCCAGCCTCCCACTGAGAAGCCTGAAAACACTCATTCACCCTGCTTCTCACTGTCATATCCAGGTGGACACCAATTCTAAGTTATGCCTCAGAAATGACTCTTTAAAAATGTATTCTTTTGGCTACTCCAGTCACGAGGGATGGACGACAGCTGGGTCGTGGTGAGTGGCCTGCAGCATTTGCTTGTCATTGCGATGAGTTTACCCCCCTCAATCCCGAACCTTTCCTCAATGGACTACCAGGAAGGCCAGTAATGGGGGAACTTCAGTGGGGAATGGAGTGCAAAGGCTCCCTGGTACTTGTAGGTGGCTATATGAACATGCAGCTGGCAAACGTAAAAGAACGCATAGATGGAATATTGTCTGGACGTTTGAGTGAGGTTTTAATAAAGCGTAATAATGTTTTTTATATCAGGAGTACTGAAGAAGAGGGGAAATGAGAGAATAGCATCTTTTGTGGTGAATTATATATATATTGTTAGACAGTAAACATGTTTTTTTTCCAACTTGAAAAAAATGTATTCTTTTTCCATCTTTGCTGCCACTGCTTTTCCATGTAATCCTGCATCGTATTTCTCCAGAACTGTTGCAAAAGTCTCCGATTTTGGAGGCACCTGGGTGGCTCAATTGGTTAAGTGTCTGACTTCGGTTCAGGTCATGATCTCGGGGTCCTGGGAGTCTCCTTCTCCCTCTCCTTCTGCCTCTCCCCCCCCGCTCATGCTCTCTCTCTCTCAAATAAATAAAATCTTTTTTTAAAAAAGTCTCAGTCTCCTGATTTTTTCTACTTACATTGCTTCTAGAGAATCTTCATTAAAAAATTTCTTTCCTTTGAATTTAGGAAAAAAGCTAATCATTGCATTTCAACTTTGCAAACCTTAAAACTCTTATTTCTAGTTGGTTATTGAATGAAGTTTCCAACTTTTTGGTTTGGCAAATAGAACTCTTCACAATCCAGTCCACTGTACCTTCCAAATCGTCTCTTCCTCTTCCGTCTGCTGTCTCACTGATCTTTTCTGGGGTCTTGGACAACAAGGATCCTTTCACAATGCTACCTGTGCCTAAGTCCCTCTCCCCTCCGGAACACTTCCTCCCACTCCAATTTTTTTTTAATAACTCCAACTCATCCCTCAATATTCATCTCCATATTATCTTACAAATCTTGTAAGGTGAGGTCCTCAACGTGAAACTTCTCTGGCACGGTTGAAAAGGCTGCATTGATCTCTCTGCTCTCACAGTCCTTTTTTTCATAACTCTGTACTATGATTACACCTGATATTACACTTTATCTGTTTCTATCTTCTATCCAAAATAGACTGTGAGCTCCTCAAGAGCTTGCTCGTTTTTAAAATATGTCTCCTCACCTTCACCTGCAACCACAAAATGTTTCTTCTAAGTGTTATACACATGTTTCTCAAGTGAATGACTTGATGTGGTGACACAAGCAAGGAAATGTAGTTTGTAGCAGTTAATAAGTTTGCCCTGTAGAAATATTCATGTATTGGAAACTACCAGAGTCTCCAAAGATATCACTTTCTAAACCCCTTATACTTGTTCAGAGTCCAATTATTTAGCCAATGATGGGCTATGCATTTTAGTAGGTACCCATTTAATTCTCTTATAGGATGGATTCTCTCCTTAAGTTCTGTTTACTTCTTTCTTTCATTATTCTCCATTCTGTCTTTTGCCAGACTTTCATAATCCATTTCTAAGCCTCCTGGAGCATTTGTTGTTCCACTTCTGAGGGATTTAGATCCACCCACTCTGCTTGTGCATGTAGTAGGAGAACCAAGAGGAAACAGGATGCGGAAGTACAGATCAGGGATGATGTGCCTGGATCCTGTCCACCATTTTGACCCTGCCAGGAACCAAGTCTCAGAAGAACCATCCAATCCAGGCAAACTCCTCTCCCCCTCCTCCTCTGCCTGTAATGTCAACTCCTTTAGTCACCTTATAAAAACATGTCTAGAGTTATGACAGTATTCTTCCTATATGACATGTTGTCAGATAAAAAAGGGGCTGGGCTTGTTCTGTGGGGTCCCAGAGGACAGAACTATGACCTGACAGAACTATGAAAGTGTAGGGAACAAATTCCCTAGCATGAAAAGCTAATGGACAATGGAAGAAGGGCTTTTGTGAGGAGGCAAATTGCCCTCACGAAAGGTATTTAAGTAGAAACAAATATTTGTCACAAAATTTGTCAAGGAGATTCAGAAAGGAGGAATTTCTAAGGTGACTTCCAACAGAATCTATGAACTTCACATAACAAAAACTGTATTTTGTTTCTTTTTTAAAGGTTTATTTATTTATTTATTTGTCAGAGAGAGAGAGAGAGCACAAGCAGGGGGAGCAGCAGAAGGAGAGGGAGAAGCACGCTCCCCACTGAGCAGGGAGCCCCACATGGGGCTCAATCCCAGGACCCTGAGATCATGACCTGAGCTGAAGGCAGATGCTTAACTGACTGAGCCACCTGGCGCCCCTCTTTTTTGGGGGTGGGCTATTGTTTTTTTTTTTACCAGAATTCCAAAAGATCCAGCTAAAATTATAAGCGCTACTGAAACAGATAGTATGTGCTGCAGTTAGCTTATCTTGATGTCCTTTAATCAACCCTGTTGCAATCAAAATGCTAACTTTATTAGGAATGATTAGAAAAGTAAAAGCTGGCTGCACCCTGTGACATTGAGTATGAATCCACTAGTAAACTTAAAGGGTTAATATATGTCTTCGTAAAGGTCACAATTTACTAACAAGGAAAGACAGGACCTGTGAAGAAAAGTCTAAGGAATTTATTTTGATCATTAACTTGAAGTTTTGGGATTAAATAATGTGTTCCTTTCTTACGCTTTACTTGGACACACTATTTTCTTCCTGAGTATTAAGGCATAGGAGTGAAGTCCCATGAAATCATTTCTAGAGTGATTTACAAAGTGAAAATTGTAGTAACTTATTGGGGGAAATTAGTTTTTAAATAGATTTGGCTTTTACATAACATCTGAATTATTTAATTGTCAAGCTATTTTGAGTTTATTTCTCATTAGTGCTAACTGTTATGGCTTTGATTTTCCCCAAAAGAAAAATGCCTGCTAATTTGCAATGTCTGTCACAATAATGAAATATTTCAGAAATTAGATCTGCAACCCAGATTTATGTGTGAATCCTCAAATGGTCCAACCTGGGACTTTTCCTTTGTTTATGAAACACTTACAATATTGCAATGTTACATTACCATGAAAATAGTTCAAGTTGTATTTTTGAAAGGGTATCACATACGTGAGAAATTGGACACCAGGAGGGTTGTACCCATGGATAAATGGTTTATTGTGCATGACTTCAAATGGTGGGTTTAAATAATGCTTAGAAGAAACACTCACGTTTTACCTCCTTTGCACAGTTGGAACTAGTACTGAATGCTTCTTTGGAAAAATGAGGGCAGGTTAAATTTTACACTTGGACATTCATTGTTTAATTTCCATATTGCAGTCATCATAAACCTAGAAATTTTAAAGCTGGATGATTGTGACAATGTGAGATAGGATGAATTAAGGGAAAATTACTAAGATAAAAGTGAAGAGCCTTCAATCTGGTCCCAGTTTCACTATTGTTTAACTGTGATCTTTTGTAAAACCTTTAGCTTGATCTCTAAAATCAGGGAGAAAAAGGAATTGGATCATTTGATTCTAAGAGGTCTTCATAAGTTTTATGACTAAAAAGATATCTACATCGCTTATGTGCAATCGCCCCTTGGGCTTTTATACTCCTCTTCTTCTTCCTTAATTAACATTTACTCTAATATTAGTAAACTGAACTGAAAAAATAAAATATAAAATAGTACACAAAAGTAATACTCAATTAATAGTCATCCAACTAAAAATGGACAATTGTAGGTACACCACGTTTATATAATCACATTTAACACTTTGTGACAATGGCACTAATGCTAAGTCACAAAGGAAAATGGCATATGCATTACCATTCACTCATTCATCCATTTATTCATTTATATTAAATAACTGATTATTATGTTTCAGGAACTATTATAAGCTCTATATGTGGTGATAAACAAAATAGAAATGGTTTTTGCCATTGCTTAATTTATAATCTAACTGACACTTAATGGAAACTATTTAAATATTGAAGTACAGAGTGTGATGAAAAGTATAAAGAATCGAACAGAGCTCTGAAAGAATTTTACAGGGTGAGACTCAGGTGTTACTTTAGATTGGTTGTAATTCAGACATAAAAATGACCACATGGACTACCTTGCAGTTAAGACCACCTCGTAAGAGGTAGTTTTCTGCTGGTGATGTTCTTATCAGGAATGACTGACTCCAGGGCCATGATTTTAGGCAGTTTACAAAATGAAAAGGAGAAAAATGTGGCTGGATGCTGCCCTGTGGACATCCCCCATCTCTATCCTCCTCCACATCCCACTGACTGTCTCCCCCATCTGTAGACCCCTCTTACCACCCACTACCACATCATCAATCTCAGTCGTTCTGAGGTTTTAATTGTTCAACCATTTGCTTCTCTTCAAAAAAACAATACAGACCCCTGATCTAGAGTATTGTATTCCAGGCAAGGGCCATTTAGCTCTTTCAGTTGGGATCCTTGTCCTACCAAGAGACATGTGGAGTCAAAAGATGCGGATACAGAGCCAGTTCAACCAGTTTCAACAAGTCTCTTGATCTCTCTAGAGAGTCAAGATGATTATGATATCCACCTTATAGGTTATTAAGAAAAGCACATACGGTGAATGAAAACACATCTTGAAACTGTAAAGTGCTATATAAACGTTTGTCTTATTTCTCTCCCTCTCCAGTAGTCTCAATACTCACTCCTTCCTCCCTCCTTTCTCTTCTTTACCTCTCCTCCTACAAAGTTTCTCCCTCTGTCCCTCCCTTCATCTTCATTCTTTCCCTTCTTCTCTTTCATTCTACCTCTCCATCTCCCTCTCTCCCTTTCTTTCCTCTTTTATTCTTTCTACCTTCAAAACTTTTTTGAGTTTCTATTATGTATCAGGAACCTTGCTAGTAAGTGCAATACAAATATAAATAAAAACCATGAAAAGCATGGACTCTAGAATCAAACTGAGTCCAAAATATATCTATTTATGCTAAGCGTTTAGCACACTTCCCAGGATATTGTTCCTGCTCAAACACATTCCAAATTTACAGTTGGATAAGGCGGAAGTAATAATAAACTTTACTTATAAATATCATCGAAGTTTTCACAGAAAAGAGACCCTTGGGAAGGGTTTTGAGAGGTGGAAGAGCCCCAATTACGTGGCAGTAGTGATATTGTGTTCTTGAATTAATAAATTGAATAAATGGAAAGAAGTCATCACTCATTCATTCCTACAGACATTTACTGAGCACTACTATGTGGGGACCAGCCTGAATATTAAAGGTATAAATGTGAATATGATGCTATTAAGGAAGGAACTGATAATATTTTAGGAATGGTAATGATACAGTTGTGATGCTGTTAGGTGTATGTATGCATATGTATAATTCGTAAAGTATTTTATAGATAGATATCTATCCCTGCCGATAGATGATAGATAGATAGATAGATGATAGATAGATGATAGATAGATAGATAGATAGATAGATAGATAATAGATAAATATAGGTACATACCTATCTTTTAGATCTATATACCATGTAGATGTGCTTCAGCCTAACCCAGAGTGTGAGGTGAGTGAGTGGGCATGAGTGTGTATAGAAGAAACAGGATTGGACATGAGTTGACAAGCTTGATAATAGGTACATGGAGTCCTCCAAACTAATTTTCTACTATATATATTTTCTTCAATAATAAGGTTTACGAATGAATATGGAAAGTCAGTCTTCCCTTTATAGTCATGTGTAGGACATAGACACTGGATACCAGTACTTGCTTTTCAATGTGATGTCTGCATGGGCCATTTTTAAATAAATAGGGGAATAAGAAACCCACAGTTAATGAGGGGTTTTGAGGTTCTGGGTGATTCTATATATGAATGCTTTTTGTATGCATCACATTAGTGGCTCCCTTGATAGAGACGTTGGTATGCTTCCTTTTTTAGTGTGAAATAAATAGGAGAAGCAGGTGGAGATCTTGTAATATAATACTAGGCAGTTTCCTCATTCTGGTAATTATATGGCACTTCCACTGAAGCTTCTGGAATTCTAAAGTTCTTTCAAGAGATACATAATCTATCACTTTTCTGTAGAGGGATTCAAAATTGGAGACACAAAAGTGAATTTGTCATTATGTTGCCACTATATAATGGAATAGCTGATGTGCTATTACCTCAGCGTTGCTTTCTCTCAGCCTTTATGATTTTACCTGCCTCCTGAATGTCTGCATTTAATACCTCTCTCCAGATGTCTTAATCTGCATTTAATTCCTGCTTGAATCTACTTTTCTTTTTTGCTCAGATTCCTAAATTCCTTAGGCTCATTCATGCAGTCTCTCTATTCCTATAGTTGCTTGCCAAGCCACCACATTTAATATCATTAAAAAGTTCATTGCTGTGTTACTTTCTTTTCCAAATCATTAAATAGAGCCAAATGTGTGGGAGGGAGCTACAAATAGTGTTCCATTTATTAATCAACTAAAAAGATAAACTTTCTGATCTTAAAAGTCATAAATATCTCTCTGATGATAGAAACATTCACCTGAGTTTATGCATGCATTTACTTCTTATATCCCACCTCTTCCCAAAAGAGATACGAGTTAGGATATATTGACCACATGGTTCATTAAAACGAATAAAAAGGTAGAATCAAGGTCATTAAGAGAAGAAGAAGTAAATATTAATGGGGGCTAACTCAGTTGCTTTGATGAGTAAGCACAAAATTTGACTACCGCAGAGTTGAACGCAATGTTTGACAAGCTTCTTTTCTTATTACTAGTTAACAAAAGAACATTAATTTTTATATGTGAAAAGATTGAGACATTTACCTCTATGGTTTACTAGACTGGTGTCCTAATTGAAATTAAATGCTGATGCCAATTTCGTTGTTAGATACTGAAATATTTACATAAAACCACTGTATCTCATTATTTTGTAATTATTAAATTCAATTGAAGTAAAATATATATTGAATAGCTTCTAGGTTCTAGATTGAAAATGATAAAAGGCGAAATTGCATGGTAATAGCTGCTTTACATGTATCATTATATAAAATATAATCAATATGATGTGTTTATAATGAAAGGATGTATAAAATATTTATGGGAATGCAGATTAAAGGATATATTCATTCTTTCTTGTGTGGGGATGGGGAAAAAAGGAGCCTTCTGGGACATTGCGGCCCCATCAGGAAAAAAAAAAAGAAAAAGAAAAAAAAAACCATCCATCGCTCACTGATAGTCCCATCATCAAATAGCAGAGACAATCCATGCCCTGATGCCTGTGCAAATTTCTTACTCACCAAAACTGTAATAGAATGGTTGCTGTTTTATTCACTAAGTTATTTTATTTTATTGGCTGGGGGAGGAACTCTTACGCAGCAATAGATAACCAGGACACTGACTGAGTTCAGGTCACCACTCTTTTTGTCCGGATTTCTCCAACATCTTTTTAACCACTTCCCTGCCCTCTGTCTTTGTCAGTTTCTACTCCACTCTCTACATGACAGAGGAATCTTTCTGAACAGCTCTCTGATTACATAATGTCCCTGGTTAACAGCCTTCAGGGGCCCCCACTGCCTTCAAAACGAACTCTAAATCTCTTCATGTTACTCTCTGAGTCTTTTCACAGGTTATTCACAATATCACTTTGTTTATGTCTCTATCTTCATCTTTGTGTATCTTCCCTCAATTGTAAACTGTAACTCAGCCATACTGATGACTTGCAGTTCTCTCAGACATGTCACAGACCTTTCAATCTGTGAATATATTCTTGGCCCTGCCTGGAATGTTCTTCTCCACTCACCTCAAATTTTCCACCTTCCTTTCATCTGGTTAACTCCTATTTATTCTTCAGATTTCTATTTAAATATCCTTTCCTCCAGATATTGCTTCCTCAGGAGTAACACCTGTACTACCTATGTTGTGAGCAATCCTAAAACCCTCTTGCACCTTGAATGCTCCTGAAATACCATCGCCATGAAATTAATCTTCAACTTGTCCCCATCTCACGGGCAAGACCAAATTTTGCTAGTGGTTATCACACGTTAAATATAACATGCTTCAACCATAATGTCAATTTCTATCATACTCTTGGTAAAATATCTCCATAGAAGTCTAAGAAACCTGATTTCCAACCACGATTGACAGTTTACCTCTTATTTTTAGAGGCTACTACTGAAGGATATGCAAGTTTGTGTGGCAATCCTATATAATGCATTATATATTAGAAACTAGGAATAAGGGGCGCTTGGGTAGCGCAGTCGTTAGGCATCTGCCTTTAGCTCAGGGCATGATCCCGGTGTTCCGGGATCGAGTCCCACATCAGGCTCCTCCGCCGGGAGCCTGCTTCTTCCTCTCCCACTCCTCCTGCTTGTGTTCCCTCTCTCGCTGGCTGTCTTACTCTGTCAAATAAATAAATAAATAATCTTAAAAAAAAAAAAGAAACTAAGAATAAGACAGCTGATTCTTTCTAAAGTGCCATGGAGAAAAGATATCCAAACTCTGTGCTGAATAAAGCGCTTTGGATCCTTGAGATAGCCTTCATCATATCAACAAGAAAAGATTCAGGAACCATATGATCCTCTCAATTGATGCAGAAAAAGCATTTGACAAAATACAGCATCCTTTCCTGATTAAAACCCTTCAGAGTGTAGGAATAGAGGGTACATTTCTCAATCTCATAAAAGCCATCTATGAAAAGCCTACTGCAAGCATTATTCTCAATGGGGAAAAGCTGGAAGCCTTTCCCTTAAGATCAGGAACACGACAAGGATGCCCACTCTCGCCACTATTATTCAACATAGTACTAGAAGTCCTTGCAACAGCAATCAGAAGACAAAAAGGGATCAAAGGTATCCAAATCGGCAAAGAAGAAGTCAAACTGTCTCTCTTTGCAGATGACATGATACTCTATATGGAAAACCCAAAGGAATCCACTCCCAAACTATTAGAAGTTATAGAACAATTCAGTAAGGTGGCAGGATACAAAATCAATGCCCAGAAATCAGTTGCATTTCTATACACGAATAACGAGACTGAAGAAAGAGAAATTAGGGAATCCATCCCATTTACAATAACACCAAAAACCATACGTTACCTTGGAATTAACTTAACCAGAGACGTAAAGGACCTATATGCTAGAAACTATAGATCACTTTTGAAAGATATTGAGGAAGACATAAAAAGATGGAAAAATATTCCATGCTCATGGATTGGAAGAATTAACATAGTTAAAATGTCCATACTACCCAGAGCAATCTACACTTTCAATGCTATCCCGATCAAAATACCGAGGACATTTTTCAAAGAACTGGAACAAATAGTCCTTAAATTTGTATGGAACCAGAAAAGGCCCCGAATCTCCAAGGAACTGTTGAAAAGGAAAAACAAAGCTGGGGGCATCACAATGCCGGATTTCGAGCTGTACTACAAAGCTGTGATCACAAAGACAGCATGGTACTGGCACAAAAACAGACACATCGACCAATGGAACAGAATAGAGAACCCAGAAATGGACCCTCGGCTCTTTGGGCAACTAATCTTTGATAAAGCAGGAAAAAACATCCGGTGGAAAAAAGACAGTCTCTTCAATAAATGGTGCTGGGAAAATTGGACAGCTACATGCAAAAGAATGAAACTTGACCACTCTCTCACACCATACACAAAAATAAACTCCAAATGGATGAAAGACCTCAATGTGAGACAGGAATCCATCAAAATTCTAGAGGAGAACATAGGCAACAACTTCTATGACATCGGCCAGAGCAACCTTTTTCACGACACATCTCCAAAGGCAAGAGAAATAAAAGATAAAATGAACTTATGGGACTTTATCAGGATAAAGAGCTTCTGCACAGCCAAGGAAACAGTCAAAAAAACTAAGAGACAGCCCACGGAATGGGAGAATATATTTGCAAAGGACACCACAGATAAAGGACTGGTATCCAAGATCTACAAAGAACTTCTCAAACTCAATACACGAGAAACAAATAAACAAATCATAAAATGGGCAGAAGATATGAACAGACACTTTTCCAATGAAGACATACAAATGGCTAACAGACACATGAAAAAATGTTCAAAATCATTAGCCATCAGGGAAATTCAAATCAAAACCACACTGAGATACCACCTTACGCCAGTTAGAATGGCAAAGATAGACAAGGCAAGAAACAACAATTGTTGGAGAGGATGTGGAGAAAGGGGATCCCTCCTACATTGTTGGTGGGAATGCAAGTTGGTACAGCCACTCTGGAAAACAGTGTGGAGGTCCCTTAAAAAGTTAAAAATTGAACTACCCTATGACCCAGCCATTGCACTACTGGGTGTTTACCCCAAAGATACAGACGTAGTAAAGAGAAGGGCCATATGCACCCCAATGTTCATAGCTGCATTGTCCACAATAGCCAAATCATGGAAGGAGCCGAGATGCCCTTCAACAGATGACTGGATTAAGAAGCTGTGGTCCATATATACAATGGAATATTACTCAGCTATCAGAAAGAACGAATTCTCAACATTTGCTGCAACATGGACGGCACTGGAGGAGATAATGCTAAGTGAAATAAGTCAAGCAGAGAAAGACAATTATCATATGATTTCTCTCATCTATGGAACATAAGAACTAGGA
>NC_048232.1:35880422-35885076 GCF_002007445.2 Ailuropoda melanoleuca | reverse complement strand
CAGTCAAAACTAGAGGCTCTGACGGCCAGGGTCACCGAGGCAGAGGAACGCGTTAGCGAATTGGAGGATGGGTTAGTAGAAGAAAAAACGAAAATAGAAGCTGGTCTTAAAAAAATCCACGCCCACGAATGTAGATTACGGGAGATTACTGACTCTATGAAACGATCCAATGTCAGAATCATCGGCATCCCTGAAGGGGTGGAGAAAAACAGAGGTCTAGAAGAGATATTTGAACAAATTGTAGCTGAAAACTTCCCTAATCTAGCAAGGGAAACAAGCATTCGTGTCCAAGAGGCAGAGAGGACCCCATCCAAGCTCAACCAGGACAAACCTACGCCACGGCATGTCATAGTGCAATTCGCAAATATTAGATCCAAGGATACAGTATTGAAAGCGGCCAGGGCAAAGAAATTTCTCACGTACCAAGGCAAAGGTATCAGGATTACGTCAGACCTGTCTACAGAGACCTGGAATGAGAGAAAGGCTTGGGGGGGCATTTTTAAAGCTCTTTCAGAGAAAAACATGCAGCCAAGGATCCTTTATCCAGCAAAGCTGTCATTCAGAATTGATGGAGAAATAAAGACGTTCCAAAATCGCCAATCATTAACCAATTTCGTAACCACGAAACCAGCCCTACAGGAGATATTAAGGGGGGCTCTATAAAGGTAAAAAGGCCCCAAGAGTGATACAGAGCAGCAAGTCACAACCGATACAAAGACTTTAAAGAGAAATGGCATCATTAAAATCATATCTGTCAATAATCTCTATCAATCTAAATGGCTTAAACTCTCCCATAAAACGCCACAGGGTTGCAGATTGGATAAAAAGACATGACCCATCCATTTGCTGTCTACAAGAGACTCATTTTGAACCCAAAGATGCATTCAGACTTAGAGTAAGGGGATGGAGTACCATCTTCCACGCAAATGGACCTCAAAAGAAAGCTGGAGTAGCAATTCTCATATCAGATAGACTGGATTTTAAACTAGAGGCCATAGAGAGAGATACAGAAGGGCACTATATTATTCTTAAAGGAAGTATTCAACAAGTGGATATGACAATTATTAATATATATGCCCCCAACAGGGGAGCAGCAAGATACACAAGCCAACTCTTAACCAAAATAAAGAGACATATAGATAAGAACACAGTAATAGTAGGGGACCTCAACACCCCACTATCAGAAATAGACAGAACACCCTGGCAAAAACTAAGCAAAGAATCAAAGGCTTTGAATGCCATACTCGACGAGTTGGACCTCATAGATATATATAGAACACTACACCCCAGAACCAAAGAATACTCATTCTATTCAAATGCCCATGGAACATTCTCAAGAATAGATCATGCTCTGGGACACAAAACAGGTCTCAGCCAATACCAAAAGATTGAAATTATCCCCTGCATATTCTCAGACCACAACGCTCTGAAATTGGAACTCAACCACAAGGAAAAACCTGGAAGAAACTCAAACACTTGGAGGCTAAGAACCATCCTGCTCAAGAATGACTCGATAAACCAGGAAATCAAAAAACAAATTAAACAATTTATGGAGACCAACGAGAATGAATACACAACGGTCCAAAACCTATGGGATACTGCAAAGGCAGTCCTAAGGGGGAAATACATAGCCATCCAAGCCTCACTCAAAAGAATAGAAAAATCTAAAATGCAGTTTCTATATTCTCACCTCAAGAAACTGGAACAGCAACAGAGGGACAGGCCTAACCCACTGACAAGGAAGGAGTTGACCAAGATTAGAGCAGAAATCAATGAATTAGAGACCAGAACCACAGTAGAGCAGATCAACAGGACTAGAAGCTGGTTCTTTGAGAGAATCCATAAAATTGATAGACCACTGGCAAAACTTGTCCAAAAACAAAGAGAAAGGACTGAGATTATTAAAATTATGACTGAAAAGGGAGAGGTCACGACCAGCACCATTGAAATTGCAAGGATTATTAGAAACTTTTATCAACAGCTATATGCCAAAAAACTAAACAATCTGGAAGAGATGGAGGCCTTCCTGGAAACCTATAAACTACCAAGACTGAAACAGGAAGAAATAGATTTCTTAAATAGGCCAATTAACTATGAAGAAATTGAGTCAGTGATAAACAACCTTCCAAATAATAAAACTCCAGGCCCAGACGGTTTTCCTGGGGAATTCTACCAAACATTCAAAGAAGAAATAATACCTATTCTCCTAAAGCTATTTCAAAAAATAGAAACAGAAGGAAAGCTACCAAACTCATTCTATGAGGCTAATATTACCTTGATCCCCAAACCAGGCAAAGACCCCCTCAAAAAGGAGAATTACAGACCGATTTCTCTAATGAATATGGATGCCAAAATCCTCAACAAGATCCTTGCTAATAGAATCCAACAGTACATTAAAAGGATTATCCATCATGACCAAGTGGGATTCATACCTGGGATGCAAGCATGGTTCAACACTCGCAAATCAATCAATGTGATACATCATATCAACAAGAAAAGACTCAAGAACCATATGATCCTCTCAATTGATGCAGAAAAAGCATTTGACAAAATACAGCATCCTTTCCTGATTAAAACCCTTCAGAGTGTAGGAATAGAGGGTACATTTCTCAATCTCATAAAAGCCATCTATGAAAAGCCTACTGCAAGCATTATTCTCAATGGGGAAAAGCTGGAAGCCTTTCCCTTAAGATCAGGAACACGACAAGGATGCCCACTCTCGCCACTATTATTCAACATAGTACTAGAAGTCCTTGCAACAGCAATCAGAAGACAAAAAGGGATCAAAGGTATCCAAATCGGCAAAGAAGAAGTCAAACTGTCTCTCTTTGCAGATGACATGATACTCTATATGGAAAACCCAAAGGAATCCACTCCCAAACTATTAGAAGTTATAGAACAATTCAGTAAGGTGGCAGGATACAAAATCAATGCCCAGAAATCAGTTGCATTTCTATACACGAATAACGAGACTGAAGAAAGAGAAATTAGGGAATCCATCCCATTTACAATAACACCAAAAACCATACGTTACCTTGGAATTAACTTAACCAGAGACGTAAAGGACCTATATCCTAGAAACTATAGATCACTTTTGAAAGATATTGAGGAAGACATAAAAAGATGGAAAAATATTCCATGCTCATGGATTGGAAGAATTAACATAGTTAAAATGTCCATACTACCCAGAGCAATCTACACTTTCAATGCTATCCCGATCAAAATACCGAGGACATTTTTCAAAGAACTGGAACAAATAGTCCTTAAATTTGTATGGAACCAGAAAAGGCCCCGAATCTCCAAGGAACTGTTGAAAAGGAAAAACAAAGCTGGGGGCATCACAATGCCGGATTTCGAGCTGTACTACAAAGCTGTGATCACAAAGACAGCATGGTACTGGCACAAAAACAGACACATCGACCAATGGAACAGAATAGAGAACCCAGAAATGGACCCTCGGCTCTTTGGGCAACTAATCTTTGATAAAGCAGGAAAAAACATCCGGTGGAAAAAAGACAGTCTCTTCAATAAATGGTGCTGGGAAAATTGGACAGCTACATGCAAAAGAATGAAACTTGACCACTCTCTCACACCATACACAAAAATAAACTCCAAATGGATGAAAGACCTCAATGTGAGACAGGAATCCATCAAAATTCTAGAGGAGAACATAGGCAACAACTTCTATGACATCGGCCAGAGCAACCTTTTTCACGACACATCTCCAAAGGCAAGAGAAATAAAAGATAAAATGAACTTATGGGACTTTATCAGGATAAAGAGCTTCTGCACAGCCAAGGAAACAGTCAAAAAAACTAAGAGACAGCCCACGGAATGGGAGAATATATTTGCAAAGGACACCACAGATAAAGGACTGGTATCCAAGATCTACAAAGAACTTCTCAAACTCAATACACGAGAAACAAATAAACAAATCATAAAATGGGCAGAAGATATGAACAGACACTTTTCCAATGAAGACATACAAATGGCTAACAGACACATGAAAAAATGTTCAAAATCATTAGCCATCAGGGAAATTCAAATCAAAACCACACTGAGATACCACCTTACGCCAGTTAGAATGGCAAAGATAGACAAGGCAAGAAACAACAATTGTTGGAGAGGATGTGGAGAAAGGGGATCCCTCCTACATTGTTGGTGGGAATGCAAGTTGGTACAGCCACTCTGGAAAACAGTGTGGAGGTCCCTTAAAAAGTTAAAAATTGAACTACCCTATGACCCAGCCATTGCACTACTGGGTGTTTACCCCAAAGATACAGACGTAGTAAAGAGAAGGGCCATATGCACCCCAATGTTCATAGCTGCATTGTCCACAATAGCCAAATCATGGAAGGAGCCGAGATGCCCTTCAACAGATGACTGGATTAAGAAGCTGTGGTCCATATATACAATGGAATATTACTCAGCTATCAGAAAGAATGAATTCTCAACATTTGCTGCAACATGGACGGCACTGGAGGAGATAATGCTACGTGAAATAAGTGAAGCAGAGAAAAACAATTATCATATGGTTTCTCTCATCTATGGAACATTTGAACTAGGATGAACAGTAGGGGAAGAAAGGGATAAAGAAAGGGGGGGTAATCAGAAGGGGGAATGAAACATGAGAGACTATGGACTATGAGAAGCA
>NC_048232.1:35849734-35880227 GCF_002007445.2 Ailuropoda melanoleuca | reverse complement strand
AAAAAAAAAAAAAAAACAAAGTTCTCAGTGCTGCCTCCTTATGTGAAACGGTAGCTCATCCTTCTCCTCAAAGCTGCAAGTGCACACCAATGAGCAAGAAGAAAACAAGGCAGTGAGAGCCTGTGATGGGAAAAGGCAATGTTGGAAGAGCAGAAAGTAGGGTGGGTCATGTGACTTTCAGCAGTTTTATGGGATAGACCTGGACAGAGGCACTGTGTCCAGTCCGTGCTAGGTGAACCTTAGGAAAAGACAGTGGACAGAATCAGGAAGTATCTCTGAGAAACAGCATCAGGTCGTGACTTATTTAACTTGGATTTGTTTCCTATGTTGTCCCGATTGACAGGATCTCAATCTGCAGCCCTTCCCACAAAAATGCCTAACTGCTTTAATCTTGAGAGGTTAAATCTGTTTTCTGTGATTTTATACTGACTCCAATGAATAAAGCTCCATAGTTGTCATGGTCAGGCTTTATTTTTCTGATTCTTATGGAAAAGCTTATTTATTGAAATTAAGGCCTTTCTCTGGGTCTCTGTTTCCCTTTTTTCAATATTTTATGGCCTTGTTCTCCTCTCCCCGACACCCACGTTCCCTCGTGGGCTATCTCCCAGGTCCCTCTTTAATCGTTTCCACCCAGATAATATTTTCAGCTTTGACAACTACATGAAGTCCTGGGGCCTCTTGGGAGTCCTGGACTCCATCCTGGAAAGGACTGCTTTAGGGATCTGGTCTCATGGCTTCTTGTCATATTGCATTTCAAAACGAGATTACTCGCTGTGACACAGCATGAGGCAAAAGCAGAAAACACATCATAAATAGGGAATAAAACTATTGGGAAACTGGCCATGCTGGTATAAATGAGGAGTACCCAATGAGAATAAATTTCTACAGATTGCATTCAATTGTTTCAGAATTTCTAAGAAATGAACTTATTTTTCTTATTACTGTATTTCTCTGCAGCTGATGGGTCCTCAGCAGGCAGAGGACCTGTATACATAAACATTTCTCTGCAATCATATAGAAATCTGAATCATAAAATATGTCATGCATTCTATTCTACTGTGTCACAGCAATCACCAGCAGCTAAAATTGTTTGAACTTCCCAAAATATCAATTGATCTATTGATAAGTAAAACCATTGTTAAGCAGGCTTCATGCCCGGGGCCTGGTGTAGGGCTCAGTCTCACCACCCTGAGATTATGCCCCAAGCTAAAATCAAGAGTTTGTCACTTAACTGACTGAGCCACCCAGGTGCCCCAGAATGTTTTTAAAATGGCAGTAGGAATGAACTTTTCAGTTCCTTTCACAATAGAAATGGTTGCATTTAATATATTTTCATAGATCCCTAGTTTCATATAACATGTACATTCATTAGCATTATATTGTTCATCTACTGTCAGTAGATATTCTATTAAATACTTCGAAGAATCCAGAGACTTAGCAGACATAACCCTATTTGAGTGCCCTTGGTTCTTGCTAAATCAAACTGTAAAAGAAATTCTCAGGAGGAAAAAAAAAATTATAACATTAATGTTAAAATATAATCAAAGATTAAATATCTGATGGGTATGTCTGGAATTATACCCAGAAGAAAGCAACTTGAGATTCATACCACTAAAATTAAACAATTGAGGGGCGCCTGGGTGGCTCAGTTGTTAAGCGTCTGCCTTCGACTCAGGGCGTGATCCCAGGGTCCTGGGTTCAAGCCCCACATCAGGCTCCTCCGTTGGGAGCCTGCTTCTTCCTCTCCCACTCCCCCTGCCTGTGTTCTCTCTCTCGCTGGCTGTCTCTCTCTGTCAATTAAATAAATAAAATCTTTAAAAAAATAAATTAAATTAAATAATTGAGTAACTATCATTTCTGCCATTCTACAAATATTTGATGATTTGTTACCATATACTTGGTAAAGAGTAAATATTAAGAAAGATATGAACAACAGCTACATTAGAGATTAACAGGTAGGACAGGGAAGGGGATTTCTAGGGAGGGCAATGGGAGAAGTCTCTCTGAGAAGGTATTTGCCCTGAGACTTAACAGATGAGAAGGAGCTATGAGGGAGTTGGGAAAGAAAAAGAGAAAGACCAGTGTAGTCTGGAGATGTGCATCAGGGGAGACTAATACAGAACTTCCTCAATGCCAAACTGCTTTTGGTCCCTACCATGCACCATGCGTATTTGCCTCAATGAATGAAATAAATTTTCCCTTCATTTAGCATTTCTTTTATTCATCCTTTTATTCCAAGTTCAAATGCCCCTTCCTCCAGGTAGACCTCGCCACTTCTCTCAGGCTTCTCTCAGGTTTCAGTGTCATTCCTTTTTCCCTGTGACCTATAAGATTGTGTCCTTTAGTTAACTATGAGTGATTTAAGAGCAGGAATGTGCTTCCAGTGGATTTGTACCCCAGGAGCCTAGCAGAGCACAATGACTATGGCAGATATTCCAGCTGCCATCCAATATCCATTCTTTAATTTACTCACCAACAATATGCTAGATATTCTCCCCCCTTTTCCCTACAGGTTGAATCCCATTTTGTCCTGAACAGCAATTACAGTCTTAACGTTTTTATTTTAAATTAAAAAAAATACTGAGCTAAATCCCCCAGTCCCTCTTGCACTAGATGACAACATTCTGACATAACATATTAACAGAAGACTGCTGGGAATTTGGGGAAGTTTTGCTTTCCTGATATTTGTTACAGCCTTTCTTCTTTATGACTTCCTTCTCTTATCCTAGAATACATACATGAGCCTGGGTTGTAAGAGAGAAACCATACACTCAAGATGAGAAAGGAGAAATCAAGGAGTCTGAGTCCTTGGTTATTTCCTGGTTAAGCCACATAAGACCCAGTCTTTTCCACATGAGAAAAATAGCCCCCAGCAATTATAGATGGGTTTCTGTTATATGCAGCTGAATGCAAGCCTATCTGATAAAGTGTCTGAAAGCATGCAGACCATGGACAGGTGGCTTTTAGTCACACTCTGGCTTTACAACTTAGCCAAATAAACTTCGACAAGCTATGAGCTCCTCTAAGCCTCAGATTCTTCATCTGTAAGTAAGGACAATTTTAACAGCTAGTTTAAAACGTTGGTGTAAGAACTGAGTGAGATGATGTCAGGCAAGTCTTGAGCACATCAGCAAATAATAAATACTTAATAAAGGTTAGCTATTATTGTTATATTCAGTAGATGCTTATGCAAAGAACAGATGAAAAAGCAAATTCTTTATTTCAGATTGTTGAATGAAGTTATCACCTTTGGGAAAGAAATTAAAGAAATACATGACCACAGGAACTCCCAAATCAACAGAGGCTTACATGAGTGTTACCGATTTTTCCCAATATCTTTTTGTTTTAATAATCTTGTTTCTAGAGCAGGGTTGGGTTTTTACAGGAAAAAAAAAATGCCAAGACACTAGAGAGAGTTCCCATACGCCCTGCACCCAGTTTCCTCTGTCATAAATGTCTAACATGAGTGTGGTACATTGTTACACTTAATGAACCAATATTGATCCATTATTAACTAAAGTTAATAGTTCATTCAAATTTTCTTCATGTTTACCTAACTTCCTTTTTCTGTTTCAGGATCCCAACCAGGGTAATACATGACATTTAGTCATTATGTCTCAAGACTCCTCTTGGCTATGACAGTTTCTCAGTCTTTCCTTGCTGTCGATGACCTGGACAGTTTTGAGGAGTACTAGTCAGGTATTTTGTAAAATGTTTCTCAACTGGAACTTTTCCGATGTTTTTCTCATGCTTAGACTGGGGTAATATGTTTTTCAGAAGAAAACCACAGAGGTAAAGTGCCATTTCTATCGTGTCATATCAACAGCACATGTTATCATGTGACTTATCACTGCTGATGTTGACCTTCATCACCTGGATGAGGTAATGTCTGTCAGGTGTGCCCACTGCAAAGTTACTTTTCCCCCTCCCTTCACATACCGTGCTCCCTGGAAGGAAGTCACTATGCACAGCCACACTTAAGGAATGAGGGTAGGTTTAACCATCATGAATTGCCCAAAGAGGTGGGCAACTTGAGTTTATTATGTTTATGATGATTTTTTTATGATGATTATAATCACTAAAGTTCCAGATTCCTTTCATTAAAACTATGGGAGAAAAGTGAAGAACCAAGAAAGGAGAAAGTGGATAGTCAATAAGTGTTGTTGACTGACTATCAATAATTCAGTAACTGGTTGGTTCACCAAAGAATTTCAGAACAAATAACGGTTGGGAATTTTTGTTTAAGCACTCCCAAAGATTACCTCATAAGAGTTAGAAACAGTCACTGTATTTGAATCAAGAGCATCCTAGCACCCAGTGATTTCTAATGCAGCAAATTAGGACTTTGGTCTCTTCCATTAGACACATATGTTCAAATCCAAGGTCCTCCTCTTTGCAGCTCAGTGTCCCATCTCTAGTAAACAGTAACATCTACCCCATAGGAGAGCAGTGACGAATGAACATGCAAAAACTTGGAAAGCTTTCAGCATACTTCTCAGCACCCAGGAATTGCTATAAAACACTCAGTTTTCACCATTTTTGCACATTTTACAATATTTTTGGACTCTTTATTTCAAAAATTAAAATTCAAAATGTTCAGGAGGAGGGGATAATATCTTAAGCATATGCAGTTTTTGAAATGCAGTTAATTAGAAGTGAAAATACATTTTAAAGAATGACAAATATCTTAAAAGCAAGTATTCTTTTTTTTTTCCCCTATTGGAACAGCTTATTTTGACTGAGTCTAGCTGACATAATTTAGGTCTGAACTCTTTCTTTTCTAACTACTTTTCCTCAAGCTATTTTATCCGCCCCCGCCCCCTCCCCCCGCCATGTACAGAACTTTCCTAATAGACTGTTGGTGACTAAGACCTTTACATATGACAGAGCCAGTATATTCACAGGTACCCTCTCTGTTCATTCCAAGTGCCACTTTTCCCACTTTGTTCCTTTGTGCCTAAAATATTCTAAATTTAATTGCCTGAGAGCTACCCTCAAATCGTAGATATGTTACGGAAGACTGTACTTGTCTAACTTTTCCCATTAGGAGCGCTATAAAAATCGAGCAAGCTAAAGATTTCTTTCTTCTAAAAACAACATGCTCACGTAGTCAGATAGGTGTTTAATATTTAAATATCAAACCTTAAGTATTAAATATCAAACCCTCCCAGTTACAATTTCAACTTTGGGTTCAGCCTCACCATGACTCATGAAAAGTTGTAACTCTCTGAACCAAGATTCAGTTACCAGGCTTCTTAAAGAATTCTACCAACAGATGGTAAGAAAAATAGGTCATTGTTTCTGACTGAGTACTAGTTGGAAGACCCAGAGGGAAAATTTGACTAGAATTAATGTCTTTTCCAAGAATCCTGTAGCCAGCTGGAGATAGAGCTGACACATCAGAACACAGGCATCTCAACGTGAAAGGCCTCCTCCTGAGGCCTCACCCAACAAAACCTTTTATGGATATACAGTGAGCCAAAGGAGAGTATTTACTGCTTCATGTCTGGGTTATAATCCTTTCAGTGATTATCAAATAGAGAAACTAAAGAAAATAGGGTATCAAGAGGTCATCTCTTCCTATTTGCAGTCTTTTCATTTTGCCTCTCCGCCACCAGCCAAGGGACACTAAGATTCACTAATATTATGGCGGTCCCAAAATGTATGACAAGGAAAGAAACTATGAAGCAGGCCTGACCTCCTGTGTTTTGACCACCACACACATCTTTCTGTACCCAGAGGAGAGCTTTAAGGTGCACCCCAGCCCCTAACAGAAGTTATAATGTGACATCTCTAAGCCTAACTTCATTTGAAAACAAAATATACAAGAATCGACTAGCTCATTTTGTGGGTTAAAAGCTGTCCAACCTTATAATTATTGTCACCAACGCAATTAAAAGCATAGGAAAATCTAAAATGTGAGGAGAATATTGGTGTGCAGGAAGTTTTGGCATTTGTTATTTTTATGTAATGGGGAAGAATTTTTTAGGTTATGCTTCACAAAAAAAAAGCTTCCCTCTTCCCAACACAAAGCCCGCATTTGTAAACTCCTTCAGTCGCTGAAACACAATTCACTCTCACAGACACAGCACACCCAAATACATACCTTGCACCCCCACACACCTGCAGTTCTTAAGAGAAGACCTATATATTCCATCTGTGCAATAAGAACTTGGGCTAATTTTCAGAATATATTAGAAACATGTAAACCTACTTTTAAAAGGTAATTCATGAAGACTCCATGGAAAATCTGAACTTTGAACAAATGCAGTAAGAAGTCCTGAGAATCTTTTGCAATGTTTATTAAAAGCCTTCCCCAGGGAAACACCCAGCACATGGGGGGGCAGGAATGTTAGGGGATATAGAAAAGTGGAGTAAGCAATGCCAGACTGATGGTGGAAAAGGAGAATACAGGCCAAATCAGGGATATTTCTTCCTTTGATTAGTCCTGGCTATGGGTCTCACAGATATTTTTTAAGAAGTTACTAGGAGTTAAGACATGATCTATGTCGAATATTTTTTTTATAAATTATTGCATGGGTTTTATACGATAAATAACAAAGTCCTATTGAAGGTAGAGAAAGAAGTCAGGTAACTCCAATCATTTTCATCAAGATTTTACTGGTCGAAAAAGATTTTTGTTGCAGCTTATACCTATGTTAAGATTACACACACATCAGAGTAAACAAGATATTACTACCCATCTTTCTAGCCACAAAGATAACTGGGCTTAGCTGGGCAATTTAATAGATATGGCAGCAACCTGAACTGTTATGTTTCATGTTTCATTTCCCAGGCATGAGTAGGCCAAATGAGGAAATAGAATAGAATTTGCATGGTCAGAGCCACTACCGACAGATCTGGCTTTTACAGCCCTTTATGTGGGCAGGCGAATGTGAAAGAGAAGTATAGACAGTTTTCACTTGGCACAGCCGACTCCCAGAAACCCAGGCGAGTTTCTCCACCAGAGGCAGTGCGGACAGGAGGGGGCATTGCAGCTCTGTAGAATACGGTATGGATTGTTTTGTGTTTGTTTTTGGTTTTGTTTTTAATTTAGAGGTACTGAACTATCACCAACTGCAAATTTGAGAAGGTCTGTAGTTTAACTCCAGCCATAACAAAAATATGAAACTCTACACGCTATCGAATGAAGTTAGTGAAAGCAAAAGTGATTCAAGAGCTATAGTCAAGAAACCTTTTCTTAAAGGATTTAAGATCACAGCCAACAGACCTTTGGTGACTTAAATGTGGGAGTATACAAACCCCACCCTTTCCGTGTACTTGGTACCACTGTTAACACCTCCTCTGAAAAGAAAAGGCAAGGTTTCTGCTTCAGGCAATTTGAAACCACAATGATTTCATTTTATTCTTTTTGGATATTATTCATTGGGGTGAGAGTCACAGGCAAGGAGAACAAGAGTAAAATATCCTGAGACAAGCAGTTTCAATGATGTGGTTCCAACAATGAACATTCCAGAGATCTCGTGGCAAGTCCTATTACTGTGATACTTCCTGCCCAGTAAGAAGTTCGGAAAGTCAATATATGCACCCAGACTATTGGCTGTGAAACTCAACGAACGTTCCTCGATCTTTTTCCGACCCTCTGTTGAGCAGTTTAATCAAATGTATCAGAACAGACAGCTGTGGTTCCCTCTTCATTCTGAAAATAATAAGCCCAAGAGTCTGTGAGCTTCTCCCACAGACTAGACACCTCCTCCGTGGACAGGCATCTCCTTCCAGCTGCTTTTAACAATTTGAAATTGACTGGACCTGCAGCCTTTGAAGGATAATAGCCCCTCTTAATATTTTGAGAGGTGCACAACTTGAAATGGCTCCTGGTATTTCATTTCAGTGTCTCACACAGCTCTTCATTTAACCATCCAGGAAACATAAACAGGACACTGTTTCACACTCCTGAGAGCCTGTAATGTTCACATGTTTGCATGACACTCGCTGAGTAGCCTAATTAATTATCTGTGGGCAGCAGATTACACGTGGTCACGTTAATTGGTTAAGTATGCATTGTCTTTATCTATATACATGTGATATTTTGGAGGTGGTGGTGAAGGTAGTTGCCTTGCTCTTTAATGTTTGACTATGTAGTGTTTATGTTTTATTTGACTGCTAAAATTTCACAATTCCACAAGCAAGAGTAAACATAAAATGTGGTACCTGAAGAACAATTTAAATCAAATCATGCCCTGATTGTAACAAATTTCCGAAAGGCAAATACTATCAGCCCAGAATTATTCAAAGGCAATATCAGGATCCATGTTCATCATTCAGACTTCTGAAATCATTAGTTGTTCTTACGTGGCTACCTGCCAAAGAATATTTTTTGTTCATTACAAATTTTTTTGAAAGGTTTCCTAAGCACCGCCTATGAACTGAGAATATTTAATATGGGGTTTCACTTCATGATGTGTCACTATGGTGCCCAGTCTGCTGTCTCTCTTACTATATTGTATTTATTTCTGATTGCATCTCAAAATCTACCTGCTTAATGTTTTTCAAGCCACCCCAAATAGATTCTTTAATATTAGAGTCCACAGAAGGGAACCCATTAAATCTTTTGGGTGCATGCACAAAGAAACAAGCAAAATACCATCAACTCTCCCCCTACCCCCAGATCTTTGATCATAATTTTATAATACGGGCATATGTGCTTCAGACAACAGGAGCCCTGAGAAAGAAAAGGCTTTGTAGAATGCACCCTGATTCTGATAATCAGACGAAAGAGAAAGACCACAACAACACTAGCATAAATGACTCTGGTGAGAATTATGAAAACCCTTTAAAAAAAAAAAAACCTTCCTCCAATTGCACATGCATTTCTGACTTTTTAGAAAGGTTAGAGCTATATGAGATCTGGAATCAAAACCTGATGTGACCTACATAAAAGAAACGCTGATTCCCTAATTAAACCAAGCTGTGGCTACAGGCTCTGTAAAGAGCTGCCAAAAAATCATCCAATCAATCTTTCGACTATCCTCCAGGAATGTGGAAAGGAGGGTGGAGAGGCAAAAGAGGGCTGTGAGGATGCGGAGGCCAGGGGAATGTTCTCCTTCCTATATTCGCTCCACGCTGAGGGTCCTGCATTTGCAGCATGTAAGGAGGATGGAAAAGCTCACATGGAGGTGGGGGCTGGGAAGCAAGGGGACCAGCAGGGGTTGAGGAGAAAAACAGACTAAATGTTTTAACAGCTGCCCCCTTTTTTTTTTTCTTCACCTATTTTGCCCAAGGATCTGATTTCCTTCTGAAGGGGTGGGCTTTCTATGGGCCAAGGGCTCTGCTCAGCAGGGCCTGTTTACTCTGAGAAGCAGAATCTTGCTTTTGAGGAGACGGATGGGGTGGTGAGAAGAAAATGGAATATTTTACAGAGTTCATATTAAAGCAAAACCAGCCAGAGAAAATGCAGTTCATTTGAATTTTAAGCAGAGACTGGCAACAAATGAAGAAAAAAAAAATCTCACATGTTTCCTCTTGAATTTTTGACAAGAAAATTGTTCTTCAGGAAAGATGGAATGTCATTCCCATGTAACTTCCTTTTTCACTGCAGTTCCTTGATGATGCAGAAGGCATGTTAATTGAGAAAGATTAGACAAATAATTCAGCCGCTAAAATTGGAGACAAATAACTTGCAGAGAAGCAATAAAACAAATGGCAAGGGTGCTCCTGTAAGCCAAACATTTGGAGCTGCCAATATCAGATAAAGGGCAAATTCTATGTGAAAAGAGCAGTTATTTATTTTCTTTGCTGAAACTTCTTTATTCTGGTATTTGGGTTTTGCTATAGAGTATTTCACTGCACAGAACAAGAAAGAGGTTGCCTCTTTCTCTGACTTACGCACAACAGTCATACCAGGTAAGCAGGTATAAGCTTCGGGAACATATATGTTCGCTTATTCCATGAGAAACATAAATTCTCCTTTTCAGGAATTTGAACAACCAAATGCAAATCTTAATTGCAGTCAGTTCTCAATTTCAAGCAAATTCTGGAAGGCCAGAAAAAAGTCACCCCAAACCACAGCTACTTGTCCAATTTTATTTCAATTTGTGTTCTAACATGCCTTTCTAAACCACCCCAGCTCATCCCCATTAAGCCCAGGTCAGGCTGCTGCATTTCTTACCGCTCACACTCACACCTCCTCTCTTCTCCATTTACCCCCTCACCCCTCTCCTCTTCAGTTTCTAAGTCCTATCCCATCTACCATTCCCAATCTCTGCTCACTTCTGCAAAGAAGATTTCCCTTCATCATCGCCTTCCCACTACTGGTTCCAAAACACTGTGTCCATTATATTCTGTGTCACACACATTTATGCTTGATTTCTCTCCCTCTTGAATTGCCCATACTTGGTTTCATACATTCTCTTTCCTCAACTACATTGCAAATACCTTGTGGAAAAGAGTAATGCCTTATATTTCCCTCTGAAAAACTGATTAGTCCTTTAGTATGGTGTTAAATTTTCCAGTTTCTCAGAGACTGTTAACAATTTTAATACTGAAATTTCCATGTCCCAGGAAACCAACATCTCAGTCTCTGGCAAACCAGGTTGGCTGATTACCCTATCAGTTAAGTATAAATTAAAAATACAAAAGATATTTGTGATTGAGTGTGGAAACACTGAATAATTAAAATGTTTTCATTAAATGGAAAAACCAAAGGTGGTCATTAAGTGAATTAAAATAAAGCAGAGAAATATACTGAATGTATAGTATACAATATTTTCATAGATCTGTTGCATATGAATATATAAACAAGAGGAAGGGAAAGATATGATTAATACAAGCTATAAAGGCAGATGCAGTGTTGGTTTGTGTTAAGCTCAGAATTCAGTCCTCCCCCTTATTTATTCTGTATCTTTACTGCCAATAGGATAAGTGAGAAAGAAGAGAATATTGTACCACAGGCTTCCATAAGTCACAATAAACATGACTAAAGTTTCTGCAATTAGCCTAAAATGAGTAATCCTCTTGAGTCAAGAGCACTTTAGCCTGCATCTCAATGTTTTGCCTTTTTCCTTTTGCTGCTTAACCTTAGTATTTTTGAGTGTTGCGTTGCTCTGAGCTTGCTGGCCATACTTTAGTCCCCAGTGTCTATTAAGGGTTTTTATAACAGCTCCCAAAACATGAGAATTTGTATGCATGGTATTACTCCAGGAAGTTACTTAAGCTTAGCGTACTTGATTAATTTTCCAGTTATATACGATCAATAAGAATAGTATCACCGTCTTGTATATGTCTGTGTGTTATAGTTTTAGCAATGTAATGAAATTATTAAATAATTAATACATTCAGTAAACTTTGTGAGTGTTTCTTTTTCAAGAAATCCTGCTAAGCCCTCAGGAACATGTGGTGGAGAGGAGTAGGTACAGACAAAGAGAAGAAAGGCTTATAATCAGGTGGAGGCAATAGACGCAGAACACTGACATGGAACGGAACCCAAGGCAGAATGGAAAGATCGCTGCAAAGCAGTGACAAGGGTCACTGAGTAGGAGGTTGGAGATTAATTTTTTTTTAAGATTTATTTGTTTATTTATTTGAGAGAGAGCGCACGCATGAGAGCATGAGTGGGGGGGCAGAGGAAGAGGAAGAATCTCAAGCAGACTCCCCACTGAGCATGGAGCCCAACGCAGGGCTCAGTCTCACGACCCCGAGATCATGACCTAAGCCAAAACCAAGAACTGGATGCTTAGCCGACTGAACCACCCAGGTGTCCCAGAGATTAATTTTGAGTAGCAGTCTTGGGGGGAAGTAGAAGGGCTGGTTAGACACTAAGAAAAAGGCATTTGTGGCAAAGAGAACCACACGAGTATACAGATGAATAAAAACATAGGCACAAGGTAAGAGAAGACATATGCATCCAGTGATAGCAGACAAGGAAGGGAGATGAGGCTGTGTGAAAGACAGAGGGACAGTGCTGTGAGAGATGAAGTTGGAAAGGTAGGTCAGTTAGGTCTAGAATCAGGGTGCCAGAGGAGGTGACTAATGTTAATTGAGCTTTCACTGGGGAGGAGACACTATACTAGGTAATGTGCAGAAGTTATTTCATTTAATGTTTATTGAACCCTAAGGTAATTATCTTTATCCTCATTTAACAGATAATGAAACAGGCTTAGAGTAGAAAAATAATGTACCCACATTCACACAACTAAAAGCCAAAACACCATAAAGCCAGTACCCAAACCCAGAGCTGTGTGCTTTAAAGTCACGTAAATTGAACTCCTTCCATTTGCCCCACATGATTTGGATTTTATTGGAAATGCAGGGAGTTTTTTAAAGGTTTATAAATAAAGGAATGAAAGAGAGTTATTTGGATTCATTGCATGGGAAGCATTGGCAGGTACACGGACTAGAGAAAGAAGCAGAGCGTAATGAAGATTAGAAGCAAGCTAGTGACTGAAAAAAGCAAAACATCGGAGAGATCTGTCAGAGGCGGCCCCTACAAGGCTAACCCTATTGGGTTTACTGGGCAAAGTCATGAATGATTCCAAAAAACAGGGCCTGTAAGAATGTTGGTGCCATCTGTTACATAGTGTGTCTGTCTTACAAGGGTAGGGAAAATGGGTGTTAACCTTTCTCCTTGACAAATCTGTAGATGTTTTAAGTACACAAAATATTATTAGGAAAATCATTTTATTTCTGTTAAACCCACGAGCGTGGCCTTTCGATTAAGAGTCAGATGAGCCGTTATTTTGTGCAAGATTTGTTAGAATCCAAGTAAGTCTCATCCACACTGAACAGTACTTTGTGTACTTTGTGTTTTTACCATTTTTGATGATGGTTTTAATCCAGTCTGCAACTCTGCAGCTAATGAAATGCCTGGGCTACATAAAGGAGGGTAAAGTCTCTGGCAATGGATTCAGGAGCCCATTGTTATTCAAAAACCAAAAATGTAGTATGGCTTCTTACCTATTTTGAAGGAAAAATTGAGAAAAAATGATGCTTGGTCTTGCCAAAGGGAGATAGAAGAGCAATCCGCAATAGAAGAATCTAAGTGCTATACATTTTTCTGCATGTCGGAAGGACGGAACTAAAAGAACAACAGAACCAAAATAAAAATGAATAAACTAAATTTAAATGTTGGAAAAAGTGTCTTAACTTTGGGAACTCTTTATCCTTTAGTAGAAATCTGTCGGGGTACTTTCAGCCACCGTCACACTAGGGTTTTAAATAGATTGGATAAATCAGTAGAGATAATCATAGTACAATATTCCATCTGACAAAGAGCAGATGGCTGGAGTGGTCTCTGGTGGGTGCCTGCTCTTCTCTATTACTATGCAATGTTTACATATAGAAATAACGGTCTTCTCCAAGCCTAGTAATAATGATGAGCATGATAATAACACTAATTTTTTAAACACCAATTATATGCTGGCCACTGTACTCGCTATATCATATACATTTTCTCATTTTATCTTTAAAATGATCCTCTGATGAAGGCACACCATCTCCATTTTACAAGGTAAGAACGTAAGTTTAGGAAGCTGCAAAAACTCCCCCAATGTCACATAGCACAAAAAGTGACATATCTGCAATTCAAACACAAGCCGATCAGACTCTAAAACCAGGGGTCCTTCCTCTAGGCCAGCAACTCTCAGCCCCAGCTGCACGTTAGAATCCCCGGGGGAGCTTTCACACAATTTTCAGAGCCCAAGTCTCACTCCCCGAGATTCTGATTTAATTGGTTTGGGGTGGACCCAAGAATAGTATTTTTAAAAATTTCCCCAGGTAATTATAATGGACAATAAGTGCCGACAATCACAGTACCACACCAAATACTACCACCAAAAGTGATATGAATTGCTGGGAAAATAAATCGAAGGGGGAAAAAACAACATTTTGTCCACCTATTTCATCCTCCCCACCACCCACCACACACTTCATTTTCAGAATACTGCTCTCAATGAAAAAATTTTAGCTTTTCAGTTTAGATTGAATAGGTAGACTAAAAGATCACAGATAATATTCAATCTAAATCTTGGTCCCCAAAATGAGGATCGGGGTATTAGGCATTAGTTCTTCACTGGCAAAACTTCTTCAGGATTTTCTGATACAGAATCCTAGGACACGTTTCTTCTGCATAGGAAAAGCACGTCAGGTAGTGACTACATATCATTTCTGAAATCTTGGCCCCCAAAGGAGGTCTTACATATGTCTGAATCACCTCTCAGGCTTACATGCGAAACAATGGACAAAGGGCTGATGTAGTAAAGGAGAATGACCAAGAGGATGAGACTACAGGTGGGTCAGAAGGACAGTGGCAAGTGGCTGGGGGCAGGCCAGGACCCAAAGAGTTCTGGGAAGAATTGTCTTTGTATCTTCTGTCACCCGTGTTGTGGTGAACTTTTCTTCTGTTCTAGACAGAGAATAACTTACAATGGAGATGTCAGTTTTAGTGTTTATTTTTTTTAAGATTTTATTTATTTATTTGACAGAGCGTGCACAGCAAGAGAGCACAAGTGGGGGGAGGGTCAGAGAGAGAGGGAGAAGCAGGCTCCCCGCAGGGAGCCCGATGTGGGGCTCAATCCCAGGACCCTGAGATCATGACCTAAGCCGAAAGCAGATGCTTAACCCACTGAGCCACCCAAGCGCCCCTAGTGCTTATTTTAGAACTTTATTCCTTTCACATATTGGAGGCACTCAGGGTCCTTACCTACCTTGTTTTTTGCTTCCATCATTTTCTCCTCTCTCGTTCTCCTTTCGACCCAAACCACAAACATACCCTGTACAACGTGTGTATTTTCTGGAATATGAGACATGCCCAGGCACATGGAGACATTGAGAGACAGAGCTCTGAATGATTTCTTAATGCTTCACAATGGGTCTGGTTCTTTCTTCTACATGGGTGGCTCACCATCTGTCAGGTATGTGAAGGAGAAACTCCAAGATGGTGACCTTTCCTACAGACTTCTGACGGTCAGATAGGTGACAAAAAAAAGTGATGCATCCCAGAAATGTCTGAAGGTATGACTTTGTCTACTGACAGACACAGCTGGGGTTTCAGAGAACATGACAACCTTCCCCACCCCCACCCACCCACGGGGACTTTATCCAGAAGAGGGCCAGATATTTTAGTCATGTGGACTCAGACTTTATGTAGAATTGTTCCTCAGGAGAAAAGCATGAGCCAGAGATTAGGAATATGATGTTCGGAGACAGAGTCCTATACTTGAACTCAGGTTTGTAATTTATCTGCTAGACAGCCTTGAGAAATTTATTTAAATCCTCAAAGCCCCATTCTCCTCATCAGTAAAATGGACACATAACATACTTTAATGGTTTAATGCTTTAATGGGTTAGTATGAAGATTCAAAAAGATACGGTTACAAAGGAGGGCATGTATTGCATGGTGCACTGGGTGTTATATGCAAATAATGAATCATGGAACATTATATCAAAAACCAGGGATATACTGTATGGTGAATAACATAATATAATAAAAATATTATTATGAAAAAAAAAGATACGGTTATAAAACCTTTCACACAGTCCCTGTTCATTTGTGGGAAACACATGTATTGAAAGCCTAATGGAGCCAGGCATGATTGTAGGTGCTTAGGATTTAGCAGTGGATAAAACAAACAAAACTCCCTTCCCTTGTGGTGCTTACACTCTAGTAAAAGGAGACAGCAATAAACAAAGCAAAGAGATAAAAGGTACTTAAGGTTAAATAGAGAGTAAAATACATCCTATGTCTAACATATAGAAAGCTTTCAGTAAATATCAATGATAAAAAAATATCTCAATCTACCAACATACTTGTGAAGTAAAAATGGGAAGTATTTTTCACATAACACAATTCATTATAAAAGCTTAAGTAATAAAAACAGTAGGTATAAAGAAGTATTGCATCTGCTGAACTTTTAAAGAAACGATTGAGCCCAAACTCCAAGGTTCAGTAATGTTGAATCAGCTCTTCAACTGACATTGTAAAGAGGCACCATATGTGCAATCACACTGAGGCCATTCCCCAAAGCTTCTGTAACTCTTTGGAGTGAGGCCATGGGGAACCAATCCCTAGATCTAAGAGACTCCACCACCATTTCTGCTTCGGCTACATACAGATGTGAGCAGCTAACACAGTTGTATCGTGTTAAATGGTGTTCCCTGCATCCTCTTATAAAGACCTCCCACATTTCTGTGGCTTTGAAAGCTTTATCTCATCAGTGAGCATTACCTTGTCTCCGTCACCTCAATAAATGGATGAACACTGCACTGAACACTGCCCTAATCTTTTCCATGACTCTGAAAATTCTTTTTTGTAAATTCATAGTAAACAATATATTTTCCACTTAAAATCAATGTCACTGTTTCCATAAGCACGACTGTGTGAATGTAGCTGATTCCCTATGGAGTCAGAGAACACTGTTTATGAAAAGAAATGACCCCTAAGAAGCCATGGTTCAAGGCATCATGGAAACACAAGCTAGTCCCATACAAGCAAGCTGGGAACTTTCCTTCTCAGAAGGCCTCTACAGGAAACACTAAATCTGCTGCTGAATTTCAGCAGCTGCATCTGGCAGGCTGCAGCACGCATGGCCTTGCTGTTGCTGGCAGCACCGTTCACTTTCTGCCTGGCAGAGCCCTAAGGAGGATGCTAGCAGCCAAGCAGGTTTGAGCTATGAAACTATGAGTTCATGTTAAACATAGAATTTACATGAAATGAACCGAGTCACAGTAAATGGAAAGGATTTATCACCCGGGAAGGGACTGTGTGTCTTAGTTTTATTTTTGTCCAATATTAGCTCACTAAATGTTTATAGCTTAATTCTTTTCCCATGTACCATGCACCTACTCCCTCTCCCTCATTCCCACAATATTACACTATCTCAGCTCACCTATTTACTCCCTCTTTTTGGGGGCAGGCCATATCTCTGTATTTTTATCATTAAAACTAATCAGATCTGGGAGAGGTAGCCTAAGTGTGGTGATGAAAGGTGAGCATTTAAAGTCAGAAAAACTAGCACGACTCACCAAGTATGAGACTTTGGGCAAGTGATTTAAACTCTCTAAATCTCAATATCCTCATCTATAAAATGGGGATGATAATATTATTTGTCTCATACCTCTGTTGAGAGGAATATGAGATCATGCACAAAGCATTTAACATACTTCCTGGCACACAGGATGGATTTAAGACAGTCTGCTTTCTTTTTGAAGGATTCAATTGTGGATGATTATAAAGGGATCTCTTCATGTAGTTCTAAGTATGTGAATACATTTGGACATAGAAACAGTAGGGGTGTGTGTGTGTGGTGTGTGTGTGTGTGTGTGTGTGTGTGTGTGTATTGCATCTCCTGAACCTTATATATATATTTATCAAACTCAAAGCAGTTCTGAATACCTTTGTGTGTTGCTCACACATTGCATCTGAATCTCTCTTCATCTTCGTGAATATGAAATAGTGTTGTGTGTGCAGGTGTGGGTATGTAGGTGTAAGTGGACCTAACATAGAGTGGATATGATCCCAAAAGAGAGAGCCATTTTGTTCTTTTCTTCCAAGAGCCTCTTTGGATTTTTTGACCCTGATATTCTATAGGGACAATATTTGAAAATTCTCTTTACATCCTACATATCCCTTGACAAGTCCTTCTTTTGTTTTGCTTGTTAATTTCAGGAACAAATTCATCTTTGTGCCCAGTAAACCATCCTTTTATTTGAATCTGTCCACTGGTTATAGCTGGCTTTCCAAAAGGTCCAGGAGCAGTCAGCTGGTTCAGGAACAACCTCTTAAGCCAATGGAAGACTGGCTTTAATTATTTTGGATCATTATCAAAGTAGTCAATCACCAGGAATCTATAAAAGTCATTTGAAATATATGCTCCTGTCCCAAGCACACCTAATTTTTTTGTCCTGGATTGCAGGTTGAACAATTCGATCTAATTAAAAAATATTTACTTAGTACCTGCTTTGTTCAAAAAATATACTTCTTTAGGGGCACCTGGGTGGCAGAGCGGTTAAGCGTCTCCCTTCGGCTCAGAGCGTGATCCCGGCGTTATGGGATCGAGCCCCATGTCAGGCTCCTCCACTATGAGCCTGCTTATTCCTCTTCCACTCCCCCTGCTTGTGTTCCCTCTCTCACTGGCTGTCTCTATCTCTGTCAAATAAATAAATANTATTTACTTAGTACCTGCTTTGTTCAAAAAATATACTTCTTTAGTACTATGAAGATATAACAAAATTTATGGTTACAGAATGCTATGGCTAGAAGAGAGATCATTCTTTTAAATCTGTGTGAATACAAACTACTCCTCTAATAAATGATAGATAATGTAGTATTAAGAGGAGAAAAGTATTTTGTTGAATGACGAAAGTTAAAGTCTGGAGGTACACTGACCAGATATAGCTGANCTTCTTTAGTACTATGAGGATATAACAAAATTTATGGTTACAGAATGCTATGGCTAGAAGAGAGATCATCCTTTTAAATCTGTGTGAATACAAACTACTCCTCTAATAAATGATAGATAATGTAGTATTAAGAGGAGAAAAGTATTTTGTTGAATGACGAAACTTAAAGTCTGGAGGTACACTGACCAGATATAGCTGAATCCAGGTACCAAAATAATTATGCCCATTCTTGTCATTTACACACTCTCTCTCTCCTTCTCAATCTTTCTCTCGTTCTCTTTACAAACCCAAATTTCACAGCTCTTCTTTCTTTGGTTTGGATTTACTCTTAAGCAGATTTTCTCTACTTGGTGGGAAAGATGGTCCCTGGCAGCTTAATGCCTTCATGATTATTTCAGCTTATGTATTTTGAAAATTTAAAAAGGCTCATTTTCTCCTGGTTTCATATGGTTTACACACACACAGTGTTCTAACCTTGCTTAGTTTACTGTTCAGTCATGGACCAATCACCTTACATGGGGATTTGGAAAACTCTGGAGGTCCTGCAGTAAGGAAGCTGGTGACCACGTGACTGACAGTCCCTTTGGGATAGGTTGGGGGAGGGGCAAGTCCCTAATGAAAAGGATGCTGGGAAGACAAAAAGAGGGTATCTCACAATTCTTTTGTTTTATAGATAAGAATATTGAGTTAAGGGGCGCCTGGGTGGCACAGTCGTTAAGCGTCTGCCTTTGGCTCAGGACATGATCCTGGCGTTCTGGGATCGAGCCCCGCATCAGGCTCCTCCGCTATGAGCCTGCTTCTTCCTCTCCCAATCCCCCTGCTTGAGTTCCCTCTCTCTGGCTGTCTCTCTCTGTCAAATAAATAAATAAATAAATAAATAAATAAATCTATCTTTAAAAAAACAACAACAACAAAAAAAAGAATATTGAGTTAAGGCCTAAAGAGAATAAGTGACTCACCCATGAGTAAAGAGCTGCTGATAATCTAGGAGTAAAATTCAGGTTTATGACTCCATTACACTGTGCTCTCCCTAACAACAAAGAGAGACTAATACACACAGACTGAGACGCTGCACAGCACAGTGGTTAGTGCAGAAGTCAGGCACCCTGGTGCCATCCTGACTCTTACATCTTGCCAGTTCTGTGTCCTTAAAAAGATAATTAACCCTTCCATGCCTTAGTTTCCTCAGCTGCAAAATGGGAAGAATAGTGCCTATTTCACTGTGCTGTAGTGAGAAACAAAAGAATCAATAAATATAAACCATTTAAAACAATGCTTACAACATAAGTATCATACAAGTCTTAGTTCTTATTATTAAATACTTACTAAAAGCAAAATACCTTGCATATATGTTACGCCATGTAATCTTCATAAAAACTCAATAGCGGGGACATGATCATCCTCACTTGGTAGAAAAAAAGTGGGTTCCTGAGAGATTAAGCAACTTGCTCAAGATTATATAGTTAGGTAGGAGCCAGAGTCTGAACTTTCATCTGTCTGACAACAAAGCCTACATTTTTACATACTAAGTGATGTACAAGACAGGTTCAAAGAAAGTGCTATGAGTCTAAGGGAGATAGCAATCACATCCAACGAAAGTGTTAAGAAATAGATATAAACAAAGAAGCAACTGGCCCAGCCTCTGGAAGATTGCACTTCAATAATGCAATTTAACAAATATTTATTTGAGCACCTATCCTATCCAAATACAGCAGTAAACATAATTGATGATGGCTAGTTAACTTCAAATGTAAAAAAAAGAGTAATTGGTCAATTTAGACAAAAGGCTGTAGATGGAGAGCTAAAAGCAAAAGAAAGGGATATGGTGTAAGGGAAGTGATCTGGGATCATGGTCTACTTTGAGTTACAGGATGCTAGAGAAGTAAAGTGAAAAGAAGCTGAGAAATAACTAGATACTGTAATACTGTGCAGTTACATGAAATGAGGTGCTAAAGAGAGACTCCAATGCAATAAACCCCAGAGGGTGGTGACTGAGAAAAATGGAAGAAGGAGCACAATAATGGCAAAATACACATACACACACACGTGCACGCATGCATGCATGTGTACACACACACACACACACACAGAGGAAAAATCTCTCTCTACCCTGATAATTGGAGTGATATGAGTTGACCAGCTTATTGAATGATTAGCCTGTTTAATAAGAAGGAAAAAATTAACGTTTGGTTTTTTTTTTTTTGGTAATGTTGAAAGCTTTTCCCAAAACAATTCTCTTTTGATGCCATTTCCATTTCTAGGAAAATATCTTTCCTTAATTTCTTCACTGTATTTAGTTTGCCGTTCTCATGGACAAGAGTTTGAACTATTCCTAAAATATTTGCAATATCTATTTATAATGTTTTTGTCATGAATAAGAATGAGTAAGTTCTTGCAGGAAAAAGGTGACAATTTTAAATGTATTCTCCTATGGATTAAAGGTTACAACAAATAAAAAAATAAAAAATACAGGTTGCTCGGTCTTGTGACTGTACAGAAGAGAAAACAGATGTTGTCATGGTAAATGAGGATTTTAGCTAAAGTGTATTTTCTTAATCCAAAGGTTGAATTCCAGATTATTACTATATGCAGTGAAGACACACTATGGCCACAGAAGAAGACTTTATCAAAGACCAAAGTGTGTGTGTTTAAAGATGGGAAATATTCAAGGGAGGAGAGATGTGGGGTTGTCCAAGTTGAATTTTTAAACTAATATGTTGAGCATATGTCTTATTTAATCAATAGTCAGTTTTCATAGTCAGTAACAACATAGGTCTAGATATGAGAATGTGATGCATCCGTGCCCTTAGTTTCACTGAATTTGTGACATTTCATTAAAATACTTAATCCAGAACAATTCCAGGTCATTTTGCAAATGAGACAAACTCAAACTCACAAAGATTAAATGACTCACTTCAGGTCACATAACTGGCAAGTGGCAGAGTCCACACCAAGACCCAGTTTCTCTGACACCCTGCTGCCCCATGCAGCTGTCCAATTTTATCAGCAAACACTCATTTTTCACATCAAGTACTTAAATGTTTTTACGTATTTAACATTAATACAAAGATAATTTGTATTAACATTAATACAAAGACTGAAAGAAAGATCTAAATAGCTGCTACTTGAAGCAGTCTGTCTTTGAACTGTTTATTACCAGCACTCCAGGAATAATCAAGAAAGTCTTGCTATATAATAAGCATCAGGTGAATTAAACAGTGTACTTAGCAACTTGGCTGATTGACATTCTGGCTCCAACCCCTTATCTCATCCTGAATTACAACAAACAGTTCTAGGACCCATATGGGTCCTTAAACCCATGTTGAGTGACAACTGATATAGTAAATTCTCATAGAGTTAACCTGGAAATCTGGGTACACTAAAGCTTTTGCAATATGGACAAGAAGAAAAATACCCAAATAACCACTAAAAAAACCACTCCAAAAATCTGGGTTGCAAGGACTGACATTCACCTTATCAATGAACTGATTTTTCCTTTTGTGTTGAAGAAGCACACATACTCCCTAGGAATAAGGTTAATCTTGTTTCTCTTCTGCACACGAGGGCTCATTCCCTACCAGCTTCCTCTTCTCTGCCACTACCGCACACCTTTCATACATGTACACCAATAGCCAGGGGATCAAGAGAAAAAGGAAGCAATTTTGCCTCAGCCAGGTGTCACCTACAATTTTGAGGTTAGCTTGCAAAAGGAAGTAGGGGAGAAGGATTCATGCCAAATAAAAAAAATTCTGCTTGAGGATTTTATTCTCCCTAGTCTTGAGAAAGTTCCTGTATAATAAACAGAGAAAGTACCAAGGTCACCCAGCCCTATAATTGCCATTGAGCAGAGTAGGTAAAGCACAGGAAGCAAAGATATATAAGATAAGGAATATTTACAGCTGATTACAAACAGAATTTATCCTTTGTCTACCTAATGCCAGGACATTCTATCAGTTCCTTTCAAGACCAAAACAAGCACAATTTAAACACCTAGTTGAATTCTTCCCAAAGTATACTCTTAAATTATATGTGCTTATGCNATATGTGCTTATGTTAAAAATTCTTTGGGGATTCTATGAAAACTTTGGATCCACGTAAACCATGGCACACTTTTTCAAGGAATGTTTTAGGAATTCCTAAAAAGTACATTTTGATACAATGTAAAATCAAATATGTCTTCCCCCAAATGACGCAGAAAGCTTTTTTCAGTTATTGCCCAGTTGCCATTCATATATTCCTAAGACAAGTTCTGAAGATTAAATCTTACCTCCTTGGAACACGTACTTTTACAAGCTAATAAAAAAGGCTACAAAATTTGGAAGCCCCAATCACAAAAGAAACAAGAACACTTAAGGAAGGGATGGTGGATAAGGCCACCTCTGTTTGTGATAAACTAACATAGACGGCTGAATTTGAATTACTATCAAACTGCTAATACATCACTGACCAAAAAATATTTCTAAGAGATAATCATAATTTAAAGATTTGCTTTATATAGCAATTTATTCAGAACTATTAATTATTAGATTGAAAATCAGTGAGACCTGTACAAAAATCTTACTTGTCTTTGTTCCGATATCAGGATTAATTTCTAACAGGTCTATTTATAATATTTTAATCAAGAATGTACATTTAGTAATGAAATGGTATTATTTCTTTTGCCAACACTTCAGAGTTCAATACATATAAGTTCTGGTATTATTCACAATAGAAAAAGAAAAGTGGAATGTAGTTGAGTGAATTATGGTAATATACTCGATGGCGTATTATACAGGTATAAGATTATGCTTAATGAGGAAGAATGTGAAAAACTTCATAAATACTATTAATTTAAAAAGATATGAACTTGTATATGTACTACATTAAAATATCATGAATGCTAAATGTTTACATAGGTTGATGAGATTTTGGTTATTTTTTATTTTCCTTTTTATGTAGTTTATAAATAATTATAAATGTATTATATACATTGTAGAATATAAATGTAGTTTATAAATAATTATAAAGGGTAATGTAAATTGAAAGATAATATATATTACCTTTACAAATGGATTAATTAACAAAATTGACTTAAGTATATTTTAACCTAACTTTTTCTCAATAAAATGGAATAGCAATTTGAAAATAAATATGTTTGGCTTAGGTACATTTTCTAATGAAGCTGTGTTATATTGAAATTTAGTGGCTGTTTTATGGCCAACATCAGCATACAAAGTTTCTATGAAAAATGGAAGATGAGCACTTTTTAATAATAGTGGTTCCAGTTCTAGAATAATGTTTAAATTATTCCATTGAGACTAGCATGTTCTTTATTCACCTTCACTCGGCCAACATACACAAGCTGAATAATAAAAACCCCACCCAAACTGCCCCATAGTTAATATATATACTTCAAATTTACCTACTGAGGACCACAAAAATCATCAATTTTTACATCTCTCTATGTAAGCCTCAGTCTATTTTCCTAAGCATGCTTGTTAAACTGGAAAAGAGCAAGCAGAGCTACCAAATATTCATTCCAGAAAACAAAGCCCATGAAGAGTGTAATTATTTTGTTCTTTCTTTAAATCTCCTTGCCAAGAATCCAAACTGGATTAAGTATTCAACACCAAGAGATTAAAGATGTATATCCCTGTAGCTACCACTGCACACATCTTCACATAATCACTAGGATTAACTTTCCGAGGAAGTAGATCAAAGCTTTATTTCCTTGTGGGTATCCGATAATAAAAGCCAAAGCTAAATCAAACTCTCATCACTTTTGCATCTATCCTTAAGCTACTGGTTCAAGAATAACCAGAATATGCAAAAGATAAGGTCTGTGAGAAGAAAACAGTTTTTCACATTTAACAGTGCTAACGCTAGACAGACAACAAAAAACAAACAGAAAATCATTTGAAAGTTTTCGGAGCATAATAATATTACTACTAGTAACAATAATGCATAAATAATGAGTCTGAAAAAGGTAAAGGAACATGAAATAATATCATAATATATATATCAATATAAACCACAAAAAATCAGTCCCGCTATTGCATATCAATTCTTGGCAATAAATTACGATGAATCTTTGCAATCAGTATCTAACTTTGCAGAAAGTTTGTTGTAAACTAGACGATGTGGTATATTTTTAGTTCCAGCCCAAGTTAAGAAAACCAGCTAAAGAATAACTTGGATATTATGCAAGTACAAATCAATTGACTTATTGTGCTCATTAGTAAAAACCTTGAATATCTTTAAATATATATTTCTTCTTTTATATATTTTATTTCAAAATATTTTATATATAAATATATACATTATATAACCAAGCTCTGGAGTCTTACTTTGACTAAGTTTGTATTTATACTCCTGGATTCCACCTCTGCCCTGGTACTTGAGAGAAATCCACAGAGAATTCAAAGGGGAAGAATCTGGCCTTTTGTCATTAATATTCCTGTATGTCCACCAGAAAAATTGGAGCTTTCTGCTGTTAAGCACATCATAAACATTAATCCACATTTGATGAATCAGCCTTCTGTTACATATTAAGGAATAGATTTATTTTTCCATTGTTTCAATTTCCTTTCTTGAAACGCTTTTATCAGCAACATTTGTGAGCAATAACAAAAATATACCAATATTGAAGAGACAGAAATATTCCAAGAAGAAACTCCTAAGGAGACAATTGCTTCCTCTGGGTATATTTAGAGACTCTGAATCTTCAAAAGATTTATCTTTTGCATAGACTAAACATTCTAACTTTGTAAAAAGAAATGACTTGTGCTTTCCAAAATCCCCTTTAAAGCTTGGAAACATTAGGACCACTATTTATGAAATTATGAGGTCTTGTGAAACAAGAGGAAAATTCTTCAAACTTTGGCTACATTTTTTGTCTGAATCTAATTAGAAGACGGTGAAAAACTATCAATGCAAACCCATTTTGGATGAAAAATATTGTTTTTATAGTAATGTTACTGTAATGGTCCTTTATAAGCTTGTAATGATACTTTTCATTAACGCTTGTGATGTCCACAACAGTTATTCACCCGATCACATCTTTTCTGCAATACAATAATCATATGATGTATATTTATTTTATACTTCCAAATGTCCTATTGGCTAATGTTTACATTTCTCTCATATTAATCAGCCTATTATCTTGCGCAATTTAAAATGTACAAAAATTAATATTACTAGAGAAAAGTAATACATTTCTCTTTTTCTGGAGGTATATTAACTCTTTCATGCTAATGAGGAGCATATGAAAATTTANCATTTGATGAATCAGCCTTCTGTTACATATTAAGGAACAGATTTATTTTTCCATTGTTTCAATTTCCTTTCTTGAAACGCTTTTATCAGCAACATTTGTGAGCAATAACAAAAATATACCAATATTGAAGAGACAGAAATATTCCAAGAAGAAACTCCTAAGGAGACAATTGCTTCCTCTGGGTATATTTAGAGACTCTGAATCTTCAAAAGATTTATCTTTTGCATAGACTAAACATTCTAACTTTGTAAAAAGAAATGACTTGTGCTTTCCAAAATCCCCTTTAAAGCTTGGAAACATTAGGACCACTATTTATGAAATTATGAGGTCTTGTGAAACAAGAGGAAAATTCTTCAAACTTTGGCTACATTTTTTGTCTGAATCTAATTAGAAGACGGTGAAAAACTATCAATGCAAACCCATTTTGGATGAAAAATATTGTTTTTATAGTAATGTTACTGTAATGGTCCTTTATAAGCTTGTAATGATACTTTTCATTAACGCTTGTGATGTCCACAACAGTTATTCACCCGATCACATCTTTTCTGCAATACAATAATCATATGATGTATATTTATTTTATACTTCCAAATGTCCTATTGGCTAATGTTTACATTTCTCTCATATTAATCAGCCTATTATCTTGCGCAATTTAAAATGTACAAAAATTAATATTACTAGAGAAAGTAATACATTTCTCTTTTTCTGGAGGTATATTAACTCTTTCATGCTAATGAGGAGCATATGAAAATTTATTTCTTTCATAAACTTGTAAGATAAAAATGTGATCTATGTATCTCAAAAAATAATTTTACATTGCCATAAACTGTAACTGCCAGTCTGGAGACTAATGCAAAGAGAAATTCAATTATTTGCAACACCACTAAACTTTTATAAGAAAAAAAAATACATAATCAGTTTGTGGTTCATGGTTTCTCAAATTATAACTTAACAAACAAATGTCCTTTCTCAGGTTTCCACGTGGTGATCCACACTCTGCCACGTCACGGAGAATGAAATCCCTCTGGGCAGCATCTCGTTCACTAGGAAGTCTAACCACACGATCATGAAATCATGAAGCTGATCTCTGAGGAAAGCAAATCATTCAATTTCTCAGTACACAGAAAAGAAAGGAAGCACTTGGCTTCTCTCTAGGATTTGATCTATGACTTATTTCTCTGCGTAATGGCTTGGGGTAGCAACTGGCTGGAAAATAGAAGCTTTAAAAAAGGTAATCATACAGAACTAGGTCAATGTGCTAAAGGAATAGGAAACAAAAATGATGCTGGAGTTTCTGACTTCCTGTGGGGGGTGTGGGGGATGTGTAGTAAAAAGGCACAAAAGTCTCCAGACATAACTTCTATGTTAGCAATTCACACCCTGCACTTCCTGCCTTCTCCAGCCAATAATTCTCTACCCTCCTTAAAGGGTAGATTATATGGAGAAAATAGCAAAGCCAGAAAACATCTGTCCCCCTCAAAAAAAGGCTTCCAATCTCTGTGATCATTCTCTGTAACAATCTCTGTAACAATGAATGTTTCAATCATTTTAATCTTGTGAAGGACAGATTTCCATTACCAGAAAAACCAACAACACCAGCAACATCAATAGTGACAGCCCCCAGCACTGTGTACTTATTCTCTCCGAGGCACCGGGATCCACTTCTCTCCATTATCTCATTTCATCTCTCAACAACTCAACAGTGCAAATCATGTCATTTCTCTTTACAGCTGAATAGCCAGAGACTTTGTATAGTTAGACAACTTTCCAATATTGCAGCTGATATTTTGGGGAGGCCATTAAACCATTACTTTTGTCATGGAGCATGCTGTCCCTTAAAGTAGTCACTATTAAATCCATTAAACATATGAGACAAAAACGATCACTTGTAGATTTTGTCATAAGCATCTGTTGTGTCTTCAGATTTAAAAAACTGCATGCATACACACACACACACACACACACACTCAACTTTGTGTACTAACGTTTGTTTCGTTACTTCTCATTGTGCCTTTTGGATAGGTACTCTCAGAATCTTAGTTTAAATCCCCTATGTGTTTAAAAGAACATTTTATTTGTGATAGATATTTTTATGTTATTCAAAGAAATGCTTCCAAGTCACTATTTTCACATTGCCTTTTCCCATTTTCCAAATCAGCTCACCTTTGTGTACGCCCTCATAACCGTGTCATTAGCTATAATAATGATTGATCTATCCTCCTTTCAGCCTTTAGCCATCTGTGCAAGCAAAACTTTCAACCCAGACATTTTAAGCATTAAACATATACTGGAGCTCTGTTCAATAGATCTTTCATAAATCCCCAGGCCCCAGCCCCAGAGAGTAAGGAAAGTCAGATCATGAGCAGGAAGTAATGGAGACAAGGCAGTTTCTGAGCTGAAACTCAGACTCAAAGCTGGTTTATTGTTGNGGACAAACCAACACCACCAGCAGCATCAATAGTGACAGCCCCCAGCACTGTGTACTTATTCTCTCCGAGGCACCGGGATCCACTTCTCTCCATTATCTCATTTCATCTCTCAACAACTCAACAGTGCAAATCATGTCATTTCTCTTTACAGCTGAATAGCCAGAGACTTTGTATAGTTAGACAACTTTCCAATATTGCAGCTGATATTTTGGGGAGGCCATTAAACCATTACTTTTGTCATGGAGCATGCTGTCCCTTAAAGTAGTCACTATTAAATCCATTAAACATATGAGACAAAAACGATCACTTGTAGATTTTGTCATAAGCATCTGTTGTGTCTTCAGATTTAAAAAACTGCATGCATACACACACACACACACACACACACTCAACTTTGTGTACTAACGTTTGTTTCGTTACTTCTCATTGTGCCTTTTGGATAGGTACTCTCAGAATCTTAGTTTAAATCCCCTGTGTGTTTAAAAGAACATTTTATTTGTGATAGATATTTTTATGTTATTCAAAGAAATGCTTCCAAGTCACTATTTTCACATTGCCTTTTCCCATTTTCCAAATCAGCTCACCTTTGTGTACGCCCTCATAACCGTGTCATTAGCTATAATAATGATTGATCTATCCTCCTTTCAGCCTTTAGCCATCTGTGCAAGCAAAACTTTCAACCCAGACATTTTAAGCATTAAACATATACTGGAGCTCTGTTCAATAGATCTTTCATAAATCCCCAGGCCCCAGCCCCAGAGAGTAAGGAAAGTCAGATCATGAGCAGGAAGTAATGGAGACAAGGCAGTTTCTGAGCTGAAACTCAGACTCAAAGCTGGTTTATTGTTGTCATGACTACGAGTTCCACATGCCTAAAGTCACTGGTTTCTGAAAAGAATGATGCAGTGTCTAGCCTTACAGCTGGACATATAAACCAAATTAGTCTGCCATGCCTCTACCTGCTTTGTGGTTATTAGTGAAAAGAGCAATATATCACACAATCAGTCATGCAGCAGTTAAGCACACACTGCTTTCTCAGATCTGTAACATTTTTTTTTGTTCCCCAGAATAATAGCTTGAAAACTGGGAGGGGGGAGGTGAGTCAAAGTAATTTTGATAGATATTTTAAATTCTTGAATGAAAGATTAGCCAGAAAGCAATTTATAGTGTTTTTGCTTACCAACACTACCCTAGTTTTAAATCACACAAATAGAAAGAGGGTTTCGCATATTCTCTATAAAAGAGCTCAAAACTTCATTGATTTGCAAAAGACTTTTTTAAAATGAAGAGGTGTTTCAGGAAGAAGAAGCCTGGCTTCCCTGCTCCAGATGTGAAATGAGAGCCTTGAATGCTGAATTCTACTCCTTGCTCTCCAAGTGATTAATCGGATGACCTAGAGGAAGTAATTTAACCCAGCCGTGTAAAAAGAAAATATGCACTTACACACTAGAACGGGGTGTCTAAGTTGGATCCACACCTGCACCACTGGCATCACTGCTTCCTCAAAAAAGCTATTAAGACACCCTCTGTTGTTCATACCCTTCCCCTCAGTCTCCCCTCACTTGTTCTACCACCTGCTTTAAACTTTTCAAGTCTTATCACTCCCATAAATAATTTAGATCCCCTGTCTCCCTCCTTCACCTGGTTCTATTATACTGTCTACTGAAAGAAAGCTCAAAACTATGAAGCAGACCCACTCTGCGTTGGCATCTCTCCCTCCCTAACCCAACCCAACCCAGAAGGGCTCCTTTTCCAGGCACCTGGTCTTTTTATGCTGACCACACAGCTGTTTGGGGTTTTACTCCCTAGTATCCAACTTGCCCTCCGTAAGCAGGTATCTGTAGTCTAAAACTTCCCTACATGTTCTCTCCTTCCTCCTATCAATGGTCAATTTTTATCATCTCTCCCTAAATCACATGGTTTGTGTAGTCCATTCTCCCTAAAAGGAAATGGGTGAGGAATGCTACTTCCCCCTTTATTTATACATCTCTTGCACTTTGGGTGGAAACTATTACTGCAATGAGAAAAGATTTGTTACTCTCTCTAGATAATACATAAAAGGGCAATGAAATTTATCCTAAAGGAATGAGTTTAATGATAGAAATTTCAGCTACTGTGCCAGCCAGTAGGAGGGATGGTTTTGAGCCTGGGGGGTTACTTACGAAGTCAAATTGGGTCAGGTCTGGAAGTACTGGAATCCAGGTGTGGCAGAATCATCTGCAACCGAGAAGCATGCAGAATAAAAGACAATTAATAAGCACTGTGCAATGGCATGAATTCACAGCTAAAATATGAGTCAAAGCATATCTCCTGGTATAATCCATAGTGCGTCTAATATGTCAGTTACCTGTTCATTGGCTGGTGGCCACAGCACAGAACACTAAATCCTTTGAGGTTCCCTGTATATTGTTGATCATATTAGTATTTTATTAGAATTTTTTCATATAAAAAAAAA